>NC_088925.1:55380000-55617500 GCF_038396675.1 Hydra vulgaris
AGTAAGATAAAAAATGAAAGCAACGGTATCGTTGCTTTAATTTTAGTTACTTTACGCAACAGAGACGGGAGAGCTTTGCAACGGTTTTCGCGTAACCCTTGCATTTTGTCCCGTCTGTAAAAAATAATGATTTTACCCATTTTGCTGCGTACGACGGTGTTCAAATTTGTTAGCAAACAATATGGCTGTTACATTTCTCCAAGCGAGAGAACTAGCGATAACAGCATTTTGCACCAATATTATTGACGAAGAGACTTTTACAATGATATACAACATTAGTTACACTAAGAACCTAAATCTTCCTTACAAAAATTACGATAGATTTGATATTGATAATCTTTGCGACGACTCACTTTTATCTTTTATTAACCATGAATTCAGTATTATTGGCATAACTTAAACTAAACTAAAAAAAAGATATCCTACCAACTATCCCATTAAATCTTACCGGTTATGTTTATGAGCACACTCGAAAAAAATCTTATTTTGGAGGAGCTTTACTTTATATATCTAATACATTAATTTACAAACCTCGAAACGATCTTAATATGCTTAAACCAAAGTTTTTAGAATCTGTGTTTGTGGAAATCACCTTTCCTAAAAAATCAAACATCATTATTGGCTGTATTTATCGCCATCCTAATATTGGTATATCAGAATTTGTTAAATCATACTTAATTCCACTTTTTGAAAAGTTATCTATGGAAAAAAACAAAACTACTTTTTTAATGGGCGATTATAATGTCGATCTTTTATTAGCAAACTCAGATAATTCTGTCTCTGAATTTTTAGACAGCATTGCTTTAAATAACTTTCTTCCATTTATTTCATTGCCAACAAGAATCACGAGTCACTGCAAAACTCTAATTGGTAACATATTTTCTAATACAACTTCTACAAATATTTTTGCCGGTAATTTCACTTCAATGTGAAATTACCGGCAAAACAATGTGAGTTTAACAAGGAGAAATACTTGACTCCTAGCAACTCAATTATGGAAAATGCTGAGTTAACTGAAAAAGAATTATTAGATGCTGTGAGTTCATCAAAATTAAATAAAGCACAAGGATTTGATAATGTTAGTAGTAATGTTGTAATTAAATGTATTTTCTATATTAAAAAAGTTCTTTTGCATATATTTAATCTTTTTTTTAAACAAGGATTCTTTACAAAAAAACTTAAAATTGCAAGGGTATTACCAGTTTTTAAGTCTGGAGATAATACTAATATTTCTAACTATAGACCTATTTCCATTCTTCCATGCTTCTCGAAAATACTAGAACGCATTATGTATAACAAATTATACTCATTTTTAGAAAAAAATAATATTCTTTATAACAAACAATTTGGCTTCAAAACAGGGCACTCTACTGATCATGCAATTCTTCATCTCATTCAGATTATTTTTCAAGGTTTTGACAAAAACAAGTTCACTTTAGGTGTTTTCATAAATCTTAGTTAGGCGTTCGACACTGTTGATCATAGTATTTTAATTAAAAAATTAGAAAAGTAATTAGGATCTATATTAGGACCACTTTTATTTTTAATCTATATTAATGATTTAAGCAAAGCTTCTAATATTCTAGATTCTATTTTATTTGCTGATGACACAAACTTTTTTATTCTCACAGTGATATAACAACATTATTTAAAACGGTCAACATTGAACTTCTAAAACTAACCGAATGGTTAAATATAAATAAACTTACAGTTAATTTAACTAAAACTAATTATACTATTTTTCATCGCCTCCATAAAAAAGATAAAATCCCTCTTGCACTTCCAAAACTTTTTATTGGAGAATACATCGTAAAAAGAGAATGTTCAATGAAATTTCTAGGTGTAATTCTAGATGAAAACATAAATTGGAAAGAAAAAATTTCTAAAAATATTGGATTACTCAATAAAGCAAAACCATACTTAGATCAATCATGTTTGAAATAGATATACATTATTGTATTACTCATTTATTCATTCCTATCTGAATTATGCAAATCATTGCCTGGTGCAGCACCAATAAGACAAAGACAAAAAAGATATTTAGCAAACAAAAACATGCAATTAGATTATTATCAAATGCACACCGCTTCTCACATTCTGGACCATTGTTCAACAATCTAGAAATATCAAACTTGTACCAAATAAATATATATCATCTGCTAATTTTTATGTATGAAACTAATAATAATACAATACCAAATATCTTTAAACCATTATTTAATAAAATTCATTACAAATACATGACTAAATATTCAAGTAACAACTTTGTACAACCCAAAATTATGTATGAGTCAACCAAGTTCTCAATAACTATTAGAGGACCTAATGTATGGAATAAGATAGTTAGTAATGATATTAAAACACGTACAACTCTTGAACAGTTTAAACAAAAGCTAAAACTATTACTTTTAAATAATGAAAAAACAGATAATTATTTTTAAATCTATCTATAAAAATGTTATATTCGAAAATTATCTATTAATGCATGCTTTGTTTGTCTGGAAAGATCTAAAGTCTTTAATTATATACATTATATTCAATTATATTATGAAAAAGTAATTATATAGATTTACAGCATTTATGTGCGCATGTATGTATATGTGTATATGTGTAAATGCGCATGTGTGCATATATATACATGTGTACATACATGTTTATCTGTTTATGTGTGTGCATGTATGTATGTATGTATGTATGTATGTATGTATGTATGTATGTATGTATGTATGTATGTATGTATGTATGTATGTATGTATGTATGTATGTATGTATGTATGTATGTATGTATGTATGTATGTATGTATGTATGTATGTATGTATGTATGTATGTATGTATGTATGTATGTATGTATGTATGTATGTATGTATGTATGTATGTATGTATGTATGTATGTATGTATGTATGTATGTATGTATGTATGTATGTATGTATGTATGTATGTATGTATGTATGTATGTATGTATGTATGTATGTATGTATGTATGTATGTATGTATGTATGTATGTATGTATGTATGTATGTATGTATGTATGTATGTATGTATGTATGTATGTATGTATGTATGTATGTATGTATGTATGTATGTATGTATGTATGTATGTATGTATGTATGTATGTATGTATGTATGTATGTGTATGTATGTGTATGTATATATGTGTATGCGTATGTATGTATGTGTATGTGTAACAAATTACTTTAACTTTTTTAAAAACAACTTTGAAAGACTTTAACTATTTTGCATTTTATATAAACTTCTTTGAAACATTTTGCTTTTTTCTCTCATTTTTAATTTTTAATTTTAGTTACAAAGTATTTACATAAATGTCAAGAAAAAACAAGAGATTTTGGTGATAAGGCAAATCTATCTTCTTCTCGTCCTTGCCATTTTTATATATATTATAAAACACAGAGCTTGTAAATATTTTTACGGCTAAATAAAAGATAAAAAAAAAAAAAAAAAAAAAAAAATGCCGACGAAGGTGATACTAATAAGTCATTTGAAGAGTTTTTCACAAGTTTCAATTCTCTTTTAGATAAACAAGCACCATTAAAAAAAAGTCAGCAATCGCTGCTTATCAAGGGTCTCAAACCTTGGAAAACACGAGAAATTATGACTTCAATTAAAATACAAAACAAAATATTTAACAAAGTTCTTAAAACAAGGAATCCTAATAATAAACTCAATATAGAAAAATCTTATAAATCGTATAGAAACTTACTTGTTACTCATCGTAGTAAAAAAAACTCATATCCTTCCTGCTTATCTTCTAACAACTCCATGATATATGAGACCCCATTAAAATTTCGGAATCTTTTAATTCATTCTTTGTTTCAGTTCCGGAAGAATTACAGAAAAATTACATCCAATACTGACTTTAATAAATATCTTAGTAATCCTAATCTTAAATCAATATTCATAAAACCTACAAAAAAGAAGTGTTATCTATTATTCATTCTCTTAATGACAGCAAGGCTTCGGGACCTAACAGCATTCCGATACCTATTTTTAAAGCTCTTGCAAGTGATATCTCTCTTGTACTTTCTGAACTATTTAATCTGTCATTCATCACCGGTGTATTCCCTGATATCTTAAAAACTGCTCCTGTTATCCCAATTCATAAAAAAGACGTAAAACGAGAATGTAATAACTACAGACCAGTTTCATTATTATCAAATGTCAGCAAACTTTTAGAAAAACTTATGTATTCTTGTATTTAAAACTTTTTGAATAATATCTGCTCGATTTCAAATTCAATAGTTTGGGTTTCGCTCAAATCACTCCACTTCTCATGCTCTTATTAGCATTACTGAAATGATTCGTGGTGCAATTGACAGTGGTTCCTTTACTTGTGGTGTATTCATAAATCTTCAAAAAGCATTTGATACGGTTGATCACAACATTCTAATAAAAAAGTTAAACTGCTACGGAATACGTCGTATTGGTAATCATTGGTTTTCTTCATATATTAGGGATCGCACTCAGTTTGTTTCAATTAATGGATTTGAATTCACACATAAAGTTATTATATATGGCGTTCCACAAGGTTCCGTTCAAGGACCGTTATTGTTTTTATTATATATAAATGATTTACCTTGTTCATTAAAAAATCTTTTATGTATCAACAAATCACTTACGATCTTTATAAAAAAGTTAATCAAGATCGTCATCGCTTATGTAACTGGTTAAATAGTAATCATATTTCATTGAATGTCAATAAAACTGAATACATTATTTTTCATTCCCCTCAAAAAACTATTGATAATATTAAAATTAAAATTAACGGAAAAAAACTTTTTCTATCAAAATATATAAAGTATCTTGGAGTATATCTTGATGAAAACCTATCTTGGTATAATCAACTGTATCATCTTAAAAAAAAACTTCCACGAGCTAATAGTATGCGTTCTCTAATTCGTTACTATGTTCCTATCCAAACCAATCCAAACCCTTCGAATGATTTATTGTTTTATATTCTCTTTTCACCTTTGCTATTGTTGTATTGTTTGTTATTGTTGTATTGTTTGTTATTGTTGTATTGTTTGTTATTGTTGTATTGTTTGTTATTGTTGTATTGTTTGTTATTGTTGTATTGTTTGTTATTGTTGTATTGTTTGTTATTGTTGTATTGTTTGTTATTGTTGTATTGTTTGTTATTGTTGTATTGTTTGTTATTGTTGTATTGTTTGTTATTGTTGTATTGTTTGTTATTGTTGTATTGTTTGTTATTGTTGTATTGTTTGTTATTGTTGTATTGTTTGGGGTCAAAAAAGTAACTTTTTATTTAATGGAATTGCTAATTTACAACGCGCATCTACTAAGTAAAAAGTTACTTTTTTAAATAATGACGTTTTCACCAAAATTTTCTGAACTAAAAATCCTTAAACTCATTGATCTTGTAAAATTTTACAATTGTCTTTTTGTGTTTGACTTTCTCCAAAAGAAACTACCAAACTCTTTTTTAAATTTTTTATTAAAACAAATAAAATTCACAATCATCACACAAAGAATACATAAAATAATAATAATATAGTAATAAGCTTTTCATTTTTCAACACAATTAAATATGGTAAGTTTTCCATAAAACAATAATGTATTTCACAATGGAACCAGTGCACAGTGGGGCAGTAGGTGGACAAAATGGGAAAAATTTTAGTTGTCTAATCTTGAAAACCTATTTAATTTTAGTATCTACATATATTAGGAGAAATCTATTGATAATTTAATTATATTAAATCCCTTAGTTACCAGGACTCTAAGCATTTAAATATTGAGATAAAATAAAAAAATAAAAAAATTATAAATAAGTAATTAACGGTGACATCAACGTTGTGTTATATTTCAATTACATCTACGTTTTTGAAACAAAAAATTAGTACATGTTATTCTAGAGTATTTAGAGATAAGAAAAACCAATGTGTGAAATAAATTTGTCATAGCATGTTATCTCAGTTATACTTTGAAAATCACAGATTAAAAAAAAAAATTTCTTAAGAAACATATTTTTTGCCGCACAATAACTAATAATTACCACAATTTGCCATGTGTTGTCTTATATTTATTTGAGCTATATGATGCTTCAATCGAGTTTTAATTGATTGCTCGTCCCCTTAAATCCCCGTTCAGATTTTATGTATGTTTTAACTTGGTTGCTATGGTACTAAATTTTGCATAGCAACAACTCATTTTTACATTAACGTTGTTTTAACAGTATTTTACTTGCGCTAAATACACAATATTGGGGGTATGTATTAAAATGAGATTCAGAATTCTTATGAGGTTAACTTTTTTTGGTTACTATGGATACCTTACTTTGCATAACATAGCAACAACATATTTTCGCTAGTTGTTAGTAATTTAATTACTAACACTGACAGTAATTTAATTACTTTTAATTTTAATTACTAACACTTGTAGTAACTTAATTACTAACAAGTATTAGTAGTCCAGGCAGCATATATATTATAACATTTTACTTTTAAATACAAAATACTTGTTACAATAATTATTTAGATATGGTTTTGTTAAACTTAGACATTCATAATTTTCTCCAAAAAAACAATCTTAGTATTTCAAAACAAAATATTACTGAAGTTATATTAAAATTTATTCAGCCAAAATTTGCTGATTTTAAAGATGTTGATTTTAGACATGCTGTTCAACGATTTGTTTACTTGTATAAAAAAAAGAGGAAATCTGCAAACTATACTGTGAAAAATTTTGAAAAGAAGTTTGTGAACTGGCTTAATGAATATTTATTTGTCAGAAAAAAAGACAATGAACCAACTGCAAGTAGACGTGGTCGAAAACCACTTGCATTTGATAATAGTTCTAATAAAACTAAAAAACGGCGTGTATCTTGTTTAATTGAATCTCATTCATCCAATGTATTATTTTTTGCTGCTAATAAAAAATTTAGAGATGAATCTGTTGTTATTGCTGCCAAGAATGTTAAATATATCAAATACAGATAAAGCAACTAAATATTCAGCAGACAAAGCACTGGCTTTAATAATTGATGCAAGTCTGACAAAAGCTTCCTATCAATTGATTAGAAGCGGAGCCTTGGAGAAAGAATATAACATCTACCCCGCTTACAATGATGTCAGAGATGCAAAATTGAAATGTTATCCTGCAAACATAACAGTGGAGGACTATTCAGCTTCAGTTCCTTTAAAAGATTTAATGACTCATACTTTGCAAAGAATCTGTGCAGTTCAGGAACCTGTGCTAAGGCACTTGATATTGAACGACAAAGCAATAAAAACAATGACACTAACGTGTAAGGCTGGTTTTGATGGTGCTACTGGCCAAAGCATTTATAAACAAGTTTTATCAGAACCCGACATTAACAGAGATTTAAAGCGTGAAGAATCATTATTTATTACTTGTCTTGTCCCATTGGATTTGACTGGATTTAACAACAGCAACGAAAAGGTGCCTATTTGGAGAAATCAAAAGTCATCCTCCACAGCCTATTGTAGACCCATAAGATTTGCATACAAAATGGAATCCAAGGAATCTATGATTGAAGAAGATCAGTACATTAAAAGTGAGATAGAAAGCTTGGGTATGATTTTATTAGAGGTTTGCGGATCTTCTATTGAAGTGAATTGTATTATTGAACTTACAATATTATCTGAAAAAAATAACTCATACCAATGCTGTTCAGTGTGTGGTGTCTCTCCAAAAAATATGAATAGTCTTGATATCCTTAATATAGATTATACTAACAGAGAGTTCAAATATGGTCTTTCCAGTCTTCATGCATGGATTCGATTTTTTGAGATGTTATTGCACATTGCATATAAAAAAGAAACAAGAAAGTGGCAAGCAAGATCTAAAGAACACAAAGAAAAGGCATCTGTAGCTAAACAAAAGATTCAGACTGATTTTATGAACAAAATGGGACTTGTTGTTGATTTCCCTAAAAGTGGTGGTTCTGGAACAAGTAATGATGGCAATACCTCAAGGCGTGCTTTTGCAGCATATGAACAAACAGCTGAAATTCTGGGTATTGACCAAAACCTTATATTCAGATTTTACATTATCTTGGTAACGCTCTCTTCAGGATATGAAATAGACTGCTTAAAGTTCAAGGATTATTGTTTTGACACTTTTAGACTATATGTGTCCCTTTATCCATGGTATTACATGGCTCAATCAGTTCACAAAGTATTGATACATGGACATGACATAATTAAAAGCCTTACATTACCCATCGGACTTATGTCAGAGGAAGCTCAAGAGGCTAGAAATAAAGACTTTAAATCTTATCGCGAAAATTTCAGCCGAAAAACATCCAGAAAAGCAACAAATACTGATCTTATCAATAGACTCCTAGTTTCCAGTGATCCTGTTATTTCATCATTGCGTAAATCAACATCACACCAAACAAATCATAAAGCATTTCCTTCAGATGTTTTACAATTACTTAAACAATCTTCAAACGATATTATTGTTTTATAATTTTTTGATGTAATTTAAAATTGATAACGTTTTCTTGCACAATTTTTTGCTTTTATTATCCCTAAAACATTATTTACCTAAATACTCAATTTTTATTCAATATAGGTGGGTCAAAAATCCGATAAGATATTCAAATATCAATTTACCACTTTGTAACTAAGGAAAGTATCCGGTAACTAAGCAATATAAGTATCCATTACAACTAAATTTAAAAAATTATCACTTTTGTAAGAAGTGTGATCTCATATTGGTACTCATGCCAAATTTAGTGAATATAGCACTTATAAAATATCTGCAGATAACAAAAGTAGGTTGTTGCTAAGCAAAATAAAGGTATCCATAGCAACGAAATAAAAAAATATTACCTTCATAAAAAGCGCAGACATCATATTAGTACTCATACTAATTTTAGTGAATATAGCTCTAATATTAAATTACTTATGAATTTTGTCCAGTAAAAGTGCATTCTGGCCCACTGTGCAGTGTATTCCTGCATTAATAAAAAGGTTTTAAAAAAAAAAAATATCCTTGTTACGGATTATTTACTGCTTAACAGAATGCAATTCAAAAATATTTTGTTGGAGTGTATTTCTTTACAATTTCTCTCTACTTAAGTTGCCTTTGATATAAAATTTCTTTAACAAGTGATTTGATTTTTGCTTTATTTATTATTTATCTATATTGTATTAATTTATAACTGTGTTATTATTGCTACATTTTATGTTATTATTATATTTAGCTATTATCTATGATATGTACATACAATTTATATTATATTATAATTATTCTTCATATTATTGATACTTTATTATTTTTATTATTTGGTATTATTACTATAATTACTACATATATCATTATTATTTGTTTAAGAATCTTTTCCTTTCTTTCTCTCTTATTTATATTCTATATGTTTTTTAGGTATCACTCCATTGACTAGTTTGTACCTATATGAGTGACACCTAACCAAATTCTATTAATTTACGATCAGCATTTGTAAATTTTTATTGATACGGTTAAGAAAAAAAAAAATGCTTTAGTGAATTTCGCTTTTATAAAAATGACATCTATAAACTTCAAGAAGTATTAAGAATACCTGAAAAAATTGTCTGCTATCACCGTGTAAAAATTGATGGGATAGAAACATTATGTATGTTTCTTAAACGTTTTTCTTAGCTATATCGGTATTCTGACATGATTCCCCGATTCGCAAGAACTGTACCTCAAATATGTATGTCAACAAACTCAATAATGTCACATATATTTGGCAACTTTGGATATTTATTAAAAGATTTTAATCTTGGTTAGCACCTGCTATTAATATTTAGCAACGCTATTACTAACAAAGGAGCACCATTACTGAACTGTTGGGGATTTATTGATGGCACCATTCGCCCAGTTTGTCGACCACAAGAAAGTCAGAGATTAATTTATAATGGTCGTAAAAGAGTGCATGCTATTAAATTTCAATCGGTTGTTGCTCCAAATGGATTGATAGCTTTTTTAGATGGACTCTAGGAAAGTAGAAAACACGACAACGGAGTGCTAGCTGAGTCTGAGTTACTAAACAAGCTGAACATGTTTTCTTTCTAAATGCAGTCACCATTTAGGAACAATGCTGCAGGATTAACAGCGGATCAGTTAGCCTACAATAAAGCAATGAGTCAAGTTCGAACATCAGTGAAATGGGTATTTGGTGATATAGTCAACTGCTTTTCATTTTTAGACTATAAAAAGAACTTGAAAATAGGACTCAGTTCAGTTGGTAAAATGTAAATCACGTGTGCATTGTTGAGAAATGCACATACATGCTGTTATAAATGTACTAGTTCAACTTATTTTGGGTTCCACCTTTTCAAAAACAATGAACTATTCAATACATAATTTTTTTACTTATTTATTTTGTTATATCTAAAAAGATTCTTTTCATTCTTAAAATCATATGTTATAGCATTCAAAAACTTTTCCAATTTTATTATCTATTTTAATTAAGAACTTTTGTATATCTCAACCTGTAGTGAAATTTGTTAACATTAATGTAATAAGATATTAATTTAAGTTTAAACTAATCAAATTAAAAATTAATTAATATTAATTTTAGCCTATTAAGAAAAACACATGAAACAAACATAATTTTATTGTTAACATAATTAACAATATTATTTTTAAGATATGTGTATATATATATATATGCATATATATATATATATATATATATATGCATATATATATATATATACATATATATATATATATATATATATATATATATATATATATATATATATATATATATATATATATATATATATATATATATATATATATATATATATATATATATATATATATACACACACACCTATCTAACTATTTATTTTTTCAATTAACACAGAAACAAGTTGAGTCTGTTGTTGTTGTGTTTGCATTAAAGATAACATTAGTTGCTTCTGACTTTGATGCTGTATTATAGTCTGTTTCTGCAATTGTTCTATCATAGCAGAATAAATGCTTTGTTGTTGGGTCATTAAAAAAGAGTGATTTTCCATTTGTTCTCTTTGAAGTTCTTAAGCAGACACCTTGATTTTCAATTTATCTTTTTTCAACTGTGCATTGGTCACGGATTGTTGCATAAGAAATGATATTGTATCTGAGCCCCTACCTCGTACTTTTTTTAGTTTTTTTGAATTGCCATCATTATTACGAAGACTTGTTTCAGCAAAAGTTTCCAAACATCGACGTCTTATTTCCTTAGCTTGAACTTTTCCAATGTTGATCTTTAGAGCATCATCATTTTCAACAACATTAGCTTTATCAATTATTTCTTGAATAACAATTTCAGTATCAGTTAGATCAGGAGGACTAATGCCACTTAACTTTTCTTCGTCCGACATTTTTTTTGAAAGATTTTTCCGGCAAATTGAACCTATCTCTAACAGCACGTTTATTTACGCTGAATTTAGGATTTTCTATTGAGTTTAAAATGTCTGAAATTTCAGTCCAGGCATCACCACTCTTTGTATAACCGCGTTTACACTTGCATGGTTCAATAACTAATATTTCTCTAATTAATAATTTATCATGAGCATCTGTCCAAACAAAGGGTCTTCTACAAAAAAAGTAAATAACATAAAGTAGAAGTTCAATATTTCCATAATTATCCAAACTAAAGATAAACTTTGTAAAAATGATACATATTATCATTTTTACAAAGCTTTTCTATGAAAATATCGAAATAGTTACATTACAACTAAACAGGTTATAACATTATGTTATAATATTATAAGAAGTAAAACAAATAATCACAATAATATGATTATTTACTTTATGGAAAGTTTAACTTTCCAACAACAATTTAAATTAAAAATTGAATACTGATAAGTTAAACATATTAATTTATATATTAAAAGCTGCTTAAAGGAATATTTAATACAGATTATACTAAAAAAAAAAAAATACTACATACATTCGTTTTTTTCCAACACAACTTTGACTACTGGACACCACTTTTTGAAAAAAAACTCACGCTGCAGGGACAACTTCAAAAATTGAAATAATGTCTCTGCAACATGAGTTGTACATTCACTGCACCTATCCTTATATCAGTCGATGTATGTAAATAATAAAAATCAATGTATCTTTCAATATACAACAGTAATAACAACTTTTAATAAAAAATAGTAAAAATGCATTTTGATGCATTTACGTAACGAAGGACTCGAACCCGGATCGCCATAGTGGACCAACCATTGAGATACCACAATGCTTAACGTACAAAATAAAGGTGTAATTGTTTTTAAATTTATACAAATAAAACTTTCAAAATCAATTAATTATTTTCGTGGCCGTGACTTAAAATAAACCCATCAAATTTAAAGATAAAACAGGCACTTTACGCAACAACGACGGGAGAACTTTAGGACGGAATTCGCTGCAAATGTTTGTTATGAAAAACCCTATTTTGCGTTCTGATTTTTTCGGTCGATAGAGTCGACAGAAAAATACCCTATTTTGCGTTTCGATGGGTTTATTTTAAGTCACGGCCGCGAAAACAATTAGTTGATTTTAAAAGTTTTATTTGTATAAACTTAAAAACAATTACACCTTTACTTTGTACGTTAAGTATTGTGGTATCTTAATTACTGGTCCACTATGGCGATCCGGGCTCGAGTCCTTCGTTATGTAAATGCATCAATCATTTTAACTATTTTTTATTAAAAGTTATTATTACTGTTGTATATTGAAAGTTACATTGATTTTTATTATTTACATACATCGATTGATATAGGGATAGGCGCAGTGAGTGTACTTACATCCACTGATTTAGGGATAGGTGCAGTGGAGTACACATACATCGACTGATTTAGGTATAGGTGCAGTGGAGCGCACATACATATTAAAGTTTCTAAACAAAAGAAAAAAAAATCAACCAATCAGAATTCACTACCGTGACTTAAAAAAAAAAGTTCAAGCGACAGTACCATTGCGCAAGCAACAGCATAAAGTTTTTTAAATTAATAGGTTAAAAACTCAAAAGACTTTATTAACAAAACGAAGTCATGGTTAATAGGCAAAATTGAGATACAGGTATTTTTTAATATTGTGAGCTTATACCCATTAAAACCATTAGAAGAAGCAACCTTAATACTTTTGGATAAGTTAAATAAAAGCATTTTTTACAAAAACTTACTGTAACTGAGCTTTACTTTAACTTTTTACAAAAATTTACTTTAACAGAAACAAAATAACTAATAGAACTTTGTTTGTTTCATTGTTATTTCCTGTGGAACGGTGAGATTCACAAGTTAGAAAATTCAGACCGAATTGGATTACCTTTTACGGTTATTTTGGCTGAATCTTTTTAACAAGACAACAAGAGGAAAGCGCAACAAAAATGGCAATGAAAATGGTTCCTTCAGTTGATATTATTTCTTTTCATAGATATATATATGATAGCCATGCTAGTTTATATAACTCAAAGCAGGCAGAACAGTTCCAAAAAATCCTAAACAGACAACATCCCTCTTTAAAGTATAAACTAACTTATTTTTGTTTTTAACTGTTGAAGTTAAAAACAAAAATAATCTTTTTCCAAAATGTCGGTGAATCAAAACTCCATATACGAACAAGGGTTCAAAAACACCAGAAATGTTTGATTGAAGGTAAGTTTAACTAGTCTGCATTAGCTTTGCATAGAGTAAATTGCAATGAGGACATTAAATGGGAAAAAGCAAAAACGCTTAAAGTGGAGGCTAAAAAATTTAATAGAATAGTCCATAAAGCTTTGGTAATTCAAAAACACCAATATTCTCCGATGTACAATTTTATTAATTTAGACAATGAACAAAATTATGTCAAAACGAACATTCATACCATTTTAAACCATTATAACACTGACGTCAGAATTTAATCTATTGTTGTTATCTTACGGTCTCAATTAAAGGGATTTGGTGATAAGACTGAACTTGTCTTCTTCTTGCCCCATGGCCTACTATATAACACGGGCGGATTTGTTGCTTTGAACGCAAAAAATTAGTGGGCCGAAAAAACACGAGTTTGAAGTTTACAATGAACCGATTTAACAATCTTAAATTAAACTTTTTTTAATTCAAGTAATACTTTATTTTGCAATGCCAAAAAAGTGTTGTGTTGTTGGTTGTAGAAGTAATTATAAGCGAAAGATTGAAGAATGTTCCAGTAACAGCAACCACGTAACATACAAAACTGTGTTTAGTTTTCCTGATAGCAATCAGTTAGATCTTCGAAATTGTTGGATTAAGTTTGTCAACCGAGCTGATTGGAGCCCCACAGAAAACTCAGTTATATGTATCAATCATTTTGAAGATAAATATTTGAAAAGAGGTAAATGTATAACATTGAATTATTGCGAAAATCCTATAGTATAGGATTTTCGAAGACGAAAAATGTTTTTAAAAAAATGTTAAGATCAAAAGGTATTAGGAACATAAACAAATTTAAAACTGCTTTCAAACAATATAAATACATGATAATTACCTTAATTAAGCTCAGTAAAAAATGCATTTTAAAAAGTACTTTACAGAAAATATAAAAAATCTTCGCAAAATTAATACTTTAGTAAATGTCAAAAACTCTAATCACTCATCTCCCAACTCTAATCACTCATCTCCCAACTGAACCAAATCTTATCTCTGAAAAGTTTAATACTTTTTTTACAAACGTCGCACAAAAACTTAAATCCAATACTCATTTGTCTTACATAAACTATACAAAATATCTTAAATATCCAAATAAACATAGTCTACTCCTATCTCCAACAAATATTTCTGAAGTTTCATCACTTATATCTAATTTGAAGCCAAGAAAATCAATAGGCCCAAATAGCATTCCCACAAACACTCTTATCGATTTTAACTATGAACTTTCAAATATTCTTTCTAAACTATTTAATATATCATTCATAAATGGAACTTTTCCGAATGTTCTAAAACTATCTCGTGTTGTTCCAATATTTAAAAACGGCTCTAAACTTTTATGTACTAACTACAGACCAATTTCTCTTTTATCTATTATTAGTAAACTTCTTGAAAAACTTATGTATTCTAGAGTATACTCATTTCTTAACTCTTTTAACTGTTTAAATGAATTTCAATTTCGATTATAACATTTTGATTACTAAATTAGAACACTATGGTATTCGTGGTGTTGTAAGTGACTGGTGTCGCTCTTATCTTACAGGTCGGAAACAATTTGTAAGTATTAATGGTTATAATTCTACTAATAAATCTGTTGAGTGCGGTGTTCCTCAAGGTTGTTTTCTTGGTCCTCTTTTGTTCTTAATTTTTGTTAATGACATAAACAACTCTATTCGCTTTTCGTCAATTCATCTTTTTGCTGATGATACAAACCTATTGCATATCAACAAACCGTAAAATTCTCTATGTAAAAACATAAATTCGGATCTAAAAGGTATTGTTCACTTGTTAAATGCTAACCTAATATGTTTAAACACAAAAAAAATAATCTAATCTTTTTTTCATCTTCTAGAAAAAAATACAAACAAAAATTCAAGTTCAAATTAATTATAAATGGTTATATCCTACAAAAGTTATTAAATATCTCGGTGTTTTGATTGACTGCAATCTCTTGTGGAATTTTCATACTGATGAGCTACGCCAAAAACTCGAGCTAATGGCGCACTTTTAATAATTTGTCATTATGTCAATAAATTCACACTAAAGAATAGTTACTGTGCATCATTTTTATCGCATCTCAGTTACTGGTGTCAAATTTGGGGTCAAAATGGCAACTATCACATCAAAAAATTGATTTTCTCTTAATGTCAGTCTATAAGAATTATAAACTTCCAACCTTCTAAGTCAGAAACATCAGAATCTTTCAAAAAACTAAAAAATTCTTCTCTTTCTAGCGCTTGTAAAATTTGCTAATCTTCTTTTTATTTTTGACTCTCCTAATAAAAATTTACCCTCTTCAAAAACAGACTTTTTTTACAAGTAAACATAGTTGGTAAACATAGTTGGACCTGCTCTTGCAGCCAACCTCCGACCATTATCACATCGTCGTAATGTTGCTTCTCTTTCTCTTTCTACAAATACTATAATGGGCACTGTTTTAAAGAGCTAGTGTCTTTTGTGCCATCTACTAGAATTCATTCTCGTATTACTCGTCATTCAATTAAGTCTCACTCTTTTTTTGTGACTGTTCCTAAGTGCTCCAAAAACGCTGTTCGTCTAGTTTTTTTCCTCAAACATCAGTTCATTGGAATTCGCTTCCTTCATCTTGCTTTCCTGATTCATATAACTTGCAATCGTTTAAGTCGTCTGTCAATCGTTATTTTGCTCTACAATCTTCATCTTTTCTCTTCCAGTAACTTCCAACTTTAATTAGTGATTGCTTGCAGCCTTGTTGGAAGCAAAGATGTTTAAAAAAAAAAAAAGTAGAATAATACATACATACTCTACTAGAAACATATATAATGGAAAACTTAGTGTACCATCATTTAACTCAGAAGTATGGTAAACATTCTGTTTTCTTTTAGTGCATTTGTGAATAGAACAAGAGTCTTGTATGCATAGTGAATGAGTTTATAAAACTACAACTCCAACCACCTTTATCGACTTTTCTTAATTTAAAACAAAATCAATTTAAAAAAATTCTGAGAACAATTTTTATCTAACTTATTGACATGATTTTCACTAAATATTTAAAATATAATCTTATTTTTTTTAACTATGATTACTACAACTATTATCATTAACTTCTCGCTAGTTTATTTTTTATTATTATCATCAAAGTATGATTTTTAAATGTTTACTTTGTTTATGTTCTATGTGTGTATGCTTATTATTATTCAAAAACTTAATTTAAATCTTGTTTAAACAAGATTTAAATTGTTTTAGTTGCATAAAAAGTAAGAATCCATCATTATCAATCATTTTAAAGTCATTTTTTTTAGATTTTCCTTGACTCATAAAGGTTTCTCAATTTTTATCGAAATTGTTTAGTAGTCTAATAATAACTATAGTTTCTTAAACACAAAAGCACCTTAATTAAGTCACTCTCTTGATCAGAATTCTGTGTGACGCCATCCTTTTGATCAGAATTCTGAGTGACACCTTCCTTATCCATCATTCAGTTATTATTATTAAATACTTATAATTAGTTTACTCATTTTTATATTATTATCATTTATATATATATATATATATATATATATATATATATATATATATATATATATATATATATATATAATATATATATATATATATATATATATATATATATATATATATATATATATATATATATATATATAATTAATATGTTACTGTTACCCGCAGTACCAGGAATTAGCTAAATGCTAATGTTTATAATATAATTAGCATAATATAATTATATTATAATATAATTAGCATAATGTTTATAATATAAACATTAGCATTTAGCTAATTCCTGGTACTGCGGGTAACAGTAACATATTTATTATACAGCTCTAGTTTATCTATTGAGCACTCTTTCAAGTATACAGTATTATACATCATAATATAAAGATATTTTCTTTATTCATATATATATACACTTACGTATATATATATACATATATATATATATATATATATATATTTATATTTATACATATATATAAATATATATGTATATATATATATATATACAACCCTTAGATGTTGTCCGAAAGTTTTTTCGATATTTTGTTGACAAAAAGTAAAAATTAAAATGCAAGACCGGAATTTTTTTTTTTAATAATGATAGACTGCCTGCCCTAACCAAACCCTCAGTCGATGTAGCAGCACTCCCTTGCGGGTCAGGCTATTTGTCAGTCGATGTAGCAGCACTCCCTTGCGAGTCAGGCTATTTGTCAGTCGATGTAGCAGCACTCCCTTGCGAGTCAGGCTATTTGTCAGTCGATGTAGCAGCACTCCCTTGCGAGTCAGGCTATAAGATAGTCGATGTAGCAACACTCCGCGCATGATTTTCAGTAAAAAAAATAAAAATAAAAACATTTTATTAAAAAAAATAAAAATAAAAACATTTTATTAAAAAAAATTAAATAAAAACATTGTTTATATTGTTAAAAACATTCACAATGTTTTTAAAACATTCTGGTCAATTAAATTTGCGTTTTTGTGGTTTTTTTAAAAAACGATTAATTTGTAATTAAATTAATGGTTTTTACTTTCGTCCAACACGGAAATGTTGGACGAAGTTAAAAGTAATTAAAAGTGACGTATATGTTGGCGTAAGAATCACTTTTTTCCTTCCGCTCTTCCCAAAGCCAACAAACTATAGATCTATATATATATATATATATATATATATATATATATATATATATATATATATATATATATATATATATATATATATATATATATGTATATATATATATATACATATATATATATATATATATATATATATATATATATATATATATATATATATATATATATATATATATATACATATATATATATTTATATATATATTTTATTTTTATTTTTTTATTAAGCAATTATTTTTACTTACTACAATCAAGTTATGAAACTTTTTATTATTGTTATTATTATATTTATTATTATTATAATATTATTGTATGATTTAAAAAAGGAAAATAAATATATTACTGTTGTTATTGTTGTTGTTGTTGTTGTTGTTGTTGTTGTTGTTGTTGTTGTTGTTGTTGTTGTTGTTGTTGTTGTTGTTGTTGTTGTTGTTGTTGTTGTTGTTGTTGTTGTTGTTGTTAATACTAATAAATTTTGTAATAGCGTATAAGTTTGCGTTCTAAAAAAAGATTTCTTTTCAGTAAGCTAAGGCATTATGGGATTGATATTTGAACAAACGGGACGACTGAATAAGCTCAAGTATTATAAGTGCGAACTGGCATAAGTGCAAATGGCGTAAGTGCAAACTAGCGTAAGTGCGAAGCAGTTGCAGAAGCTGACACAAGTGCGAACTGGTATAAGTGCGCCAAAAGAACTTGCAAACATTAGGAAAAGTGCGAACTGTTATAAGTGCCAACTAGCATAGTGCAAAGCAGTTCCAAAAACTGGCATAAGTGCGTCGAATCAACTTGCAAACATTGGCGAAAGTGCAGGTTGGCATAAGTACGAATTGCCAATTTGTAATTATGTTATATGCAATTATGTGACAAATTTTTTGTTGAATTTAATGTGAAAAAACTACAAGCGAACTAAATTGACAAACAATTTAAAGAGAATCGCCCACCATCTGGTGAAATAAATAGTTTCAAGTCCTTTTTAATTACTGATATTATAACAAAATGTACAATAGAAAAGAAATTAAATTACATTATTGGTGACATAAATTTAGACGCATTAAAATATCACGTAAATTCCAAAATTAATAGTTTTTATAATGATTTATTTGAAAACGGTGCAATTCCGCTTATTAATAAACCAACAAGAGTAACTTTAAAGTCAGTATCTTTAATAGATAATATTATGACAACAGACACTTTTAGTGAATCTCTTAAAAAAGGGTTAATTAAAAATGATGTTTCAGATCATTTTCCTATCTTCTTTTCAATAAATACTGATATTGAACAATTACAAATAAAAAAACAAGTTATCCTAAAACGCTGTTTCAGTGAAGTAAATATTGCATCATTTAATGAACAACTATCATTACTACAATGGAAACATATAAATTTTTCGTCGGAAGCAAATGTGGTTTATAACTCATTCTTTAGAACATTCTATGAAGTTTATGATGCAAACTTTCCACAATACAAAGTTAACTTAAACAAAAAAAGCTTAAAGTCACCATGGATTACTAAAGAACTCAGGAAATCTTCCAAAGTTAAACAAAAATTGTATATAAAGTATTTAAAGTCAAAAACAGATAAAAATAAGGAAATTTATAAAAATTATGTAAAGCTTTTTGAAAGTCAAAAAAAAAACTTAAAAAAAAGATACTATTCAAACTTATTAGAGAAGTTTAAGAATAATGCTAAACGCACATGGCAAATTTTAAATGAAATTACTGGCAATCAAAAAATTAAAACATGCAACTTACCAAAATTTATTAAAAACAATGATGATTTCTTATATAATCCTAAAGATATAGCAAATCAAATAAATAATTTTTTTGTAACAATTGGTCCAAATTTAGAAAAAAATATTCCAATTATAACTCACACAATTAATGATCTTAATCTTCCGATAATTTCTATACTTAATAGCTTTGAACTTTCGATTAAAGAGTTTGAATGTGCTTACAAAATGCTAAAAATCAATAAATCGTTAGGCCCAGATCAAATAAATGGTAACGTTATAATCAGTTCTTACGAGATCATAAAAACTATACTCTTTCAGGTCTTTAGTTGTTCAATTAAATAAGGTATATTTCCTGATCAACTAAAGATAGCCAAAGTTACACCAATATTTAAAGGGGGGGGGGGGGGAATTATCAAATATAACTAATTATCGTCCAATTTCTGTACTTTCTGGTTTTTCAAAGATTTATGAAAGGATCCTTTACAATAAAATTTATGATCATCTTTCTAAAAATAAAATACTAAGTACAACCCAATATGGGTTTAAAAAACATAATTCCACTGAACACGCAGTGCTTCATCTGACTCGAAATATTGCAGATTCGTTTGAAAAATCACAATTTACTCTTGCAGTGTTCATAGATCTATCAAAAGCCTTCGATACGATAAATCATGAGATTCTTATTAAAAAACTAGAAAATTATGGAATCTGTGGTAATTTTCTAAAATTACTTAAGAGCTATTTAAGCAATCGTAAACAGTATGTGCAAATTGATGTATCCTCTACAACAAATTTACTAGATATAACATGTGGTGTCCCGCAAGGGTCTATACTAGGACCACTTCTTTTTCTCATTTATATCAATGATCTTTATAATGCCTCAAATTTAAAAACAGTAATGTTTGCTGATGACACAAACTTTTTTTTGTCTAGCAATAATATCATAACACTATTTAATGACATGAACATAGAGCTAATTAAAATTTCAAAATGGTTTAAGTCTAATAAGTTATCAATTAACATAGAAAAAACTAAATGGACTCTATTTCATCCAAAATCCAAAAAACATCTTTTGCCAAATGATATGCCTCAAATATATATAGATAATATTCAAATAAAACAATCAAAAGTTATACTTTTTCTTGGTGTTTTTATTGATGAAAACCTTACGTGGAAAAATCATATTGAAACCTTGCGCAACAAAGTTTCAAAAAATATTGGAGTACTATATAAAGCGAGAAGTTTTGTAAATAGACACGCATTAATTCAACTTTATTACTCACTTATTCAATGCCATCTAAATTATTCAAATATCGCATGGGGCAGTGCTAAAAAATGTCAATTAGATCCTCTTTATCGGCAACAGAAGCATCTAGCACGACTAATAAATTTTAAAGATCGTTTTACTCATGCAAAACCACTTTTATTCAAAATGAGTATTCTTAATATATACCAACTAAATGTTTTTAACACTCTTTGCTTTATATTTAAATGTAAGATAAACTTAGCTCCAATACCTTTTCAAAATTTATATGCAATAAAGTCCAAAAACAAATATGATCTAAGAAATGACAATTTTATTTATCAACATTATTCGCATACAAATTTTGGAAGCTCTCTTATATTTTATCGCGGAGCTTATTTGTGGAACCAAATAGTTTTAAAAAATTTTGATTTTTCCCAAAGTTGGAATTTTTCTTCTTTCAAAAACAAACTGAAAAAAGTTATTTTCTCAATAGAAAATATTTTCGAGTTCTTCTGATCTCGTTTCTCTTTTATAAGTGCTTCTAAATGTAATTTAAAATATTTGTTTTTATTTTTTATTGTTTTTTTAATCGGTATTTTATTTGTATGACGGTTTTCATAAAAACGGTATTTACTAATTTCAAATATTTGATTTTATTTTTTTATTGTTTAGTTAAACGGTGTTTTATAATTGAGGTTATTTTATTTGTATGAAGGTTATCTTAAACGGTATTTACTTTTTATTTTATATTTTTTTGAAATAATGGGTTTATAATTTTTGTATTGTTAAACGGTTCTCGGTGACAGGATCTTATGATCCTCTTCGAGTTTCCGTGTTCTTTATATATTATGTACCAACGATACTTTTACCAGAGAATATTGTTAAATGAACAAAAAAAAAAAAAAAAAAAAAAAAAAGAATACAACGGACCAAAAAACGTAAAATAAAATTCGTAGAATGTAAAATGAGGATTGTAGAACGCTCTTAAGTGGAAGTCAGTTTAATTACAAGAAAGAAAAATATAATAAAATTTTCGTTGCGTTTATTGCCAGAAAATTACAAGCTAACCTGGTTAAATTGACGAACGTGACTGTTCCTATGCCAACAACATCTTCGGATATAAAAACATTGTATATCAAAATGTAGCTCAAAGTTCAAATAGAAAAATAAAATAAAAAAATAAAGAAAAGAACGGGCCAAAAAAGTAAAACAATGGTCGTAAAGTGTAAAACGAAGATTTTAGAATGAAGATTTATGAATGTAGAACGAAGATCGTAGAGCCAAGACTGAATAACAAAGATCGTAAAAAGAAATATCACAGAGCGTAGATCATATAGTTAGTCGTGTTATTTGGCATGAAGCATAAAATAAACATAGCATGTTGCTATAGATACTTGCTTATATATTTAAGTTTTGGGATTTTGTTTTGGACTTATTTTTGATATTTTAATTACTCATAAGATATTAGAAAATTTCCATTTAGTTTCTTGTATCTAAGATAGGTTTTTTAAGATTAGCTTTAAGGAATTTATATTTTTCAGAAGGGATATTGAGAAATTTTTTGGTATTAATTTATCCTACAGTTAAGGACCACGATATGCTTTAGAGAATTGAGATTATTTCCGAACCAGTATTTTAAAAGATATTAGAAATACTCAGTTAAAAAAATACACATTTTTTAGTTTTTTTTACTATGAAAAGAAAACTTTCAAAAAAATATAACTTTAAAGCAACGCTTTTTATTTCAATTAAAAAAAAAATGGTACTATCATAAGCAGTTTAATTTGAATTCTTTATTAATTTATTAGTAATTTAAATATCTAAACAAAAATCATATGTTATTTAGATATCTAAATTATTTTTAGATAATTTAGTTGTTTTTAGAATAAATTTATTTTGTGATGTTCGATCCCCGCCATGTCTCTTGCAGGCTCAACTTGTTTCTCCGCGCTGTGGCCTTGTTCGTCAAGGTTTGTGTTTAGAAGTTATAAAGTTGAGAGAGGATTGTAACTATAACTAAAGTAGCCTCCTCGACTGAAGTGGCCTTCATGGCCTTGGGGAGGTGAGTTGAAATAAAAAAAAAATAATATTAATTAAAATATAGGAATATAGTTAGCTTTACTTAAACGCATATAGATAAAAATGCTTAAATAGGTTACTTTTAAGTATAACTATAGAACAACACAAAATAAAATTATTCTAAAAACATCATTATGGTAATAAAAGTATTGGTACAATCAGCTGTTAAATTAAAGATTATAAACATCATCTTAGGAATAAACAGTATTGCCTGCAAACAAAGTCAAAATAAACAATTTCTCAAAAAAATTCAAAGTAATAGATAAAGTTTAGTTTATTTACTATTTAATTATTATCACAATGCAGGATAAAAATATTAAAATTCCATCGGTTTAAAAATCGGTAAATTATTTAAAAAAAGCCGATGCAGATACCGATTCCGATTGGGCAAAAAGTGGCCGATTAAGCCGATGCCGATTAATCGGTACGTCACTTTTTTTTTGATTGATTTTCTCCCACTTGCTATGGTTTACGAAATTTTCGGATACAGATGTAACAAAAACAGTTTATTTTTACATGCCATGTTAATAAATTTTCTCCGAAAAACGTATTGAAAAATTCAAAATGGTTTCTGAACCATCTTTTTACCAATAAAGTAATCTACTATCAAACTCGTGGATAGCCTCAACCCATGATGCATCTTATGATCTAAAAATTCACACATGGGTTCATAATGTGTATATCTAGGATTCCAGTTTACAATATACACCTTCTGATGACTAATGTTGTATATATATATGTATTTCATTAAAAAACAGTGATTTTTATGTCTGTTTTGCTTAAAACTACTATTTAACTGAAACTTAGACATATATTTGTAAACTGGAAATTGAGATCCAAATGAAGCTTATTTTTATAAATAATTACATTGATAGTTAAGGAAACCGTCATTTAGTCTATCCAGCTGGTTATTTCTAGTTTTTGTACTAGTTAAATAAATTGATTTTCAATATCTATATAACTTTTAAATAGCAAATTTTATAAAAAAACCCACGATATATATTTACACTTTAATAAAAGTTAAAAAAAAATACATAAATTTATATTTATAGCCTAATTCAATGCTAAAAATGGTAGTTTTTTGCAACTTTTCATAAAAATCAAAAAATTACGGACGTTTTGGACCAAATTTTGTATTCGTTCCAAAAAAACTTTGGGAATTTTTAAAGCAAAATAAATCGCCATGCTCTAGTATTTGCCCATGCTATATTGGCGTATGACAGATAGTTGTGTAAAGAGGGAAAACTATATAGAGGAAATTTTGAATTTTATAGTGAAAGTTTTAAATTTTTGAACGATAGATGGTGTTGCATTATAGAGAAGACCAATGTTAAAGATTTTCGTAATAATGGCATTTATGCGAGATTTTTATGATAAATTCTCGTCAAGAAGCACACCAAGAAATTTAGATGATTGAGTTCGTTCAATAAATTTGTTGTCTATACTAAACTTGATGGGGAAGATCTTTTTTTTGATTGGAATGAAATAAGATATATTTAGTTTTGTTTATGATTAATGATATTTTTTAAGCTCTGACCATGTGTTAAGTTCTAAGTTTGCGGTTATAAAAAGGTCCCTTATTGAGCCAGAAAAATAAAACAGATTGGTGTCGTCTACAAAATTTATGCAATCTAACTTTGACGAGACTTTAGGGAGGTTGTTGACATAAATTAAAACCAGAAGAGAAGCTGATCCTTAAGGGAGCAAAAAGATCATAAAATATTTCTTATTCTATTCTTAACTTAAATTATATTCATCGGTAAATTTTAAGTTTATTAGTATCCCAGCGTTTAAAAACTAAGACCATATAATGTTTAAATTCACCTCAATTTGAGAGTGTTACAAATTTTATATGGTCATAAACTTTGAACGCTTACAGATTATACTATGAAACTTAAGACTTATCTATGGATATAAGTATAGGTGAGAATAGTACGAAAAATATTTTATTAAGTTGTTGCTCTCACGTTTGGGGAGGATGGGGAGGAGCAAAAATTTTAGGGCTTTTTGTTTCCAGGCTTCAATCATTGCAATTTTTTGCAAAGCATCCTTATTTGACGTAAGTATAAATATATACATATTTGGAGTTTGTTCATGTTTGGAAGTTAGATATCTCAAAGACCAAAATGCTGGATCCGCCCCAGAGACAATTTAAACTTAAAATTATCATTTAGCCTATTTCAAAAATAATTATTTTTTTTAGATTAGCGACTTTAAATTTCTTCGAGAAAAACGAAATCTTTTTTTAATAAAAAAATGTGATTCAAGGTTTTCCAGCACAATCCTTCTCTTTAACATACACAAGTGGGTTAATCTAAACCAAAGTGATAAGAAAACATGGAAATTTTTATAAAAATTTTGAGATGTAGATTTTAGGCAATGAAAATATGTTCAGCAACATTAGGTAGTTCACTTTAAATAGTTTTATAAAACAAACGCAATCATTTGGAAAATATATTAGGATAATATATAAATTAAATATGATAGCAGGGTATTTATTTTCCAAAAATTTTGAAAATAAATATTCTGCTGTTGAACCATCGAATGTAAGAAAATTAAAATCTTCAATAATATCATTTGATAAAATTTACTGATATTCAACTTTTTAAAATATTTTGTTTTCAGGTCCAGGTATAACTGGAATATAATTGGTATAAAAGAATATAATATAAGTGAAGCAGTAGCTACACTTGCGGGGTATATTCTAGGAAAAAGCTTTGCTTTACTGATGCTCCTCTATATATTAAGCTTTACTCAAAAGCTTTTAAAAAGACCACAAATAATTTTGTGACTGTCAGAAAGTTTCTGTTTACAAATCTAACCCATAACTTTCTCAAACCATCATATTTAAGTAGGCCATAACTATCATTAGAATTGCACTTGTGATTAATTACCTTGTTATCTTTATACTATTGCTATTATTATATTTATTGTTATTAATACTAGGGGTGTCCCGGATAGCGTTTTTTAAGTACCCAACCAGATACTGGATAACCAGATTTGAAAAATATGCAGCCGGTTATCTTGCCGAATAATTTAAAGATAGATTATATACTACAAACCGATTTTTTTTTTTACAAAATCTACTTATTATAATAATTTAAAAACTCAAACTAGTAAGACTTAAATAAAAAATTTTTTCAAAAAATCGCATCTTTGACAATCTATTTATTTTTATTATTTATTTTTTTCGTCCTTTGAAATAAGCTTTTTGATGTTTTTCTACCATAACAATATAATTTTTTGAAAAATTTCGACTGGAGCTGGCAGAAGACATGATCTTATCATCCAGTTCCATTGTTACAAATTTAGATAAAATTTTGTAATACACATTACATACACATAATACACATTACAAATACACATTACATACACATTACATTCACATTACATACACAATTAATACACATGCGTAAACATTTTTGTAATCCATACATATTGAAAAAAGAAAACATTTTGCGTCAATATATAAAATAATAACTAATATTAAATAAAGGTTTTAAAAGTAAGTTAGTGATTGTTTATAATCAAAAAATTGTTTATAATCAAAATTTAATATGTGTTCTTTTGTTGCACGTTTAAAATGTAGAATGGAAGTCATAGTCTTTATATTACTTGTTAGAATCGAATTCTACAATTGTGGCCCTTGGCAAGATATTGAGAAGCCAGTTTGTTTTAATAAAGCTTTTGTTATGAATAAGTTGTTAATTTAGTACTTAGTTTCGTATTTGTGGTTTATAGAAATAAATTGATATTTGGAAAGTGTTTAGTAATATTAGATTCATATACAGAGTCGTAACCACCGGGGGGCCAGGGGGCCTTAACGCCCCCAAAATATTTTTAAATTAAAAAAATTAGGGAAAAAAATATATTTAAAATATTTCAACATGTATATTTTCATATATACAAAAGTGGTTGTTTGTCTTCGATGGGTCAATGATGATTTACTAGCGTATTATTAGTAAAAAAAATGTATGAAATAAAAAAAGCATATGTCTATTGAAGATAGTATTTCATCAAAAAAGATGGAAAATGATGATTAGGTAATTAAGATTTATAATTATATAAAATCTGTAAGTTCAAATAAATCTATTCTTATCTAAAAAGTACTTGGTGAAAAAAGATTTGGGAAATGATGAAAAGTCAAAGCAAATACATAAAAAAATAGCTATGATGATTGCTTAATATAAACAACCTTTTAGTTTATTACTGAAAATGATGGACTTATTGGTTTAATGTTTTTTTTTACAGCCTAGGTACATAATCACAAGCAGACATTATTTTTAGACAAAGCACTTCCACAATTGTAAGACAAACGAGATAGTGCTTTCTCAGAAGCAGTTTAAATAAACTTAGGTGATTATAATGAGCTGCCAACAATCACATCAAAAGATTGGAAATTAGTTGAAAATCTATATAAATATTTTAAAACTTTTTTATGAATTCACTAATTTATTATTTTTTAATTTATTGTATATTTTATGAGTTCTGAAGTTTGTAGTTATCAACACTATTTTCAAATTTATGCACTTTAAAATTTTTTTTATCATTAGTTGATCAGAAAAATGATTTTAGACTACAAAACAACTTTTAAAAGCTTTAAATAGAAGGTTCTTTTCTCAAGTTATGTTGGTAATATTTTTTAAAACACGGTGGTCATATAAATTCATATCAAGTCTCCCTTGTACAACCTGCTTAAAAAGTTGATGTGTTTTTTTTTTAATCACTCAATTATATAGATAAAAACAATGATGCCATAAATTATTTAAATACTAAAAAAACGTTTTCGCTGCAAAAAGAATTAGCCTTTAAATTATTAGCATTGCTAGCATCTTCTTTATCTATTTTTTTTAAAAAGCGATCTAGGCTGTTACCTAAGGGTGGCACGGGTACGGAATCCCGGAATCCTTAAATCCCGGGATTCCATTCAAATTGTTTATCCCAAAATTCCGGGATTAGTCTTTGAAATTTCTCGGGATTTTGGGATTGTCATAAAAAAGTGAAAATACAAAAAGTTTAAACTTAATTTGTAATTAAGAAACTTGTACATCATAAAATGTAAATATAGGCTTTATAATTGTAGCTGCTTGGTTTTGTAGCTGTTTGTTCACTTAGCAATATTTACTTTTTATTCTCCCTCTTTCTGTATTTCGTCGAAAATTAAAAACATTATTGCTTATCTGCAATATTATTCTATATATACATTTTTTCATATGTTTAATCGTACATATTTTGTACAATTATAAAAAAAGCATACACACTAAAAATTAAAGGTAGAAATTTTTAGTTAAGGTAGGATATGTGATATACCCTTAGTAAGGTATAATTTTATACCTTATAAGGTAGAAAATTATACCTTTAAGTTAGAAAATTGTATGACAAATAATTGTTTTTAATATAATTTTCTACCTTAAAAGGTAGAAAATTATACCTTACTAAGGGTATATCATATATCCTACCCTAAGGTAGAAATTTCTACCTTTTTTTTTAGTGTGTAGGTATATAGTATAATATTAAAAGTAATATTTTATTAAAAAAAACCCAGAATTTTAGCACTTACCACAAATAATTGCTTATTGGAAGATCAAACATTTTTAATAGGAGAAATACCTTTTATTTTGAATTTTCTAATTTATTTTAATTCCAATTTTAACTTCATTTTAAGGTCCACTCAATTTAGTTACAAATGTGTGCGTGGTTTACAAAAGTTTTTTTAACATCGGTTTAATTAATGAAGTTATCCAAATACATAAGGTTTATTAAATAAACTTTAGTTATTTTTATTTTAAGTAGAAACTGTTTTTAAAGAGGAAGATTATATTTGAGACCCAAATAATACACTGTTGAAACATTTGAAGTTAAAATTAGAACCAAACTATTGATTATAATAAAAACGTCAGGAAAATTGAACAAATATTTAAAAGTGTTGGCTAAAATAAAAGAACAACAATCTGAAATCGGAAAACAATTGTATGATGCTTTGAGTCTCCGAATTTAAGAGTCGAGAACACCGTTCTCGAGTAAAGATATACTAAGCTCCGTTAAGGAGCTTAGTATATCTTCACGGCCAGGTTAGTTTATAAAAAATCCCAAAAGTTTTTCTACCAAAGACAAGTACCCAAAATAAAAAAAGTTATGATAAACCTGATAAAGTATTTAAACTCGGCAGATGAAATAACAGCAAGAGACTTGAGTTGAATAATGTCAAAACAATTAAAATGAACACATTAAATGAAGTGATAGAAAAAAGATTGGCAGCAATTAGGGTTTCTCAAACGGGATCCCGGGGATAAAAGTGGCAGCGGGATTTCCCGGGATATCGCTGTTATACAGGTTTTCCGCTTCCGCTTTTACAGTGACAAGACGTGTATTTGCGTACGATTTTATCAACGAAATTATTATAAGTAAAAAAAGTTTAATAAAGTTAAAGCAAATAATAATGGTAAATGTTCAGTCAACTGAGTTTAATACTTATAAAGCCGAGCAAGATAAAATAATTGGAGCATTAAACAAGACAATCGATGAGCTAAAAAATTGCAATTCTCTGTTGTTAGAAAGAATTAAAGGTTTAAAAAATGTTAAGTCTTCAAGCGCACCAACCTCAACATCTTGGACAAACGTTGTTAGTGGCAGTGCACCATTAAAAAAGTCAGTTGAGCAATTGCATATTATGAATGCTGTCGCTGCCGAAACAAAAGAAAGGCAGAAAAGGGAAAACAACGTAATAGTTTTTGGCATAACTGCATCAAAAGTTTTGGATACTGCAAGTGCTAAAGAGGAAGATAAAAAATTAATCCTAAACATGTTTAGTTCAATCAACTCAAATATTGAACCTAAATCTGATAAAGAACCACCGTTTGTTGTCGTCCTTAATAATAAAAAAGAACGAAATTCCATTTTAAAAGCTGCAAAAATCTTAAAAAGTTCAAGCAGGTTTAGCAATGTATTTATCTACCCTGACTTAACTGAAGCCGAAAGGTATAATGCCAAATTATTAAGAGATGAGTGCAAAAAACTAAATTTATAAAATGCGCAACCTTTGGTTTATTACTATGGAATACGTAACGACAGAGTTGTTAAAATCGTCGAGTAGCAAGTAATTTCAAATAACAGGAAATCAAATCTGAACTGTTACGAATCATTAACTTCTGTTGGTTTTAACTATATGTCAATTAATAATAAATTTTCGTCCAAAAATAACTCGATTTATCAAATAAGCAAAAAAGTTAAAAATGAAAAAATAAGTCGAAAAAATATTGCTAACAAACAAGTTAATTTCAATAACAATGACAGCTTTTCTTTACAAAAAAATTCAAATAAAAAATTTTCTTTTCATCTTTTTAACGCAAGAAGCCTTGCCAATAAACTTCATGAGTTTTATTTATATGTCGAGGCTACAAAACCGGCTGTAATCTGTGTGTGTGAGACATTTTTCAATAATAAACTTTCTAACGCTATTTTATAAAAAGATTAAAGATTACTCAATTTATCGCAAAGACCGTATTAAAATTGGCGGAGGAGTTGCAATTTACTGTAGAAATGACATTAAAGTAGAACAAGTACAGATTAAGCAAACAGATACTGATATTGATATCATCTGTGTTGATATGATTTTTGGATCTCAGAAACTCCGTCTAATAACTTGCTATCGTCCACCTTTCTATACAATAACAGATGTTGCTTATCTTAAATTGATGATTTCAATTATTTATAATTTGTGTTACTCAGTGTCGCAGATTATTATTGTTGGTGACTTCAACTTACCTAAAATGGATTGGCCTAGCTATGTCTCACCAAACGAAAAGTATCATAGTATATTCTTAAATTTGGTAAACGAACTCGGTTTGCACCAATTTGTTAAAGAACCCACGCGCAATATGAATTTTCTTGATCTTGTTTTTTCGAATAACAGTTCTCTTATAAGTGATATATCTGTTGAGTGTCCTTTTAGCACTAGCGACCATAACACAGTCCAATTTTCTATAAATACGAACAATTTCAACCAGTGTGAAAATAAACCAGAATCTTTCTACGACTTTTCTAATGCTGATTTTAAGAGCCTTGAGTTATATTTATCAAAAATAAATTGGGATTTCGAGTTTTCTTGTGTCTGTACAATCGAAGATTATTGGAGCATTTTTCTAAGGCTTTTTGGTACTGGTATTAATGAATTTGTACCTATTAGAAAAAAGTATTATAACAAAACGAATAATCACTATCCAAAATACATTAAAAAAATCTTAAGCGGCAAAGTATTATTATGGAAAAGATGGACAAATAATAAAACCATTTATAACAAATCAGCTTACAAACAGTACGCCAGGAATTGCAAACTAATCTTATCTAATTACCAATCGAAAATTGAATTAAACCTAGTAGAGGGAAATAATATTAGCAAGTTTTATAAACATGTTAATAATAAAATGAATATCCCTAATAAGCACCACCATCTAATAGACAAAAATAACAATAACAAGGTCACATCCAGTAATATAGAAATTGCTAACCTGTTTAATAATCACTTTGGAAGTGTTTTTACAGACGATAATTGCTATTTGCCTAATATTGACACTTATGTTAATGATCCAATAAGTATTGACAAGGTTCATTTTTCCGTGGAGTCAGTGTATAAAACCCTAATGGGAATTAATCCAATTGCATTAGGTAGACCATCAGGACCTATTTCGGTCCTGATGGTCTACCTAATGCAATTCTTAAAAAATTAGCTCATGTTTTATGTTTTCCTCTTTCATATATTTTTGAGGCTAGTTTTACATTAAACGCTTTACCTAATCAATGGCGCAAAGCTTTCGTCTCCCAAATTTTTAAATACGGAGCTACATCGGATCCTAACAACTATAGACCCATCTCTTTAACTTGCACTTGTTGTCGAATCATGGAAAAAATTATCAACTCACATATTGTTGAATATCTAAATAAATATAATATAATATCTCCTAGTCAGCACGGTTTTTCTCAATAAACGTTCTACATGTACGAATCTTTTAGAATCTACTAACGATTGGAGTACCGCACTTGACAATCATCTGATTACAGATGTTATATATATCGACTTCCGAAAGGCGTTTGATTCCGTATCTCATTCAAAATTAATATTTAAACTTTCATTATACAATATTCGTGGTAACCTTTTAAAGTGGATCACTGCATTTCTCACAGACAGATCTCAACAGGTGTAGATTAGTAGTGCTTTATCAGATCCGATTTGAATTGTAAGCGGTGTACCTCAGGGTAGTGTGCTAGGACCAACTTTGTTCTCATTATTTATAAATGACTTATCATCTGTAGTAAACAATCTCGAATGTACAATAAAACTTTTTGCTGACGATTTAAAGTTATACAGTTCGTATCGCGATATGAATCATAGCCACGATTTAACTGTTGCTCTTGATAAAATAATTATTTGGTCGGATACTTGGCAAAAAATGCACGTACTAATATAACCCTATTATATTAGTACGTGCATTTACCACTTATATAAGACCAATTATTGAATATTGCTCTTCAGTTTGGTCGCCACACCAAACTATGTTAATTTTTTTTGAAATTAACAATAATAATTATACCCGCGGTCCTACTTTTAGGATTCGAAAGCAACGATGTCAACTCGTCATTCGCAAATATTATTTTTCTCAACGAGTTGTAAATATCTGGAATAATCTGACATCAGAAGCTGTAAATGCTGATAACATTTGTATTTTTAAAAATAAAATAAAATCGTGCGATTTCGATAAACATTGTGTCTATAAAGTAAATGAATGAAATCTTGAATGTTTCTATTGCAAACTATATTTGTTTGTAATAGAAACATCATAAGCTGTAAATGCTGATAACATTTGTATTTTTAAAAATAAAATAAAATCGTGCAATTTCGATAAACATTGTGTCTATAAAGTAAATGAATGAAATCTTGAATGTTTCTATTACAAACTATATTTGTTCCTATGTACTTTGTTTTCTTATTTAAGGGCATATTGTCAGTGTCTATTTATTGGACCTGTATGTCCGTTAAAACATGTTTTATTTTTTTTTTTTTTAATTTGTTCTAATAAATCTTTAATTATTTATTTATATCCCGGAACATAATTTTTTTTTAAATTTTATATATGATAACTGTTTGAACTAAGATTTATTGCGACGAAAACAGTAAGTTTGATTTTTAAACTTCTAAATTATTGATAAGTTAAACTTTTTCTGTATTGAAATATTTAATAATTTTTGTATTTAAAAAACGACAAACAAAGACATATAAAGTCATACGTAAGATAACATACATATGTAAGAAATATTTATAACTTTACCTTTAGTTGTTTTACAATTCAATTTAGTTATACCATGTCAATTGCAAATGGATCGAAAGTATGGCAGTATTTTTGTAAGGAAAAATCTGGCGAATCTGCAATTTGCAAAAAATGTAATGTAAAGATACGTCATTTAAAAAACGCGCATAAAGATTTGGATTTAAATATGAAGCGTCAACATGAAGATACTGGTTCGGAATTAAAATTGTGCAAAAGAAAATCATATTGTTTGTTAAACAGCAGACTATCGAGGAAATTGTGTCAAAACTAGCAACGGTGGATAGCTTTTCAATAAATGCCATAACAAAAAGTGAATTTATTAGAAAATCATTGTCTAAAAAAGGCATGTTATTACCAAAAAATCCCTCCCATGTTATGAGTATGATAAAAAAACAATATGATTTAGTAACAAATTGGGGTTTTAGAGATAACAAAGAAATATCTAGCGGGTCGCGATTTTCTTTATCGTTAGACGAATATACGTCTTAATTAAATTGACGTTATTTAAATGTCAGATTACACTTATTAACAAAGTTTTGTAACCTAGGATCGACTCCGATAGCTCGATCACTTCCTGCAGAAAAAATTGTTGATCTGGTTGAAAATAAACTGTCAGATTTCAATTTATCAATTAAAAAGCACATCATAGCTAGTGTCACTGACGGAGCATCCGTAACGAAAAAATTTGGACGGCTAAGTGGTATTGAACATCAGCTGTGTTATGCCCACGGACTTCATTTGGCAGTATGTGATGTTCTTTACAAAAAGTCAGACTCTTCAGCAAAATATATTGAATTGCAGTTGCAAGAATCCAATGAAAGTTTGAGTGATCACGATTAGTTTGATGATGTATTTGTCTGTAATGATGAGTCATACAACTCAACAGGTGTTACGTTTATTGATGATTTACAAGATAGTGTAAATATAGCCTTAACAATTCAGAAGGTTCGAAAAGTGGTTCGAATGTTCTGCAAATCAAAAGAAGTCCTGAATATCTCCGAAGATGAATATGCGATTATGAATGCAATAACAATTTCTCTGCAACCGATAAAAGTTGGAATATCTCCGAAGATGAATATGCGATTATGAACGCAATAACAATTTCTCTGCAACCGATAAAAGTTGTAATAGAAAGACTTGGTAGAAATGATGCTACTCTACCTGATGCAGAAGGTGTAATGATATTCATCTTGGGCAATTTGGCGGAGAAAAAAATTTGACAGCTAATAAACTGCTTCAACCTGTGTAGCAGAGAGTTGAAGACGCAGAAATGCCAATTTAATTGGACTACTAAAATTTTTAAACAACCCAATTAGTTATACTCAGGAATCAAATATCAACTCCAAACTTCTCTTACCTTCCAAATATGTATTAAAAGCAACAGCAAAAAAAATTTATACCAGGTTGTATATAGAGGATGCTACCACTAATTCATCGAATAATGAAATAGTTGAAGTGAGTCGTGATAATGAAAGCATAGTTTCTGACCCGTCAATACCTCAACCTGTTGCTCGAAATTTATTAGGCAAAAGTATTTTGACTCTTGAACAAAAATTGGATGCGACTATTTGTAATGTCAAATAAGTAGAAAAAGCAGCTCTAGAAGACATTAGCAATTTAAAAAACCTCACAAAAGAAATTAAACTTTTTGAGACAACTGGAAAACGTAGCGAAAGTTTAGAAAGAATATACTTCACATTAATGACCATCAAGCCGACATCAATTTAATCAGAAAGAGCTTTTTCTGCCGCGGGTCTATTTATGGGAAAATTCGTTCACGATTAAGTGACAAATCAATTGATTGTTTATGTTTTTTAAAATAATATTTTATTTTAAATAGTAATATAGAATAGCGTGCTAAGATAAATTTGTCAGAAACCGCTTGTTTTTATATTAAAAATTATGGCGGGAAATCCCGGGATAAATAAGTTACACACCGGGAATCCCGAGATGCTAAATTTACAGGAAATGAAAAACCCTAGCAGCAATACGAACACAAACTATAAAGGTAAAAAATAACTTTGAAAGTTCAAAAAGAAATACTATTATTTTAAAGTAGTAGCTTAAGATGTGATCACCTTTAAAAAAAAAATGATTATACGTTATGTATACGGCCAACAGGTATGAGTCAATGTTCAAAAAATCAAATACGATTAAGCGATGAAATGATTGACACTTTGATTTTTTAGGGTAGTACTTTCAAAAATAAATATAACTCACGTGTATTCATGCATGTTCATATTATTTTTAGTTATTATTTTTATTTATACTGCGTTAATAACCCGTGTCGTCGGCCCTGTGTTTTATAATTTAAATTACTTAGGTTCATTATTGAATGAAGTACTTTATTTAAATCATATATAAACTAATCACTTTTAAGTATTTGATGAGTACTTAAAACGTTAGTTCTTCTTATGCTTCTCTTTCTACAATTGCGCTTTTTTCTATTCAATCCCGGAGACAACTTTTTCAATCCTGAAATTGAAGATGTCCGAGAATTTTGCCATCCTTACCTCAACGTGGAGAAATGCTGTGTTTATTTATCGAAATGTAAATAAGTTTATAAACGAGTGATAAAAAGTGTATTTTTGGCGCACAATTAGTTCCTAATTAATTAGACTATATAAATTAAAACGATATTTTATTAAACCCACTAGCACAAGATTCTTTTCAAAGATTAAAACAAGTTAAAACACGTTTTGACGATTGTTTTAAACAATCCGGCGATAAAAACCGAATTATTCTATTACAATACAAAAAAAAACAAAAAAAAAACGAATTATTCTTATAATCCGGCCAGATAATATGAAAATCCGGCCGAATATCTTAACTGGGACACTCGAAATTATTACTATCAAAATATTATTAATTTATTAAAATACTATTAATTTATTTTTACTGATGTTATTGTTAAATTTTATTATTAAAATATTATTAAATATTACTATCACCCGAAATTATTACTATCAAAATAATGTTAATTTATTTTTACTGATGTTATTGACATAAGTATACTGAATAATAAAACTATTCTCATTATCATTAAATTTAAAAGTATTTACTTATAGATTAATATATATTACTATTTATAGATATCCTTAATGTAAGAATAAATTTAAAACTTCTTTTATGTTTTTAACTTTTTATTAGTAAATGATTTCCTTGATGTAGAAACTTTTTTTCAGAATACATTTTCGGATTGGAATGGTTGTTTTCAATTGATTCGATAAAAATCTTCATTAAGCGTTTAAATAAAAAAAACAACCTTTACTAAATAAAAGTCGTATCACATGTTTAAACGTAGTAAAAACAATAAAGGAATAAACATTTTTTGATTTCAAAATATTTTATAAAATATTTTTGAGCATTCTAAAAATATACGAGCTCATTTTACCATCAACGGGCTTATTTGTTTTGTTTACTACGTAAATCATAAAAATGTAACTTCTTTATCGCAAAAATGTAAACAACTTTCCCCGCTCCTAATACGTTACGTTGTGATTTTCGTTTACAAAAGCGGATTTTTAGTATATTTATAAGTTAGTTATTTTAGAACCTTTGATTGACATAAAATTTTTTTTTTTTAAATAGACTTACTTAAGTTTGTGAATACCATAATAAAGAAACTACTCTATTCGCACTAAAGAATCAATGCTTGGATCGCAAAATATATGTTATTATTTTTACTTTTTTTAAAGAACTATTGACAGCAAACTAACAAAAAAAATAATAATTACATATTGATTATATTTTATATTTTACTTGTTATTTTGTAGTTAGTCATATCAGAGTTATGTCAGAGTTATATTAGAAAGCAAGGTTGAATAACGCTGCATCACTGAATTAACTGCGAATCATTGTTTTGCCTAACTTAGCCGTCCATTACTGTCGTGACAAGTTCGTCAATATTTATCATTCCGTTCTTATCTTCTAATCCCTGCACGATAACATCCATTTGAGCCGTAGTTAGCGTTTCTCCCAAGCTCGTCATAACGTGATGAAGTTCACCTGCAGCTATAGTTCCATTTTGTTCTCTGTCAAACAAGCGAAAGCATTCAGTAAAATCTGATTTACTCTTTTTCCTTGAGTCTTTTTCAGCCCTGTTTGCTAATGATTGATAAATAGGAAAAAACTCTTCAAATGTTATTCGCTTTGCACCACTTGATTCTAATTCTCGTACAATTTTATTTACGTCACTTTCTGTTGGATTTAAACCAAGTCCTCTTAAGGCTTCGCCTAAAAGTCCAATTTCTATTTTTCCATCTCCAACAGTGTCGTAAAGTGAAAAAGATTCTGCCAGAATAAAACGTTCTCTTTGACTGATAAGTTCCATTTATTTATGTACTACTATTTTACTAAAAATAAAAAATCTTTTCTTTTATAAATAGTTACTCACGCTTAATAACTTAGCGAAAAAAAAATTCAGCAAAGTTGCGCTTCAAAAGTAAAGAATGTGAGTCTTGAATAATGGATAAATAGCTCTTTTCACGCGATTTAGATTTTTCAAGCTTTTCAATACAGCGTCTTCAAAATTAGCGTTTCTTTTATTTCGGTGTAATTATCAAATTTTTCTGAACAAAATTTTTTCAACGTTATTCTTTTGAATTTTCGTCTCAAAGCGTATTGGTTTTTTTTGTTTCTTTTTTAATATAAAAATTATTCAATTATTTTTATAAAAAAGCTTATTCATTTTACATAAAACGTATTTACTTACTTAACACAACTAACTTGTAAAGCGTATAACAACTCAGTATTTTTTAAATTAGAATGGCGAAACAATTTTTTTTATATTAAGTAATTTATATCTGTTGACAATTATAAAAAATAATAAAAATAATAAATTCTTTTTTTAATAATACTTATTTTTAAAAGGTCGATTCATGTTGAAGAATAATAATTCTATCTGTTTGTTTTACTCCCTTTTTTCCACCCCCTTTTCTAATTCTTGAGGAATGCATCAAAAACATTTAACATAGATAGGGAGGAAAGTAATTTCAAAAAGTGGATTTTAAAGAAGATTGCATAAATTATACAAAATATACTAATCACTTATATCATAAATCAAATAATTAAATCAAGCAAAAATCTTATAATTTATGTGTTAATCAAAATGCAAATACCATCTGCAGACCGGTAGTCAATTTATAGTTAAGAAAGAAAGTTGCAAAATAAATTGGTAAAGAGTTGGATCGGAATAAATCATTCCCGATATTACGTCGTACATTTTTTTGTAAACATGAAGAAGATTTTCAAATATCGAATATATTATATATGAAAGAACTATAAATAATCTATGTGAATATATTAGTTTCATTTGCTTGCATTTATGGCGGAATAACAAACCTTTTATGAGAAAATAAACTATTTTTGCCAGGTTCATAGATTTTTTTTGCACTCTCAGAGCCGTGGCGTGGTACATTTGGGCCCCCCCCAAATCATTTTTTTGGGCCCTATTTTTGTGGCATCACATTACAGGATATATATGCGTCACATTTTTTCTAAAGGCTAAAAACATCAAAAATAAGACATATAAGTATAGACAAACGTATATGTACGGATAATTATCAGAATAATGTTTGTTATATTATATTGGTAATACTTCAAAACCTGTAATAAATCACATATTCACAATTGTCACAGAAATGACTTGTGGCGAACTTTCATACTTGCAAATTTGTTGATTATCTCCTCATAATTTAATTTTCTTGCCACATCGTTCTCAATTGACAGCATCGCCAGAGAAGACAAGCGGTCATCAACCATTGTTGACCTATAAAAAGTGAAAAGAAATGCATAGAGCTACATCTATTATGTATAAAGTAGCAAGATTAAATATACTGACCTATGAAAAGTCTTAATCAATTTTAGCTTGCTGAAGCTACGTTCAGCACTTGCGACAGTTACTGGTGAGGTAAGGATTATGCGTAACACAATGGCAAGATTTGGATAAGTTTCTTGCAGCTCTTCTTTATAAATGTAATTAAGAAAATCATGTGCAGATTTCATGTGAGTACTTTCTTTCTCCTGTACCACTATGACAAATCGTTTTAATTCCATTTCCAGATCATCCGAATCTATATCGCCAAGCTTTGCTTGCAAATTTTTGCAATATAAAGACAAAGAATTTTCTTTACAGATTTGAATAAGATTCTCAGAACGGTATAGGAAGTCATAGAGCTCTGTGATACTACTGACTTGTTCAAAACGCTCCTTTACTGATCCCATTGACATATCAAGGAGTGGTAAAAAGAAATCAACTTTAAACTTCTGTTCTAATTGGATGGTGTGAGCTTCATCGGCACACTCGTATGAATGAATCATCTTTTTTTGTCGGGAACGCACTTCTGGAAAAATTTTTGCAATGTCCAACACTTCTGCGATTTCTGATGCTTTCATGTGTGCGTCTGAAAATCCAGTTTCACGATATTGCTGAAGAAATGTATATGTGGCCTTTATTTCACTATCCAAGACATCAAGGGAAGTTGTAGAGGACTGCAGAAGCTTACTTGATTTGTTAATTTGGTATAAAACGTCATACCAAATAACGATTGACAATATGAATGGCCATGTCATCATATATTCCATCAGCGAACATACTTCTGTAGCTGTTGCGCCATCTCTCTTCTCTAGAGCATACACTTCCAATTTTTCTAATGCCTCTAATATCTCTTTCAGGTGATAGCGAAGAGGTTTCACACAGTTTATTCTACTTTCCCATCTGGTATCGGATTGAGGCTTGACAGAAATGGGTATACATGACTTTAAAATATGCCATCGAGCAGGAGATGATGAAAAGAGTGTATACAATCTTGAAAGAACTCCGAAAAAAGTAATTGCACTGTTGGATGACTTTGCACCGTCAACAATGACTAGATTAAGTGAATGGTTTGCACACGGAACATATAGAGCTTTGGGATTCATTTGAAGAAGCCTAGCTTGAACACCCTTTGCCTTTCCTTTCATGTTAGCACCGTTATCATAGGATTGGCCTCGACAGTCAAGAATATTTAATTCCCACTTTTTTGTCTGATCTAGAAAGGCATCCAAAAGCCCTTTTCCAGTGGTATCATCTACCTTGAGATATCCAAAGAAATTTTCAGAAATGTTGATACCTGTCCCAGGAATGCAAACTACTGATCGTAGGATTATGCTCATTTGTTCTTTATGTGAAACGTCTGGCGTACAATCCAAAATAATGGAAAAATATTTCGCTTTCTTTACTTTGGAAAGGTTTTCGGCTTCAATCTCCTTGGCTAACAATTCAATCAACTCATTCTGGGTATCATTGCTCAAATAATGTTCATTAGTTTCTTTCTTCTGAATCCGACGTAAAAGTTCATCGAGCACACTATCATACTTCGCCATCAATTCAAACAACCCAAGAAAGTTTCCATTGTTCTTGGAACCAATGACCTCTTGTGAACCACGGAATCCAAGATTCCTCGCAGAAAGAAATAGAGTGATGTCTAGTAATCGTTCCAATACTGCTCTCCAAAATTTTCGCTCTTTTTGAAGCAACTTGTATTGATGCTCATCAATGGTTGTTTGATTCATTATGCCTGCAATGTTGAATTTGGTAAAATATATAAATATTTATTATATTTAATGACAAAATTTTTTTTAAAACAGTTTACCTTTTCGTAATGTCATCCACTGTTCAAAGCACCTGAGATGTGTACTTCCTGTTTCATGATCATTCAGTTTTTTGGATAAACCTTCCCATGTGTTCATCCCTTGTCGGAATGGTGAATCTGATATACCAAAAAGTTTGCAACAGAAGCAAAAAACTTTATTACTTTTCATAGAATACACAAGCCATGACCGTACAATAGTTTCTCCATTCTTCATCTGTCGTTTATAATAAGTCACTGAAAATCGTCGTCTTTCTTGATTGTGTGGAAAATCTATCTCAATTTGCTTTACACCACGTTCAACAATGTCACACCTCTGTGCATCAGAAACATTTTCTGGCCAATCAGAAGGATCATCACTGAGAAAAAGAAGTGGCAGTGTTGTGGCAGTTGGTATACACTCACAGATTGCCATATTAGAGTCTCCTTCAGCAGACAAACCAAAACAAGAAACAGAATCATTTTCTGCATTGGCTGTAACATCATTATTGGTTTCTGTTATTGCTACTGATTCACCATCAGCTTAAACTGCTGGTTTCAAAAATTGTGTAAGTTTGGGGTACTTAGTTATTACTTCCCTGGCTGCAGCTGCTTCTCTTCTCTTAGCTGCACCACTTTTCACTTTCTTCATTCCAATAATTAATACCTAAAAATAGAACAGATAGTTTATAAAATTTACTTTTAGGTCCTACTATAGTACTATACCTATTTAATTTATACAAATAAATTAAATGAAAAATAATAATGTCTCCTAAAAATAATAAACTTACCGGCTCAGCTGATTCAGCCACGCTCACTACGAATTTTGAATAATGACGATTGCGTTTCGGTTTAACCAACTACACACACATCATACAGTCAAATGAAGCAACTGACACGCAGAAATCAATATTTCAAATCGTATTTCAACTCACAATTTTTTATTACTATTCTAGAAAGTTATTAAAAAAATTAAAGAAAATACTTTTTAAAATATTATAAAATTTTAAAATGTTGTATTGCTGACGGCCCACCGGGAAATATCCCGGTGTGAAAACTCCATGTGAAATAGGAAAACTCATCTTTAAATAAACTGTTCATTATAATATAAATTTGTCAATCTAGTTTGTTTTATTTACATAATTTTTTGCATGCTATTTATGATATCATAATTTGTATTATAATTTTTATTGGTTTGTAACAACTCTATTTGTCGGTTAATATTTCTCTGTAATGTCTTCAAATTTTGATTTTATATTTATATCCAGAGTTTTAAATTGTTATTTAATCTTTTGAAAATGTAGTATGTTAACTACGAAACATGTCAAGATTAAAAAATTCCGTGTTTTTCATAAAAGTATGAGTAAAAATTTTAGAGTTAAGCTACTATATAGATACAGAAACTAAACAAGGATGTCCATTCTCATCAGTTGTTTTTTTTCACATTAAAATTGTCTTAGTAGCATTTATTTTATTTTATAGTTTGAATATAATTGATAATTATCTGTTAAAATAATAAAATGCCATAAAAAATTTTATCATTTTTTAAAAAACGGGCCCCTTATATCTCGTGGGCCCCCCCCAAATGGGGGGTTTGGGGGGCCTTTGCCACGGCACTGTGCACTCTTAACTAATTTAACTTTCTTCATGTATAAAACGTATTGAAAACACAAGAAATTTACTAAAAAGAAATAATACAAAATAAAAAACTTTTAAAACGGACGTTAACAAGGCTAGTGTACGTACATAAAAAAAGAATCTTATTTCAGAAGTAAAGTACAATAGTGAAAGTTGAAAGAGTATTTCTTATATTGCTGGGCAGAAAAAAAAATTTAGTTTGTCTTTAATGCGATGTCTGATAGTCTTTCTAATTAAAACACTTGTATTCCTCATCGTAATTCGTAAAAAGTAGAAATATTTAAAAATGATTTAAGATACAAACGTTTGAAACGCTTATATTGGTTTTGCTTGATGCCAGCAGCGTAACAACCCCGGGGCCCTCAAGCTCAGGGGGCTCTCGACAATTATTTTATCGCGCGTTAACGCACTTTTAATTTGTTGTTATTATTATTTTGTCCGTTGCTCATTGCTTCTGAATACACACACAAAACCCTGGGTGACTCAGGCTGGGTCACAGCAGGGGGTGGGATGTTAATCAGTAAGCTACTGGTTGCTTGGGGTGGGCCTCACATGACATATCGAAGGTAGATCAGCTAAGCATTGTTGTAAGGTACGCAGTAATAACCAGATCGGAAAATGGATAGCCAAATGATATAGAAGTAAAAAAAATGTTTCTAGGCTTTTATGCAGCCATCAAACATGGAGCAGTAGATTTAGTCAACAAAGTGACAACATTATTTATCGACAAAAATATTGATTAAAAAAAATGTGTGGGGCAAGGCTATGATGGAGCCAGTGTGATGAGTGGTGTGCATAATGGTGTACAAAAACATATTAAGGATATCCAGACTAACGCAGAGTACGTACATTGTGCCACTCATAATTTAAATTTAGTGATAAATGATGCCGTTAGAGGTTGTGTTGAAATACAGATTTTTTTCGCAACGTTGCAAGATTTGTATAACTTTTTCGGTAACAGCATCAACATGCCTTGGGTCTCTTGGTTGAGTAAAGGCTAGAGATGGTGTCTCGATAAAAGTCCTCATATTGGGCAGATGTTAAATGCATCCGGCTACAACCTTGTAGAAGGCCTCCTAGACAAAGACTTAAGGGGTAAATAGATTCTATCTGTTGACCAGCCTCGCACTCCTTCTTCATCTATTAGTATGGCGCAAATGTATTTTTAATACATTGTTTCCAGTTTAGGATATTGAATGCTGGATTTTCTTGACTGAATGCATGGGTTTTGCTTGTGTCTCTGTTTTATGACAAGGCAACCCATTCTATTATCTCCTAATGAGGATACAGCTCTAAAACTCAGTTTTATGGTTCTAAGGTCGGCTGGTAGTCAGGTTTCCCGAACTCCGTGGTAGCTCTCAGAGAGGCTGATTTCATCAACAGCTGAAAAATATCAAAGTATTAACAGTGCCATGTTGCGCATGGATGGTGTCCCTGTTTGTACTTTTAGTGTGCATTGTGGAGGCCACATTTGGAGTCCTTTGTCACAGCTTAGGGTTTATTAGTAGTAATGAGGCAATCGCTTGGGCTATTAAACAGTGTTCTGAGTACTATCTATGCTTTGAGTCAAGTTCTTCAATCTAATTTAAAAATGAATAAAGTACCAAAAAATATAAAACACAAAAAACCATCATCATCACCAAGTTCTCTAAATCTATCATTCACTAATATTCGTGGTCTTTGAAGTAACTTTTCTTCTGTTGAGTCTTATCTCTTGCAAAGTTCACCAGACCTACTTGCTCTTTGTGAGACTAATTTGAGTTCAGCTGTCTCATCTTGCAATCTTAGTGTTGATGGTTATCTTCCTTTAATTCGTAAAGACTCCAATAGTCACATGCTTGGCCTGGGCATTTATATTCATAAGAATTCACCCATTTGTCGTGAAACTAGGTTTAAATCCACAGACTATTCTTTCATGTGCTTTTGTTTAGCCCCACTTCACTCTATCGTCTTTCTCTTTGTTCTATATCGCTCTCCTTCATCTCAAGACTGCACTCTTTTTGATGCTATTTCTGATCATATTGACCAAGCCCTCTCTCTTTATCCATCAGTTAATATAGTTGTTGTCGGTGACTTTATTGCTCACCACTCTGAATGGCTCGGCTCTAGTGTCAATGACTCTGCAGGCATTAAAGCCCACAATTTTTGCCTTTCTCAATCCCAAACTCAAATAGTCAACTTTCCAACTCGCTTTCCAGACAACTCGAATCATTTACCTTCTCTACTCGACTTATGTCTTGTTTCTGATCCTAGTCAGTGCTCAGTTTCTCCACATTTACTCTTAGGTGCCTCTAATCACAGTTTGATCTCTCTAAAACTAATATCTCACTCTTCTTCATCACCTGAATTTCCCTATCATCTAACCTCTTGCAACTACCTTAAAGCTGACTGGGACTCTTTCCGTGATTTTCTTCGTGATGGCCCTTGGGTAGAAATCTTTCTTCTTCCCGCTGACAAATGTGCTTCTTATATAACTTCGTAGATTCAAGCTGGCATGGAATCTTTTATTCCCTCTCGACGATTCCAGGTCAAGCCTTACTCTCCTCCATGGTTTTCCTCACACTGTGCTGCTGCAACTGCTAATCGAAACCGTTACTGTTTATTACTGTTATAAACCGTTTTAAAACGGTTTTGTCTAACGCCAAAGCCTGCTATTCTCAGGTCATGAAATCTCGTATCTCATCTCAAAAACTAGGCTCTCGTGACTTCTAGAGAATCTTTAGTAGTATCAATAATAAGGGCAAATCTGTAATTTAACCTCACTTGTAGGGTTCAGATTTTGTCACCTCACCTAAAGACAAAGCTGAATTGTTTGCTAAAAACTTTTCATCAATATCACCTCTTGATTCCACTAGTTGCGTTCTACCTGATATTGCCAAAAAACAGGTTGATCGATTGCTTGACATTCTTATCATTCCAGCATCTGTATCTAAAGTGATTTCCTGCCTAGACTCTTCTACAGCTTGTGGCCCGGACACCATACCTGTTATTGTCTTGCATAAATGTTCTCCGGAGCTGTCGTCTATACTCTCAAAACTATTCAACAAGTGCTTATCAGAGTCTTGTTTTCCAGCCTGCTGGAAAGCGGCATCTATTATCCCTATCTTTAAGAATTCTGGAGAGCAATCTGATTTGTCTAACTACCGTCCCATTAGTCTTATTTCTATCATAAGCAAGGTTTTTGAATCTTTAATTAACAAACACTTAATTTCTCATCTTGAATCTAATAACTTACTTCTGACCATCAATATGGATTTCGATCTTCTCGTTCTACGGCTGATTTTCTAACAATAATAAACGATAGGTTTTATCGTGCATTAGTTAAAGGTGAAGAGGTTGAGTCATCGCTTTTGACATTTCTAAAGCTTTTGATAAAGTTTGGCATGCTGGCCTTCTCCATAAGCTTTCTTCTTATGGTGTATCCGGCAACATCTTTAAGATCATTGAATCCTTCCTTTCCAATTGTAGTATAAAAGTTGTCCTCAATGGACAGCACTCTCCTTCTTATTCTGTAACTTCAGGAGTTCCTCAAGGTTCTGTTCTTGGCCCTATACTCTTTTTGATTTACTTTAATGATCTTCCAGATATTCTCACATCTAAGGTGACATTGTTTGCTGATGATACTACCATTTATTCTTGTCGTGATAAGAAACCAACACTCTCTGATTGCTTGGAAGGTGGATTTGAGCTTGAGCTTCATCTTTTTTCTTCCAGTAGCTTCCAACTTTAATTAGTGGTTGTTAGCAGCCTTAATGGAAGCAAAGATGTATATAAAAAAAAACAAACGTTGGGATCTACTGTCAAAATTCACTGGCGAATCGGACACCACTCTAAAAAAACTAAATCCGACTAGATGGTCCAGTAGGGTCAATACGATATCTGCATCAAAACTTCTATATTTTGATATTATCAAAGCATTATCAGAAAAAGTGCTAAAGAGTCCTTGTAAAGATGAGCGCAGTAAAGCAGAGAGTATTAAAACAAAAATGCTAAATTTCGAGTTCGTGTTGTTTTGCGAATTCATGCTCAGTGTATTGAACGACATCAATTATGCATCCAAAACTACAAAAATGCGATATCAATTTGGGCGAGGTGAGTAAAGTTTTCACAAAGACCAAAGCAAAGTTGCAAATTTATAGAAATGATTTTGAATTATTCAAGTGCAAACTTAGTGAAACCGCAAGAAAATATGGTATTGATACCCATTTTTAAGAAAAAAGGCAGAGAAAAGTTGAAATACATTTTGATGAATTAGCTGCTGATCACCGATTTCCAAACCGAGAAAAATATTTAAAATTGAGATTTTCGATAATTTACTAGACACAGTAGTATCTCAATTAGATACACTTTTTATTGGTATTAGTGCAGCCTGTCATATATTCGATTTTCTAACACCAATATTTTTATAACTTGTTGATGAAGCAACTTTATTACAAAAGTGTGACAAATTCCAAAGAAAATATTCAGATATAATAGGCCTTAGTTTTTCACTTCAATTTATTAGTATTTACCATCTTGTTTACCTCAACTAACTCAAGCATAGACTGTTCAACAATTATGTTAGGAACAATTATGTTCAACAATTATGAGCAAATTTGGAGTGCTAGAATGCGACCTAACGGAAGTATTTACAGCAACGCATCAAGCCTGGATTTAAACGAAGTCATTGATACTTTTGCGAAAAATAAAGCTAGGAAAATTTTTTAAAAATAATTGTTATTTAGTTAGTTGGTAGGCCCGACCTTTATATAATAAACCCTTGAATCTTCTCTATTTCGTTTTATTAGCCAAACCTACACCAAGTATTAATTGTAATTTATGTTGTTACTGTTTAATACTTTTATTACCTGCCCTGCAGTGCACAAGAGCTTAAGTAGCTTAGCATTTTTAAAGTATTTGTAAATTTCATATTTTTATTTGATAAAATCTTATCAGTTTACATAGCAGTGGGGCCCCATTTTTTAATTTGCCCCAGAGCCCTTGGTTACCTAGCTACGCCACTGCTTGATGCTGACACGTATTTTGTCTTAGACGCCTTCTACAAAACATTATATTTGTCAGATGCATTTTAAATCTGTCTATAACTAGGACTGTCGATAGTCGTAATGCCTACCCGGGGGCCAGTCAAACAAACGAGCGGGTACCTGTTAAAAAAACAGAATATTTTTTTAAAAAATTACACGTACAGTCAATGAAAACTTTACGTTCAACGACTTCATTTATTTAGAGTTAAGAAAAAACTGGGGGAAGGGGAGGGGTGGCCGGTGTCGTTGGCTCTGAATGTTGCCGTTATTTTTAAAGTAAAATGAATATTGCTGTTATTTTTAAAGTAAAGTATAAAAAAGAAATAGCAAAAACTTTTACAAAACATTTATTTGCTACGAATTAATGAACGCTGCTTTCTTACTAATTGTTAGTGGTTTAAATTATTTTTTACGCGCACTCAAAAAATACATTCTTTTGTGAAACAAAAATGTATTTTTTGAGTGCGCGTAAAAAATGTTTTTTTTTTTTTTTTTTTTTTTTAATAAAATGTATATTTTTAAGGAGATGGAGGAATTCTGATTAACGTAATGGAAAACTTTGTACATAACATAAATTTTTAAAATATTTTTAAGTTGTTATATTACTAGCAATTTTTTCATGTTAAAATTAATAATAAATATAACATAAAAAAAGAATGAAATGAATTCTAAATTTATCAAATTACGGACACCCGTCATTTGATAATGCTACCCGGGGTAAAAGATTTCTACACCTGTCCAATAACATCTGTGGAATAGTCCAAGATCATCTGTTCACTTTTGTTTAAGATCATCTGTATTTTTTTTTTACTCTATTAAATTTGTTCAACAAATTTTATAATTTGTGGAACAAATTTTATGAGTAAAAAAAAAAAAGTTTTATCCGAAAATTCAACGACCCCTAACAACATCTTTAGAAAGATGTAACTACATCTGGTAATTTTTCTCCAAGTCCAATAACATCTGGAAGAATTTTCTCAAGGTGTAGCTATATCTGAAAAAATTTCTATATGTAACTACATCTGGTTAAAATAATGCATTATTAGTTAACTTTTTTCCCACATATAGTTACATCTTTTTAGATCGTTAAAAAGAAATAAATCAGTAAGACCTGACGGTATAAATGGAAATATTGTGATAGACTTTTTGGAAATATTGTGATAGACTTAAAGATTTTGTAATGAATACCTTTCATGACTTGACGTCATGAAAGGTATTCTTTACAAAATCTTTAAATCATCCATTAAACAAGTATCTTTCCCAGATTCTTTAAAAATAGCAAAAGTAATTCCTATTTTTAAGGCAGGAGACCCGACCAATATAACAAATTACAGACCTATTTCTGTTCTTCCAGTTTTTTCAAAATATTAGAAAGATTAATGTATAACAGAGTGTACACATACCTAATTAACAATAAAATCCTTTATGAAAATTAGTTTGGTTTTAAAAAAACAACTCAACCAAACATGTTATTCTTGAATTAACACGTTGTATTAACGAATCTTTTAAAAATCAAAAGTTTACACTTGGTGTTTTCAGTGACCTCGAAAAGCTTTTGACACGGTTAATCATAATATTTTGCTTAAAAAACTTGAATATTATGGCATAGCAAGAAAAACTTTAAGTTGGTTCAAAAGTTATCTCTCGAAAAGAAAGCAATTTGTTTTTAACAAAGACTCCCAACCTCAAACATTAATGAACATAACATATGTTGTCCAACAAGAATCCATACTTAGACCACTTCTTTTCATTATATATATAAATAATCTTAACAAAGCATCCAATTTAAAGACTATAATTTTTTCAGTCACATGAAAATATAAACATACTTTTTAATAATATGAACGGAGAACTTAAAAAAATTTCATTTTGGTTCAAAATAAAAAAGGCTATCTTTAAATGTTGAAAAAACAAAATGGATACTTTTCCATCCAAACTATAAAAAACAAATACTGACTGTAAATATGCCTGATCTTTTTATAGACAATGTCATCCTAAAAAGAGAAAAAGTGACAAAATTTTTAGGAGTTTTTATTGAAGAGAATCTGTCTTGGAAATCATACATCAATAATAATTCTAATAAAGTTGCAAAAAACATTGAAATTCTATGCAAATCTAGAGATATTTTAAACAAAAAGCAATTAACACAATTAACTTCATAGACACTAGAAGTGTTTAAAGACTGGGGAGGGGCAGAAATGGTTGGGGCTTGGGGAGGGGTACTCCTCCCTGAATGGGGTGTTTGGGGGGCGTTATAGCAACTGAAAATATTTTTTAAAAAATCAAAAAAATCAAGAACAATTTTTGTTGAAAAAATTTTTTTAATAGATTGTTTGAAAAAGGAGAAGGCCAATTTAGAAAAAAAAACATTAGATTAGGCTGTACTGTTTCATTCCAAAAAAAAGGTTCACGATAAGATATACAAAATTGAGCTTGTACAATTACAGTTACTGAAAAAAATACCCAAATACGGATAAACGTTCACGGGTTTTAGCCACAAACTTCTCCATGAGTACTGTAATGTCAACCTTGTCTAGGTAATTTTTGTTAATGTGCATTAAAGTGAGGTGAGTGAGGCGACTCTGTGACATTGTTAATCGCAGCCGTCTCAATGCACTGAAGGACCTTTAAGAACTAGCAACGGATATTGGAACAGATAAACACAACACAACTACCTGTTCCACCATGTCAAATAACCTGGGGGTACTTGGTTCAAGGTCTTTTAAAGCTGCTGCTAGCTGGTGTAAATTTTTAGGCAGTGACTTGTCCTTAAACAACTGTGGAAGCAGTTGCAGCTGTAACTGGAACATAGGAACATCGACATTATTTGGCAAACTTTGCAGTGGCATGCTGGCTAGTGTGCTGCATTACTCGTGGATGGACATAAACCTATCAAAATAGCTTCTGTGCTTGCAATTTTATGCAATCCTTCTTGGTTAAAACGGCGCTGCAGTTCTGCAACTGAGTAGTCAATGGCTTCGAAGAAACTTTTTTTCCAAATAACATCTGTAACTAATTGTTCTACATTACGGCTTTGAGCTCCATGCGAGAAACGAGCAGGAGCATTAAATGTGGAACTACGCTGTGCCGTAGGCAGCTCGAGATTCAGTGTGGTAGCTTTCTCGATGGCCTTCCTGTGTAATTCTGAAGCAAATTCATCACTACGCAAGACTAAACATTCAAACAAATTTTGCTTTTTTAAATTTTATTTCATTTTCATGGAGTGTGTACTCTATACTCTGTACAAAGAAATTTTTTTACTAATCGAATTCTATTGAAAAATTCTTAATTTAGTTTTATTTTTTGTAATGGATAATGACTTTGAAACAATAGGCTTTTAAAAGTTACGTTTTGACTGATTTATATGAGGGCGATATTTTCTTTTATAACAGAAAAGTAATTGACTCTACATATTTTGTTATTAAAACTTTTAAAGCTGAACTCCAAACTAACATAGGAAAGTTCACGGTAATACACATCAACATCAGGAACTTAAATACAAATATCGATAAGCTAAAATACATTCTTATCGAATCCAAAAATTCTTTTAAAAAAAAAGAACTTTTGCATTCTTTTGAATGCAAAAGTTTTTTTTCTTCGGAGTGCATAAAATTATCGCTGTTTTGAATCGCGGATAGTGACGTTTTGGAGGGGGGAGGGGGCAGAAGATATCCTCTGCCCCCGGTGCAGAAATGTTGGGTGGGTAGTTGCCCATCCTGCACCCAATGTTCCAGTGCCTATGATTATATTACTCATTTATTCACTGTCTTAATTATTCAAATATTATATGTCTTAATTATTTACTGGTCTCTGGTAATTATTCACTAGTCTTAATTATACACTGTCTTAATTATACAAATATTATATGAGGACGTACACATAAAACTAAACTTAAATCTCTTTATCGGCATCAGAAACACGCAGCTCGCATAACAAATTTAAAAAAAAATCTTTTTTCATGGACGCCTTAAATGTTTATCAACTAAATGTATTTAATGTTTTGTGTTTTATGTACAAATGTAAAGAACTTATGTCCCCCGATGTTTTTGTAAACATTTACAAAATTAAACCCCAAAACAAATATAACCTACGTAATAATAGCATTTTAGAAAAACCTTTTTACAATAATAAACAAGCTCAATTTTGTATATCTTATCGTGAACCTTTTCTCTGGAATGAAATAGTACGGCCTAATTTTGTTTTTTCATCTAAATTGGCCTTCTCCTTTTTCAAACAATCTATTAAAAAAATCATTTTTTCAATAAAAATTGTTCTTGATTTTTTTTGATTTAAAAAAGAATATTTTTAGTTGCTATACTGCATATTGATTTGTTATGTTTTATTTTGAGTTTCACTTCTGAAGTATGTACAGTAATAAATTTATGATATATTTAATGATTATATATTCTTGGTATATATTTATTTTATATAGTATATACAGTATTGGACAAAACATTTGCAATCAACATCGAACAATGCTAAAAAGTGTTCCTAATTTTACATGTCTTAAAAACGAAACGAACTATACTACCACAGCAAACAGTTCAGGAGTCTGGAGTCATAGCATCCATGATATGAGCAATAAGCTGACAGGTGACACCACACAGGTAGAATTTCGTTGACAAGTGCCATTTTGCAGCGGACAAAACAAGGGCAACTTTTTTGGTTTGTTTCATTTTCTTAAGTCTGGTCCGTGTCAACGTCACGGAAGTTTTTTAATAATTAAAGGAAGTATCCAGAAGTTTCCAGAAGTTTCCAGAAGCATGCAGAAGCTTCCAGAAGTTTCCAGAAGAAGCATCTGGAAGCATCTAGTAGCATCCAGAAGTATCCAGAAACATTTAGAAGCATCCAGACGCATCCAGAAGCTTCCAGAGGCATCGAAAAGAAGCATCTAGAATCTTCCAGAACAGGTTCACACAGTTTCATTTTACTATATAAGAGACATGTAAATCGACATGTAATTCAGTCAGTATATGGAAGTCAATCAGTCAGTATTATCAAGACAGTTTATCGAAGTGAGTTTTATCAAAGTGTTTTATCGAAGAACATCAATACAAAAAGTGAAATACAACAAGTGTTTCATTACATCAATACAGTCCACATCCAACCAAGACGTTGTGTTCCAAAGAGCATTATTGTATCATCACAAGGTAAGTTTAACACGGTAAGCCTTGAGAAGCATGATTATTTATTTTTATTATTTTTATGACTTCAAGTACAAAAATGGCTCCCGACAGTTTTGGATTGGAACTAAGAAAGAAAGTTATTGGCGATTACGTAAGTGGAATGTCACAAAAAAGTATTTGTGATAAATATCGCGTGAAAAAATGGACCGTATCAAGACTATGTTCCAAATATCGTTCTACGGGGAAGTTGGCAGCAGATAATAAAGGTGGAAGACCGCGTTCCACCACTTCTAGAGAGGAATCTATGATCGTCAGATCCGTCAAGAAGGATACCTGGATATCATCAGTCGAGATACAAAAGCAATTAGAGCTGCCTGTATCGGACCAAACAATCAGACGACGTGCTGTTGAAGCCGGATTGTTTTCTCGACGCCCTCCAAAGAAACCGCTGATTTCACTAAAAAACCAGAAGAAAAAACTCCTGCTTGCTACATCTCATATTGACTGGAATGTGCAGAAATGGCAAACTGTCCTGTTCAGTGATGAATCGAAGTTCAACATCATTGGGAGCGATGGCATTTGCCGTGTACGTCGACCGTCCGGAAAACGCCTCATTTTACGTTACTGCCATAAGACCGTGAAGCATGGTGGAGGCAATGTAATGGTCTGGGGGTGTTTTTCTGCTAACGGTCTAGGTCCAATACATCGAAACGATGGAATAAAGGACCGTTTCATGTATAAAAATATCCTGAAAGATGTTATGTTACCTCATGCTGAATGGAATATGCCAATAAAATGGATTTTTCAGCAAGACAACGATCCGAAACACACTGCAAAAGTAGTCAAGCAGTGGTTTCAAGACAACAAATGCAGCACTTTTATATAAAGAAACTAAATTAGCATTATTTGGTTGCACTCGTTTTGTCCGAGACTGTATATGTTTTTATTGTAAAAGAAAATAGAGTTTTGTTAAGGACTTCATAATAAGGTCATTACGATCTTCTTGATGTCCTACCCGTATAATATATAAATCTTAGTGTAAACAATATTATACGGCAAATAAAAAAATAAAATAAAAAATAAAATAAAAATATAAAAATATATATATATATATACATATATATATATATATATATATATATATATATATATATATATATATATATATATATATATATATATATATATATATATATATATATATATATATATATATATATATTTATATACCAAAACAAGATCAAACTCTGAATTATTATTTTCTAGTTGATAGGATTATTTTAAATTCATTAATTTGAACTATATGTTTTGGTTAGTTATTTGTTGAATCTTGAAAACACAGTATAATTACGATTTTTATTTCAAAATGATTTTTTCAGCTTTAGTGGAAGAGGGGGAGGGAGGGTGGATGCCCTTCCCCATAATATAATGGTTGAAACGCAACATCTTGCAATACATTATTAAATGTTTTTATACTAATTTCTGCGCTACGCATATAAAAAAAAATGGTATGAACAAGAATCTTTTTTTTTAAAACACAACGAGCTTAAAAGGACAATCTTTAAAATAAAGACAAAATTTGTGTCACTAGGATAAACGGTTCCCGGTAAGTCGAGCGCCAGTTAGCTCGACCTTTTATTACCTCGAATATCCTTGAAATAAGGACAAAACAAGGAGGTATAATAGACTGGAGGGCAAACGAAGTTAAAATACGTCATTTCTCAAGGAACAGTCTAAGTAATAACATAATTTTCTTTTAAACACCCCGTAATTATCATAATTTAAAGTTAATCAATCGCATTCCACTTTAAACAAAAATTATCCAATGATATTGTTTCAAAACGTCTGAAGCAATTGAAGCATTGCAAATACAAGATGGAGATTAAAAAAATTCGTAAACAATACTTGGAGTTAGTTTATTGTTATTATTTTATGTTGTGCTTTTTGAACAACTAATAATAAATTTCTAGACTAAAATCGATTTAAAGCCGGATTTAAAAAAGGTATTTTCTCTATATCAAAAATATAGAAATTTATTTTTAAATCCAGCAAAAATACTATAACACAGAATAAAATCCTGGAAAGTTATAATAAGTTCTTTGCCGAAAAAACGTTCTTTATGAACGGAATAAACCTATAGCTAAACGGGGAAGCAAAAGCTAAGGTTTAACCAAATAGTAGAAATTGTCTAAACTTTTGATAATTTACGTTTTAGATAGTTAAACCTACAAAAATCTCGACTTACTAAGTTGGTCTACAAAAAGGACATCTACAAAAAAGTGGAACTAATTTTCAGATAACCTACTAAAGACCTAAATCGTTTTCAACCAATTATAGACTTTTTTGTTTTCAACCGATTTATGACTTTTTCGTTTCGACCGATTTATTTTTCGACCTATTTTATAGATTTTAATTTTCAATCGATTTGAGATAAATTAATTTTCAACCGATTTTCTGGTCTGTGTTTTTAACGTTGTTTTTTTTGAACTACGAAATTTTTTTTTAAATTAACAATCAATAAATTTTCCAAGCATTCATCAAACCTTATACCTCCCGATTCTGAAGACAGCGTTTCAACCACTGCGCCAAGGCTGATCAAATTTAGCTCGTATTCAAATCAACAACAAAATATACAAAATACATACCGGAAAGGGGTAGTTATAAAATTGAAAATACAGTAAGTTGAATATTAAGTAGGTTGAAAATCCAGTATGCCAAAAATACAGTAGGTCAACGATTTAGTAAGTTGAAAAATCAGTAGTACATGTTTTAATTAGGTGTAAGTGTAAAAATCAAAAACTATCGGTTGAAAACCAAAAACGTCATAATCTACGATTTACTAAATTTCAAAAAAAGGTTGAGTTATAGGTCACCGATATTTAGACCTAGTATCGAAGTATTCAAAAAACGATTACGTAAAAAAAATCGCGAAAAAAAAGAAAAAAAAGTATTCAAAAATCGCGAGCTACGTAAAGTAGCTCGCGATTTTTGTTGTGATAACTACTTGATAGTTGGAGCAATTGTTAAAAACTTATTAGTCAACTTTTAAGAGAGTAATCCATTATAATTACAGCTTACAAAGGTTACAAACCACTTTTCAAAATTTTCCTTTTTCAACGCAAAGGCGTCATTTTGACTTGCCGCTGGAATAATTATACTACAAAGACTGTACTACAATTTCAAACAATTTTCGCCTTGGTTCTCCCTCCAATCTATTATACCTCCTTGGCTTGATAGATTGATATTAAAATTTTCCGGTGAAGTCAAACCTTGGATAATAAGAACTTCAATGTATCGATCTTTTTTTTCGACCCCCTTCAGCAAATTTCTTCGAATAAATTGAACTTTTTGGGTGGGAGTTAAAGTAATTGACATAATTAATATAAAAAAAAAGTCGTTCTATACAAAGAATAAATAAGAGTAGCCTAATAATTTCTTTACTTTTTTGTTGTATTTAGATCCGAATAGAATAGATCGTTATCAGGAGTAAAATAATGCTATAATAAAACTGTTCAAAGATAAATCATGATAAAACCATTTAAAAAAATAAATAATAATTTAATGAATTTCTGAATAAACCTTATTAACGCAATTTTATTATCGAATAATAAATAAGACATTGTGTCGCTAAACGTTTTTGATGGTTAACTTTTGACTGTACAGCGTGAAAACAATCCGTTACTTCATTCATTGAAACATTAGTATAATGGTTTAATTTTAATTTATATCTTCTTGCATTGAATCAAGAAAAATTGTCTTGGCTAATAACTAATATCTATCAGCCAAAGTTTGACTTTACGAGAATTCGCTTTAGTCAAACGTGAAATATGACTTTTTGTGACTAGATTTACATTTTATTAGAAAAAGACTAACATAAAAAAAAAGGTCTTCGTTTTTAAACGTGCCCACTAGGTGCCCCGTAATTTTTGAACACTAAAAAATTATACAATGAAACTTAAAATTTCTCGATGAGTATAAGTCTAGTTGAAAATTGTGCAAAAATATTTCATCAACTTGTTGCTCTCACGTTTGGGGCAGGAGGGGGCGAACATTTTGGGGCTTTTTTGTTCCCTGGCTCCAATAACCGCAATTTTTTTGCAAAGCATTTTTATTTGACGTAAGTTTAAACATATAAATGTTTGGAGTTAGCTTCGTGTCTGGAAGTTAGATATCTCGAAGACCAAAAAATGCTGGATCCGCCCCTGAGTACAATACTAAGTAAATGAAAAAGTACACATTCAAAAAAAGTCTTAAAAAGTAAAAATACACAAAAAAAAAAAAAAAAAATACTCAATTACAGTAGCGCAAGTAAATGTATCTAATTAAAGACCTTTTTAATAATATAACAATAATGTTATATATCATTATCAATCTTCAATACTATAATTATCAAATTACAATCTTCAATACTATAATTATAGTATTGAAGATTGCCATTAGTTTTGTATGCGCACCAAAGTTCATGGTACAACTCCCAGGCTAAAAAACTGTCTGAAAAAACTACGTATAGTTAGTTTTTTGTATTTAGTCAATATTTGTTGACATTTCTTTTGGTAACTTTCTTGAAAAATGTTCACAATGTAAAACACAAAGCTCCAATGAATCGTTAAATCAAATTATGCAAGATTTATAAACAATATACATCTTAAAAGAACTGCTCTAAGTATTGAAGTCGGATCAGTTGTTCTAAGTTCTAGAATGGATAACAACTTTTTAATAACTTTTTTTAATGAGTAGGAAATGACATAGTAAGTGTGTAAAATTGGTGTCCTGACGTAAACAACAATTTTGCCCACTACGACATTAGTAATAGTGGGCAAAATTGTTGTTTACGTCAGGACACCAAACGAGTTAAAGCAGAAAAGCAATGCAACCATAAACCAAAATCTAGAAAAAATAGTTAATAGTAATACAAAATGATTTTTGTAATCAAAATAAAACTTTAGTTTGAATAATTTAAATAAATGAAGAACTTTGAACTTTATTTTTATATCTTTTTTTTAGTTGCATTTTTTTAAAATTAACTTTTCACTGTATTTGTATCTACCACATATGCTAGAATAATCTTTACTGCTAGTTTTGTTTGGTTATTTTTAAAGATATTGTGCTCTTGATTACCCCATATATTGCCCAAATTGCCAAAAATGCAAAATATATTATCGAGTTTTAGACCTAACATAAATCTTTTAGTCCACTACGCAGTGACACATGCAATATATCGCCAGCCAAAATTTCAATTAAAATTTAAAAATGGTTGCTTAAAAATCTTTGTCACCCTTTATCCCATAATCGGACCTTTAATGACTAATAAGTTAAACAATTTTTTTTTTTAATTTTATTTAATTTTTTTTAGCTTGCTAATGCTATATAGTAAAACGTAAGAAAGAAAGTCATTTGTGAAAATTTAATACAATTATTATTTTATAATTACTTTACCACCTATTAATTTTATTATTATCAACCGATAGCTGTATTATCATTAATTTGAATATATTTTATACGTTTTTAAAAAAAGTTTTTGAAAAGAGTAAAAAAAATTTCTCGATTTTTTAAACAAAGTGTCAACAAAATACATTCAAAGCAACTTCATGTGAAAAAAAAAAAAAAATTGTTTCAAAAGTTTTTATCTTTTTAATTTATATGTATATTTTCTATTTATAATGTAATAAACTATTACAGTATATTAATTATATCTAAAGCAGATTTAGCAGTTTGCAGGGGACAAGACCGTTCAGCTAGAACTAAACTTTTTTTTTATTAAAAGGTTTTTGAAAGAACAACAACTATTAGTTCTAAAAATTTGAAAAATGAAAAACGAATTGTTGTTATCCATGGATACAAATAAATTATCTTCTGGTATAGAGATTATAATTGTATACATTATAATTATTTATAAAAAATATCACTAAAAAACAAACCTCACTAAAAATTTTGCGCCCGTTTATATAAACACAACAATCGCTTTACTAAGGTCTGCATATTCTCATATATATTTATTCATATATATAAGGTCTGCTATTCTCATATATATTTAGGGTCTAAAATGTAAAAACAGCTAAAAAAAATTTTATATTCACTGTATCGGTCAAATTAAACTTTTTTGATATAATAAGGAGAAGGATAGCCGAATGCTAAAAAATCATCAAGGTATAACATATATAGTTCATAAATCTTTGTTTTAGGTAAAGTTTTGAAATAATATTCTACTAAAGACTTTTTATCACTCTGGTCCGTCTGGTCTGTCTGGTTTAAGAAGTTTAGCAAACCAGTGCTATCAGAGATCATTTTTGAATCATTTTTTAAGGTTTCTACTTTGGCTACATAATCATATTTATAATTGCAAGGCAAACATAAATCTGTAATTTTTTGCCAGCTTTCATCAATGAACTTTTTGCTTAAAACAAACCTGACAAACTCTAAAAATGTAACTCCAACACCTGCATCATATTGTTTGTTACTAAGACCTCTTCTATATTTTCTTAATATATACGACCCAAAAGTTTTTCGAAATCGAGGAGAATGCTGGTTTTCAAATTCATTTTTGAAGATAAAAACCAACCTTTCAAAAGGGTGTCGAGTTATAAGAAAGGTAAAATAAGCTTTTTCACGAACAGATCTCTCTTCTTTGCTAATAAGACTAAACAATGATTTGTATCCAAGATGGAATATCTAAAAGAGTAGAAAATACAACTTTAAATATCGAACATATAATACATATATATATATATATATATATATATATATATATATATATATATATATATATATATATATATATATATATATATATATACATTATTATTTTTTTTTTTTTTTACAGTTATTTTGCTGCTTAACAATAAATAATCAACATATATATACAAGAAAAAAAAAAAAATGTTCGTAGAACAAAGAAGGCAATAAAATCGTGTCAACAAGTTTTTGTATATACAATAAAAATAAAAACTTTTCACGTTTTAGCGTGAAAACAAGATTTCACGTTAAAACTCGGTGGAACTCTTTGGTTCCACTGAGTTTTTATGTCAAGTTTTAAATATTTTTAAAATACTATTTTTTAAAACGTTAAATTATTAAAATATTGTTGCTTGATAAAATATTTTTAATATTCTAGATAATACATTTAATTTTTAGATATTAAAAGGTTAAATAAAATAAAATAGAAAAATATGTGTAAATTTTTTTTCTATTTTCTTTTTTCTTTTCATAAAGTTTTCGAAGGATTTGGCTACATTTTTTAATGTTTTTTATAAATACCGCGCAATACCTTCTTATACCGGTGTTGAACTATTTTGAATACCGAAAACCGGTATTATAGTTTTTCGGTATTTCGGAAACTCTACATGTTTTACTTTTATTTTTATTTGAGTAGCGTGTAGCGAGTAGCGTGTAGCGAGTAGCGTGTAGCGTGTAGCGAGTAGCGTGGCAGTTAAATTTAATTTATAAGTTTTAAAAAGGGGCATCAAATGTGAAAAAATGGAAAGGTAATAATAGAAAAGTTCTTTTAGATTCATCAAGTGATGATGAAACAATTGTAAAAGAGAATGCTGCGGGTCATTTTTCTTTAAGTCCAATAAAATCCATAAATAACGACGACGAATCGTCGGGGAGGAATAATGTAACCGACGATATTTTTTATCTGATGCTTACTTAACTGATGAATATTATCCGAATATCAGTAGTGAATCTGAAGGCGAAGTTACCGATCTGTACCGTAGTGAAGATTATTCTGCTAATGAAGGCAAAATCCCACTAATAAATAATAGGCTTGCTCAATGTGCAACAAGAAATCGTTGGACTCGTTCATCCGTTAATGAACTTTTATCTCTCTTAAAAACTCCGCAAAAAATATCAAAAGAAAGAAAATGTGGTGATGATTATGCAATCTAAATAGTAATAATAATAATAACAATAATAATAATAATAATAACAATAATAATAATAATAATAATAATAATAATAATAAATAATAAGTGATGATTATGCATACTTATAATAAATGCGCTGGCGTCGATAAAATTAGCGTGAATGTGGTTAAAGCAGTGTTTGATAATATTAAACCGTCACTGTTTTACATTTTTAACCTTTCACGAAAGTCCAGAATTGTACCAGAGAAATTAAAAGTTGCTAAGATCATACCTATTTTTAAATCTGGCGATGACACAAATATTTCTAATTATAGACATATTTCTGTCTTACTATGTTTCTTAAAACTGTTAGAACGAACTATGTATGATAGACTTAATAGTTATTTAATTGAGAGCAATATAATGTATAATAAACAATTTGGGTTCAAAAAGAATCACTCAACGGATCATGCCTTTATTTTAAAAGAATACTGTCTATTGTTTGGCAGCTAGCATCATCGTTTTCACATATAGAATTACATCAGCAGTTTTATACATTTCAAATAAATTTATATGCCTCTAAAGATGTTTTAAACCATTTTTAGTAATTTTTAAATCACTAAAATGTTTGTTTTTCATTTAATTATAAATTATCATTACCTTAAAATTGTTTAATAACAATCGTATAATCAATTTATAAATAGTAGCAGAAAAACCCGAGAACCACTAAGTGATTCTTGCTTACCGGGATCAATCTAATTAATGTTTTGAAATACATTTGACAATAACATATTAAACTAGTAATATTATATATTTGTTGCGTAATTCTTTTTTTAAATTTCTTTTTAATTAATCATAATATATATTGGTAATTTCGAAAAAATTTATTTTTGATTTTGTGACTATTTTCTCTACTCTCTCTTTAAATAATAAGTATTTTGGTTAATTTTTACGTTTTCTAAATAGTCGAGCTAATAAATTATATATCCAATGGGATCAATAATGATTGCTATACATTAGGAGTTTTTTATTGGTTTGTTAAAAGCATTTGATACTGTTAACCATGATATTCTTATAAAAAAACTAGAACTGTATGGAATACTAAACAATAACTTACTATGGTTTAAAAGTTACCTGTCAAACAGAAAACAATACATAACATATGCAGCAAATGAAACAGAAAAACATATTATAACTTGTGGTGTCCCCCTATTATTCCTACTCTATATAAATGATTTATATTTAGTATCCAATTTATATTTAGTACGGTAATATAAAAGATCTGTTTAGATTATCTAACAAAGAGTTATTAAAAATAAATAGCTGGATTACAAATAATAAACTTTCAGTAAATGTTGGGAAAACTAAATTTATTTTGTTCCACAAACCTAGTAGAAAAGATAAACATTCTTTAAAATTGCCTAATCTCTTCATGAATAAAACAGTTATTAAAAGAGAGTCAACGGTTAACTTTCTAGGAGTGATTATAGATGAAAATATATAATGGAAATATCATATTAAATCTATTGAAAACAAAACCTGCAAAAATTTCTCAATGTTCTATAAAGTTAAACTATTTCCCAATATTTTATAAAGTTAAACCATTCTTAATATTCCTATTGCAATATTGCATGAGGAAGTACCAAATATGGAAAACTTAAAAAAATCTATAGCAAAAAAAAACATGCAAGTATAATTATTTTTGGTGTCCACAGAACTGTTAATGGTGAATATCTTTTTAATGGAACTCAATGTTTATAAACTTAACATATACCAAGTTATGCTTCTAATGTTTAAGTCAAAACATGGTTTATCTTCTAATTTATTTCACTCTTCATTGAAATTACTCATAAACACCCAACAAGATTTTCAACTAATAATTTTGTTGTTCCAAGATCTTATTCAAAACTCAGTTCATTTCGAATTCAACACCGTGGACTATTTATATGGAAAAGTTTTTTGAAAAATATTATTAAAAATAAAACTCTTCTAAACTTCTCCTCAGAACAATTCAAAAGAGAATCTAAACAATTTCTATTAGAAAATAACTTCGATCTTAAAAATTTTTTTTAAGATTAGTACCTAAAATAGTTAACTGAAAAAAGTCATCATTACTCACTTATTTTTATTTTGATTTGTTTCTTATTTTCTTCTTATAAAAATGAAAAACAAATAACTAAAAGGAAAAAAATATATATCTTATTATACGATGTACTACTTGTAATATATTGTGTTTTACTATATAATTTTCAACCTGTAAATTTTTAACTTTTAATTTTTAATTTGTTTCATAAACTGAAGGTGACAATGTAAATGGGCTCGGCGATAAGACAATATGCGCCTTCTTCTTGCTCCTACCATTTATGATATATGTACGACCTTTTTTATTGTAAATTTTATTAAACGGCAAAGTAAAATTAAATAAATACTATGGAATATGTAAAGGAATTAAAAGAGTCCTTGATGATAAAAGTTGTGCAGGTAATGTTATCAAATTATCAATAAAAAAAGACGGAATCCCACTTTTTAAATCATCAAGTAAGCGGATGTAGCCAATATTTGCATATTTTGATAACTCTGAAACATTCATCATTGCTATCTTTTGTGGTGATGGTAAAATCGGACAATATTATCGATTATTTGTGAGATTTTGACAATAAATGGAATCAATTACGACAGAACGGCATTGTGTATGGACAACGCATCATTATAGAAATAAAATCTTTAATTTGTGGTGCACTAGGGCCTTTTTAAAATGAATAACTAATCATGGAGGTTATAATTCATATGAAATATGTACCATTCAAGGAACACATGAAGGACGTGTTGTTTTCAATGATAAAGAAGACTTTCAATTAAGAGAAAAAACTTTTGAACATTTTGACTATTGTACTATAGTATCATTAAAAGTTGAAACTTTAGGAAGTATAACAACAAAAGTTTTAAGAAGTATAACAACAAAAATTTTAAGAAGTATAACTACAAAAATTGCATAAATAACATTTTTTTATTTGTGCAATTTATGGATAAAAAACAATTCTTTGAAATAATGCATATACAAACGTTTTAGAACCAGCCCGTCATCGTTATCTTATGCAAAATATAAATTATTTAATAATCTATAATTTTAAATATTAGATTCTCGAATGATTTTTTCATGTTGAAAGATTTTTTCCAGCAACTCAAAATAACCAAAAAACAAAGAAACAAAAACTGAAAATACAAATTTTATACAATACAAATATTTAATACAAACGGAAAATTAATTTAAAACAAAAAAATCATTTTTCAAAACCCGAGTTCAACACTGAGTTTTAATGACGAGCAAATTCAATTTTTTTATGGAAACGGTAGCGTAGATTCGGTTTACAATTATTTGCGCCATTATTACATTTATCATTTGTTTATAAACTAATGATAAATGTAAAAATCATTGTTTGTTTAAAAATTATAAAATTGCTAAAAATTATACTTTTGTTCAAGTTTGTCTTGTTTAATTGTCTGTTTAAAATTAAATTTTATTGCGAAATATATTTTTCTATAGATACTTTAAAAAGGAAGTTTATATATATATATATAAACTTCCTTTTTAAGGAATATACATTTTTAATGTACATTAAAAAAAAAACTTGTATGATAGCAACAGAGGAATTATCATTTTCCGGTCTGCAATGACTCAATCACAATGGAAACATCACCATGGAAAAGTGTATCCATAAAACTGTTTAAGATACTATCGCATACTATTTTTTAAATGTATGTGTGATAGCAAAAAATGACCAATCACGTTAAAAAGATGATTAATAACGTTGCGTGTGATAAATAATTGAATAGATCATTTTTATCTATTTTGCTGTATCATATGAAATTGAGGAACTTTTTCCTTTTTAACATATGTTTTTAGCCCCCCTTCCCCCCTCCATCTTTCGCGACCTTCCTACGCCATTGTATATATATATATATATATATATATATATATATATATATATATATATATATATATATATATATATATATATATATAATACTCTTTTAAACTTTTTTTATGTCAAGATCGTAAAAAAATACTTTAAAGTAATTTTGTCTCTTTTTTACCATAATAATCCTTTTTTTTTTTAATTTAAATAAATTTGCGATGTCAAAAGAAATTGACTGAAGTTTAGTTTTCAGGAAAAGAAAATTGCTTAAATTATAGATAATTGTTCTGCTTATCCTACTTTTACCAAATACAAAGCTTATCTTTCTTTCATCAAATACAACATCAAGTTTTCGATAATTTTTTTTTAATTTTGATAGTTTTAATTAAGACAAATCCATATATGGATCAAGGAAATGATGACGGATCAAAAATGATAGATCAAGGAATTGGTGAAGGATCAAGGATGATGAATCAAGGAATTGATGAAGGATCAAGGATGATGGATCAAGGAATTGATGAAGGATCTAGGATGATGGATCAAAGAACTAACCTTTTAAAATATCGCTCTAATAAAAAAATGATTGAGTTAAACTTTGCTTAACAAAAAAAAAATCATTAGATGATGTCATGATTGCAGAAGTTACTGGACATGATGCTATTGAAACTATATGATTTTTGGTGAAATGAAACTTGCGGACCTTAAATAAACGTATTGCGGTGTCAAACTTTAATTAGCAGATAATGAAATAACATTAAAATATAAAGAAATGCGAGTTTCCTTAATAGTTAAGGTGAGCGTATTTGGTTTTAAACCACCTATTATCCTAAAAGTTACAGAACTGCAAAGAAAAGCCAACGCACAATTAAGAGAATAGCATGAAAAAAAAAATATACCGTAAGAAGTATATAAGTACAATAATTTAGCCAATAAAAATAGTGTAAATCTGATGTAAAAAATGTACAACAGTCAAAATGGTATTTAATCATTAAGAAAAAAAAAATCGTTTTGGCAAATATGACACAGGGAAAAAATTTTAAACTGGTGATAAAGTTTAGTTTAAACTAGCGCAAACTTTCGTACTAAATGGCAACCGACTACAATAACGCAAGTACTCCGTACTTAGTGGCAACCACTACAATAAATCGAGACGTTTTAAGAAATAATTGAGGGCTAGAAATGAGGAGGCTGAATAAGTGCGAATTTCATAACTGCGAATCTGCAAAAGTGCGAAGCAGCTGCAAAGACTGGCATAAGTGCGAACTGGCACAAGCGCGAACTGGCATAAGTGCGCCAAAAGAATTTGCAAACATTGGCATAAGTGCGAACTGGCATAAGTGCGAACTGGCATATGTGCGAATCAATTGCAAAAACTGGCATAAGTGCGAACTGGCACAAGCACGAACTGGCATAAGTGCGCCGAAAGAATTTGCAAACATTGGCATAAGTGCGAATTGGCATAAGTGCGAACTTGCCAATTCGCCACTTATGCCAATTTGCACTTATGCCAATGTTTTTAAATTCTTTCGGCGCACTTATGCTAATTCGCGCTTGTGCCAGTTCGCACTTATGCCAGTTTTTGCAATTGGTTCGCACTTATGCCAGTTCGCACTTATGCCAGTTCGCACTTATGCCAATGTTTGCAAATTCTTTTGGCGCACTTATGCCAGTTCGCGCTTGTGCCAGTTCGCACTTATGCCAGTCTTTGCAGCTGCTTCGCACTTTTGCAGATTCGCAGTTATGAAATTCGCACTTATGCCAGTTCGCACTTATGCCAGTCGCACTAATGCAGATTCGCAGTTATGAAATTCGCACTTATTCAGTCGCCCCCTAGAAATAAGTATCGAACCTTAAATTAATCTTACAAGAACCAGAAGTTTCTTTGCAATGAAGTGCACGAGAACTTAGCATGCCTCTATATTATGAAATATATTTATAAAAAGTTTTCAATTTGCCCAAAACGCCAGTGGAAATATTAAATGCAATTAAAGAAACAATTTGTAAAAACACCTTTAAAATTTGTTTCTAGAAAAAAAGCTTTTAATAGGCAAAAAAGAAAAAAATACTTTAATGGATTTAATTACTTGAAGGTATACGCAGACAATAAATAATATTAAGGTGAGGTAATAATAATTACCTGTAAATGTAAACTATAAAATAATTAAACTCAAGACAATATGTTGTACATATATCAATTTTGTTTTTAAACTAAATAAATGAAAATTATCACGCAATAATAGTTTAATCCAACTTTTTGGCCGGTCTCGATAACAACAAGGAATAGTTTTTACACCTTATTTATTCTGGATAGTATTTTTTTTAATGGTAATTAAAGAAAAAAGTTGTTTAATATACATATATAGTCGCGTATTTAATCATAAAGATTGGATAAAACAAAATTAGAAATTATTCTACTTTATTTTTTTTCCCCTCCTGTTGTTGTCCTAAGGAATAGGAATTTAACCAATTTTTTCCGCTTTGCGTTTCCGTTTTAAATTGTTTTCTTTATTCAGACTCGTTGGTGGCATAATTTTTATTTATCAAAAGAATAATTTACGATAACCGCTTTTCAAAAAACATTTAAAATTTGAAAGTTTGATTTTATATTACTGACAGATCTGGTAGAATCTTACTGACGGATCTAAACAACTCCGTTCGAACTGTGGAGGTTTTCAAATTATAAAAAATGAAACGTAAGAACTCTTTTCCTTTCTTTTTTTTCACGGCGTTTCACAACTGTACAAACTAATCAAGATTTTTCGAAAGAAGAAGGTTCAAATTAGATTCTACTTTACTCTAATCTGTGATAAAATCTTACAAGTCTAATATTTGGATAATGTTTAGTGGCAACGCTGCAGGAAGTAAAATAGCACCTTACATTGTCTGTAAATCAAAAAATCTATAATAAAAGGGATTTTATAATGGTTCCCATATATCTAGATACAATTGTATAAAACATGGACAACTAGATGGTACAACATTTAGGGAGTAACTGAACGATTGACTGCTTCCTATACTAAAGAACTAAATAAGTTTTTATTGGTAAAAATTTGGTATCACTAACCACCCAAAATGTTTTAGAAATTTTGATAAAATTTTCGTAATATTCGTGTGTTCACCATTTAATTCTCATTTGACACAACCTCGTTGTTTGTACGTGGTCATAAAAATTCAAGTGAAGACCTGTTTTAACTATATGGAAAAAATTACTTGCATATTAAAAAGCAAAACTCTGCCGAAGGAAAACTATCTAGCAGTTCTAACGTACAGAAACTAATAAAACTGGTAAAAATTTTTTTTAAAGTCATTTTTTTTGCCTAGAGCGGAAATATTTAGTATGATAAAAGCTTGTGCTTGCATTTAATGGTTTCAATAAAAACAATATAAATTGAATAATATAGTATCAATTATTTGAATAACAATGTCTAGAAATATAATTTTGCGAAATAGAATTTATTTAAATAAAATAAAATAAAATTTTCAAGTTTCAATCACATTATTATTATAGCACTAATCATCCAATTGAAATCTGTTCCAATCAACCAATTAAAATCTATTACTTAATGGACTGACTTAATATATAAAAAACGTCACTTACATCATAATTGATAACTTCTGGTGCGTTCTTAAAAGAAAATAAGTTGTCATGTACATTCAAACTTTTCATCCATTTGTTGCTTGCAACATATGGTGCACAGCAATAAAGTAGATTTTCATAATCAGAATAAACAATATAATTTGTTGTGCGGTTCCTTTTGCGAGAATTCCCTTTACAGTAATTAAATAGTTCTCTTTTTCTCAAAACTTGAAGTTGCAGAGTGTCAGAGTGGTCCCAAATTTCATTCTAAAAGAAATATTTAATTTAAACATATTTTACAAATTAGTAAACAATATCTTTTTACATAGTTGAAATTACTTAAATAATGTAAATTGTAGTTAAAATAGTGGCTGATTGTTTTTATTGTTGTCTCAGGTTGTTATAATTGCTGACTAAGGTTGTTTTTATTAATGTGCTAGAACTCGGTAAATTTGAGAAGCCAAAAAGTTTTAAAGAGCATTTTTTTGGTAAGTTTTTTATGGTAAGTTGCTCGGTGCTTTAAAAAGAGGGCGAAAGTATAATAGAACAAGAGCAATTCTCATTATTGTATTCCTACTTTACAAAATACATTTTGTCTGAACACGTCATAGTTGCTTAAGTTTAAATTGGCTATTGAATTCAAACAAATAAGTAAATTGACATAAAAGATAAACTACATCTTATATATATATATATATATATATATATATATATATATATATATATATATATATATATATATATATATATATATATATATATATATATATATATATATATATATATATATATATATATATATATATATATATATATATATATAATTAGTAGAAAATCACTTAACAAGAATTTTTTTTCATTTAACACTGTGTTTCATCAATAAAGATTCATCAGAAATTTCTGATGAGTCTTTATTGATGAAACACAGTGTTAAATTAAAAAGAATTTTTGTTAAGTGATTTTCTACTAATTTATAATTGCTCTGTTCTTTTAAGAACGTTGTTTATAAATATATGCACATATATATATATATATATATATATATATATATATATATATATATATATATATATATATATATATATATATATATATATATATATACATATATATATATATATATATACATATATATAATATATATATACATATATATATATATATATACATATACATATGTATATATATAAACAACGTTCTTAAAAGAACAGAGCAATTATTAGATGTATATATATATATATATATATATATATATATATATATATATATATATATATATATATATATATATATATACAGCAGAAGAAAGAATATTTTTATATATATCAAGGAGGTATAATGTAAACTATTGAGTTCATAAATATTAAGTATTCTCATTTCAGAAAAAAGTTGTTTATAGTGATAAAAACAATCGGCAAAACTAAGTATATTCATTGCATGTTTCTGACGGCGATAGAGAGATTGTAACTTTTTTAGTGCTTGCCCGAGTAATATTTGCATAATTCATATAGCTATGAATGAATGCGTAATAAAGTTAGAATAAAACTTTTTTATTTACATAGATTCTGACCTTATAAAGAATAGATTTAAATGATAATTGAAACTCCTCAAATAATAGCTCAGAAGATAATTCATTGGAGCAAATGCAATTATCCATCGGTGTTAAAAAGTCGTCAAACACAACTTGGATATTAGGAATTTTGTTTACCAGTTTAGAACCGTTGTCAGTGAAGAATTTTTTGAACTTATGAGCTATTAATCTAAGTTCAAAAACATCTTTCAGAAACGCTTAAACCATTCATAACGTAATGCGTAATGGTTTCCTGCACGTAAATCTCCGCCACCGCGTTCACTTGTATGTCTCTCTTGAGATATTAACTCAAAACGGGGAAGATAAAAAATCGCGTTGTTACTTAAATCGTTAGTCCTTACCGAAGTTTCAGTTAAACAAATAATATTAAAAACATTTTGTCTCCTAACAAGTAAAGTAGCTTATCCAAGTTGAGGCTTATGCTTTTGATATTTACATGAAGTATTTTAATTTTTTTTTTTTTTTTTTAAACATCTTCGCTTCCAACAAGGCTGCAAGCAGCCACTCAATAAAGTTGGAAGTTACTGAAAGAGAAAAGATGAAGATTGTAGAGCAAAATAACGATTGACGGACGTCTTAAAAGATTGCAAATTATATCAATCAGGAAAGCAAGATGAAGGAGGTGAATTCCAAAGAACTGATGTTCGAGGAAAAAAACTAGACGAATAAGCGTTTTTGGAGCACTTAGGAACAGTCACAAAAAAAGGATGAGACTTAATTGAATGACGAGTAACACGAGAATGAATTTTAGTAGATGGCACAAGAGACGCTAGCTCTTTAGAGCAGTGCCCATTATAGTATTTGTAGAAAAGAGAAAGAGAAGCAACATTACGACGATGTGATAATGGTTGGAGGTTGGCTGCAAGAGCAGGTCCAAGTATGTTTACAATGCGTTTTTGCACTTTGTCTAAAAGAGAAAGGGCATCATTAGAAGATTTGCCCCAGATATGGCAATAGTATTCCATACAAGGCCGGATTTGAGATTTATAGAGAGAATAGAATCCGAAGTAAGAATTTTGTTCGCCGTTATTGGAATTAAAAAGAAATTCCTCAATATATACCATTATTATATCAATAATATATATATTTACCAAAATAATCAAAATTGTGATTATATTAAAAAAAATACTTTAATATTAAATTTTTAATTTAATGCTGGTATTTCATGCCTAAACATGTATAAGATGGTATTAAACGTGCTTAAGTAGCTATTTAACATTAAAGCATACTTATGTAGTATTTTAGAAATTATTGTTAAATGAGTTTTCCATAACGGAAGTTATTAAGCCAATCCAAGTTGATATAAGCTTGGATTTGAAATTAATTTGCAGGTTCGAGTAACGTTACTCGAGTGGTTTTGTAATGGTCATAAATGTGCCTTGTGTCTTTAAAATATATGTACCTTGTACCTTGAGTCTTTAAAATGTACCTTGTATCTTGTGTCTTTAAAATGTACCTTGTATCTTGTGTCTTTAAAATATATGTACTTTGTATCCTGTGTCTTTTAAATATATGTACCTTAAAATGTATCTTAAAAAACTTTTATGCTTACTTGCAAGCAAAAAAATCCGGTTTGGTTTTTTGAAGAATTTAAAGAAATATAGCAAGGAAAAATAGGTAAAAAAAGCTTTTTTTTAATTGTTCTTAGGGCTAATAGCTGTTGTACCTTGGGCCGCTCTCTGAAAATTAGGTTTAACTCCATAATAAATTGGCAACAAAGAATAAAATTTAATAAAAATTTATTTAAATTTAGATTTTTCTCAACAAATTTATCAAGTGATACTTGATTGCAACACTTAAATAAATAACAAAATTGGCTAATAGTTGAAAGCAAAATTGAAAAATAAGTCTGCGCATAAAATGGTAAATTGTATCAATCAAAATTTAACAATCTACTTCGTTATCAAAAAAATCTTTATCAGAGAAACGCACATGTGGTACAAGCAAACTCTAAGGTTCAAGATAAGAAGACTTGGTAGCCTCAAGAAAAATGTCATCTATTAACAAACCCGAATTAAGAGGAAACTTATTGAACATTGCATTTAGTACTTAAGTAACAAACAGTATAATATACAAGACCTTATTGAAAAGTATTTTTATAACGGTTGTAAAACAACCTAAATTTGCAAAATTTACTTTAGACCATCAAAAAGCGTTTGCTGATTATAATTTGCCGTAGCAACGCTCTCTAAAAAAAAAAACAGAATGAATAAAAATTTTTTTATCACCTGACTGAGAAGCATAACTTAGAACTTTATAGTTTTCAAATAAAGTGGGGTTTCATATAATTTATCCTTTTTCAAACTTGAAGAATACTGATTACTTTTTCTTTATATATTAAATAAAATTAGTTGTGCAAGATGTCTACATAATAATCAATAAGATTTGTTGCAAAAAACTGCAGAATACTAAGGTTGACGTCTAATAGGTTTAAACTTAAAAAAAAGAGTTATTTACTTTACAATAAATAGTTTTTAAGAAAGCAATACGCACATAGTAAAAGCTGATCCAGCAATCAAAATTAATAGAACTGATAGGTCTACATTTGCCTACTGAATAGTCTAAAAGATCTACATTTGCTAACTGAATTGTCTAAATGCTCTACATTTGCCAATTGACTTTTCTATAAAATTTACATTTGTCGACTGACATGTCTAAAAGGTCAAATTTGCCGAGATTTGGATGGTAAAAGCCTGCACCTCAGCATTGTGGCTACATAATATATTTATAACCTATAATATATATATATATATATATATATATATATATATATATATATATATATATATATATATATATATATATATATATATATATATAATATATATATATATATATATATATATATTAAATATAATTTTATTTATAAAATCATTTCTTTGTTTTATATTTTTACATTTAGGTTAAAATTGAAATATTTACTGTATTAGGCATCTTATACTTTTTAACTATTTAAAAGTCAAGAAATATTAAAAATGAGACTATTCTCAGAGCAGGTAACATATTTGATGAAAAAAGAGCTTGTTTGTTGCGAAAAACTGGATAACAACTCTTTTTGCATCACCATATTCCTAAACTTTTAGAAATCCTTACATTAGTGATTACTGCAAATAGAATTAGGCAAAGCTACATGTAAGCGTTCTAATAGTTTTTTTTTATTTGTTGCGCCTTCTTTTGTAGACTTGCTCAAAGTGGTGACTTTTTAGTAGAAACATAAAGAATCATTATTACTTTACTACATACATTGACTATCTTATAGCCTGCTGCTACAAGGGAGTGTTGCTACATCTTAAGTGCTGCTTCATCGTCTAAGGGTTTAGCATCGGGCAGCAATCTTTTTTCTTTTATTATTTCAATTAAAACTCCTAAAGTTTAAAAAGCCTCCACTGACAAGAGCACAACACGCAAATTACATTGTGTTTGCTGAGAATTTTGTATTTTTTTACCAAGGTTTACCTATAGTTCTTCATTGACCTTTAGTACAACGATTTTTTGAGTTAATTTACACAGTCTGTGTCACAAAACTTAAAAAATAAAGTAAAAAATAAATTCCGGCATTCCAGTCAAAAATATTATCATTCCGGTCGGAACCGGATTGACCTGAAAATCACAAATTCCTGTACATCCCAAGTTGGATTTAGAATTCCGGTACATCCCTAGTTGAAATATATATTTGCAGTATGAATAACCAAATTCAAGTGTCTTTTAAAAAACGTTTTTTAAATCTTTTTTAGAGTGCAGCTTAGACATTAATAGTCTATCAGCCATCCTGGCCCTAACAAATCCATCTCTTCTCTCAAATCCACAAACAGATGAAGATGCATCTATAATCTCTTTTACCGCTCTTTCACAAGACTGAGTGTGTAGGGGAAAGTAAGGTTCTTCAAAAGGTGTCTCTAAAGAAATGTCAAGATCTTTTGTAGGTGTTTGACAAGTAAATACAGGTTCTGATTTATCTGCTTTGTCCCAGTGGATCAGTTCTTCTATGGATATAGCTCCCAGATTGAGTTGGACTTTCTACCTTGGCCTGAATTGAGTGTCTCCATACTCCGAATCATTCCGTATCTCTGTAATGGTTTTAATAGCAAACTTCTTTGATTCCTTATCTGAGCTTGCTATAAGGGAAAGAATCAAAGATTCAGAATGAGCAAAATAAGTTCCATTTTTTATGTATAGAGTAAAAATTTATTTTACTTCATCCTCCTTTTTTCTCAGCAGTCTTAACAGTGCTATTATGTGTTCCAGGGCCTCAACAATACTGTGTTTCACTTTGATTTTATATCACATGTAAAAATTCAACTACCCATTTTAACATTAAGTGAAATCTTTTTAGCTCTTCATCAGTAAAGCCATGGTCACTCAAATAGAGAAAAATAATAGGTTCTCCAGTAGTAAGCCATCTTCTATGAGAAATATTGCCACACTTAGCCTTTTTAAGATTTGGGTCTATCTTGCCTGTAGTCCAACATGTTATCAGTTTATAGCAGAGAGATGAATCTGTTGACATTGAACTTAGAATTTTTTCAGGGATCTGGATTAATGGTTCCAACTGCGCAATAGGTTTAAATGTATCAAGTCTTTCCATACTGTTTACTTTTAAAAGAGCTTTTCCAATTGGTCCAGTGAAACTAACATTTGAATTGGTGGGTCCATCTAGAGTGACAATAATGTGCCTCAAACGAAGCTCATTGAAATGTATCATACAAGTAGACCAGAAACACTTTCTACCTAACAATTGTTTAAGATTTGTCAACAAACCTCCATCTTTCCCTGAACCAGTTGCAGCGTTTATTGAATCGCCTCCTGTTACTTCTTGAGATTTATGTACTCCCCAAAGAACCATCCAATTATATAGTCCGCTTGTTTAACAGACTTTTTGGAGGTATTGCCTTCATGGGTGTAAAATGTGTAATATAGTGACCATCAGGTTCAGAAGTAACAATAATGTGTTCTTATTTCACAACCCTTTGATGAAATCGTTTTGTTACAGGGTTGTGCTTTAAAACTCTGGTAAAATCTTTTCTGCTATCAGCAAATATACCTTTGATAGGTTGTAATTGAAACTTCTTTTCAGATATCTTTGCTTTAGTCATTACTCCTTTCCTAGCTCTAACAGCTTTCTTAGGATCTACAGCCAAATAGGACATTTCAGGTGTTAAAAAGTTGCCAGAATAAGGTCTTGAAGAAAAGCTGAAACTACTGCTGATGTTGCAGCTGGTGAAATATCAATCTTAGAGAAGCTTCAGAGTATTACTAGTAGGCATACAATTTAGTTTCCTGTTATCAATTGAAGCAGGTTCCTCTTCCATTTCTATTTAATTTAAATTATCATCACTTATCATTACTAACAAGATCTTTATTCTTTGAAGTTTCTTCCTCTTCTTTTTTTCAAATTTTTGTTCTAGACTTGACTTTCTTTTCAACTTCCTTTTTTCTAAAGAAACCTGTCTAGCTGTTTCCTTAGTATCTTTACAAGTCGTTTGATATTTTGAAGTTTTTTCTCCTTCAGCTTTTAACTAAATGAGTTCACTTTTTGGAATCTTTTTTTCCTTTGGACAGGTACACTGAATACTTGCAAAATCTAGACAACTATTTAATATTTATTACTTTTTATTACATAATGTGATTTTACAAGATGTAATGTCAAGCAATTAATCTAATTTGATTTCCCAGGTAGACACAACTTTTTGGGCTGCTTTTCCTCAAGAAATATCACTAAACTTATTCCAGGCTAATTCTATTTATTGTACCAAAGATATCTTGTTTATTACCACAGGAAACTTGAAAACGGCATTCGATCTTGCCCACTGTTGAAAAACCAAATCTGCTAATTCTTAAAAATAAAACAAATTGTAAAAAGTTTGGCTTAGTGAATACAAGTAAATATAGACAATATTTTTGCAATCTTTAAATGTGACTTTTCATTACATACTTATTAATATCTTTTTCAATGAGCAAATATTTTTGTATTAAAAGACCCTTCCTCATGATATCTCTAATAGTAGGCACTTCTGAAGGATCAAAATTATTACTTCCACCCAAATACAGTAAAAACTTTGATTCTTTTTTATCCAAATTGAATCTAGTGATTTTAAGGGGACTCAGTCTTCCTGTTAATACTAAGTAAATACTAGCAAATAGCAAAGTAAAAAGCAACTAACAAATCTGGAAATCGACCAAACCGAAATTGAAGTACTTTTGTACTGTGTATTCATGTATGAGGTACATAAATGTACCGTACGGAAGTAATTTGTTTCCGGTTTTATTGATTGCTAATATGAATAAACGAAATCATATTTCAGAATGTGATGTATTGTATTCTACATGCAGAAGAGTACACTAGTACAGAAGTGTGCATTATGTGCGTTGTACGCAAAGTACACTTTTGTACTAATTTAATAAACATAGACAATAATGTACACTTCTGTACAATGCAGTAAACGTAGAAATAACTATTTAAAAATAACCTACAACTTTTCAGAACGTTTAATTTCTAAATATGCAGGGACGACGATGCGGTTTTTAAAGTTGGGGGAGTTAGGGGGAGCACAATCATTAAGTACCAAAAAAAGGTCCCCAATATCAAAAAACCGCAAAACCTTTCTTGAAAAAAAAAAAATCCTTTATAGAAAAAGTAAGGAGGGGTGGGTGGGTGGGTGGGGGGTAAGAAGCACGTGACCTCCTGATCCTCTTGCGTCATCAGCCTTGATATAATCGCAATTTTTCAACGATTATCATATTACCATTTTTTAATTATTTGTTAGACACAAAGAACATCAAAATTGAACTAAACTTACTGAGATATGACTTTATTAAATTTGTACAATTTTACGATCTGACATCTTCCTAAAAAAATCGAGTAGGTAAAAAAATTTTTTTTGACCTTTTTTTTTGAATTTTTATTTATAATATATATTGGGACTATAATATTAATTATATATTATATATATATATATATATATATATATATATATATATATATATATAAAATATATATATATATATATATATATATATATTTATATATATATATATATATATATATATTTATATATATATATATATATATATATATATATATATATATATATATATATATATATATATATATATATATATATATATATATATATATATATATATATATATATATATATATATATATATATATATATATATAATATATATATAGATTAACCAATCATAAAAACCGTATAAAAAAGTTTCACTCAGTGAATATAACACTTAATCTCGTGAAAATTTCAGTTATAGAATATATAAATGCTTGAATGCAAACGTGAGATAAAGTGTCAATTAATACAAATTACAGTATCAAAATTCATAAGGCATTCTGGAGTTTGATGTTTTATAGTTCAGAGTTAATTTATTCAGTTTACAGCTAACTTATTTATTAATTTAGCAATTTAATGCTGGTTTCCAAAATTCTTTTCATGTATTTAAATTAAATATATTTTTAATAGTTAATTTTCTTTTATGTTAAAATTTTTTTTTTTTTATGTTTTTCCGATTTTTAGTAATTTGAATACTGAGATCTCGTTAAGAAATTGTTAAAGTGTAAAGTATTGTGGTTTGTACATCTAGGTGTCGCATTGCGTATTTTTTGTGGATTTCTGCATTCTACGTGTGTTACTTCTAGTGTGTTATTTAAGCCGCTTTTTGTCGGCTTTTTTAACCATTCTACAATTTAGATAATGCCAGTTTGTAATGTGTTCTAGTCATCTACCTCGTGTCCAGAACATATTGAGGCAAACAGGTTTAATATTATCAGCATAAAGATTATGTTTGATTTAGATTCATTGGAAAATTACCTATAAATATTGCAAATAGTGCTGCTACTATCGCTAAACCTTGATTAGGCTTTCACAATATGCTTTTTTCTTGTGACTTTTTTTTTATTACTATAGCTATCAAAAGAACAAATTTTTTTAGTATTTTGATAGTTTCATTTTTTTTTGTATTCATTTTGAGTTGATTGAGTGACGTAAGGAATATTTTTAAGTGGTGGTTCCTTTTTTACTAGCTCTGCCTAATTTATTTTTTCAATTCTGTTCTTATAAATTTGCTATTATCTTTTGCGTATTTTAGCTTTGTGCTTGTGGGAACGTTTTCTGGTTTATGAATTAATAAAAACTCTCATGTAAAAACTACACGTAACTGCTTTGTTGTTAGAAGCTTCTGCTACTTAGTCTTTGTTACAAAATGTTGTAGATTACTAGATCGTAGATGTAACCAGTTACGAGAGTGTTTCACCCTGAAATAAGTCTATAAAAATTTTACCTAAGTTGTTTTCAGAGCCAGTTATGTTAGCTACTATGTTAGGAAATCCTTTTATATATGGGAAATCCCCAGCTAATATGAACGAGCTGTTAAAGTGTGTTTTGATTGCTCTTTAGGGGTTCCGCAGACAGGTTTGATTGTGCATAAGTGCTTTTAGTTTTAAGCAGGTTTTTTTCTAGAGACGGTATGTAGATGCATCCAACTAGAATTGTTTTTATGACGTAGACAGATCAATTTTAGTGTGTGAGAAACAAAACGGGATAATGGATAAAACCTTGATGTACCCAGAAGTTATTATAAATGAAGAAAAGTGTTAGCCTCTGAAGATGACTTTAATAATGCGGTCAGAACGGTATAACTTGATAAACTTAAAATTTCCTAAATAGATAATCCCAGACACCATAAGAAGCAAGCTGATGGCTTATCATTATCAAAATTTTTTGAAAGCTTTAGATGTCAGATAGAACAAAAGCCCTAGCCTCGCCAATAAACTTTTCCAGTTACAGCTGTAAAGCAAAAGAACTGAAAACCGTATTAACTTTCTGAAAGTAAATTATTTGACTTAAGATGAAAATTGTTTGACTTAAGATGAAAATTGTTCGACTTAAGATGAAAATTATTTGACTTAAGATGAAAATTGTTTGACTTAAGATGAAAATTGTTTGACTTAAGATGAAAATTGTTTGACTTAAGATGTTAGAAATAAAAGAGTAGTAGTTGAAGTAATTGTTGTCATAGTAATTGAAGTAATTGTTGTCATAGTAATTGAAGTTGACAATAAAGCACTGTCTGCTTAAACAGTAACTAGTAATGATCGGGTTCTGGAGTAGGTGCGTTTATTTGTTCAAGGTTATGTGTTCAAGGTCTTCTTGTTTAATCTAAATCTAAAATAATACAAAAAAAAAATAAATAAAGTAAATCAATTTCAATGAGATAAATACTATTTAAAAATATTTAAATGTTTTTAATGTTCTTTATTTTATATTTAAATGCAAGATAAACTTAACTCCTATACCTTCTCAAAATTTATATGCAATAAAACCCAAAAACAAATATGATCTAAGAAATGAGGATTTTATTTATCAATATTATTTGCATACAAATTTTGGAAGGTCTCTTATATCATATCGCGAAACTTTTCTGTGGAACCAAATAGTTTTAAAAATTTTGATTTTCCCCAAATTTGGAATTTTTCTACTTTCAAAAATAAACTGAAAAAAGTTATTTTTTCTATAGATAATATTGATTCGAGTTCTTTCGATCTCGTTTTTTTAAATAAGTGTCATCTAAATGTAATTTAAAAATATTTGTTTTTATTTTTTATCGTTTTGTTAAACGGTATTTTATAACTGAGTTACCTTACCTTATTTATATGTATGTTTTCTTAAACGTTTCATCAACAATACAATAATACTAAACCAATTAATTCATTGAAATAATTAGTTTATAATTATTGTATTGTTAAACGCTTCTCGGTGACAAGATCTTATGACCCTCTTTGAGTTTCCGTGTTCTCATTTATTACATACAACAACATTTTACCAGAAAATATTGTTAAAAGAAAAAAAAAAAAAGTTGCAGAAACTAATATGGAGTGGAAACTTTTCACAATATATGTTGTAAAAGCGACGCAAGAAAAGGAACTTTTTCCTTAACTGTTTGAATATATTAGGTTAAAAAGTGCTGTTACAGTTAAAAAAAGGGAGAAGGGAGGAAAACTATTCTGTATAGCCTTTAAGAAAAAAGTTTTATAAACTCGTTTTTTTGGATTGTATTTATAACTTAAAACTTTCTTTGTTCTGAGCATCTGAACCCAAAAATAAATCTCATAAGCAAGTGACCAAGTATTATTATTTTTAATATAAAGAAAAAATAATACTTACTCTTCGAAAATAGTTACTTTAATTAAAATATTATTATAATAAAAAATTTTATTTAAAAAGTATTATTAAAAAAAAAATACTTTTATAAAAACACACTGAAATAAGCCGGAGTAAATAAAATATTTTTGAAAAAAGTTTGAACAAAATCAAATTTTTAAAAACACAATGTTTTTTTTTTTTTTTAAGAAAAGTTTTTTTATTTCTTTTGCTATTTTAGTTTATTTATTTTTCAAAATTTTTTATTTTTTCCGACTAAATACGGAAGATAAAACCGTAAGTCATATTTACACCCTGATTAATTGTAATATATACATCGATATATCGATTTTTGAAATAATTTAAAACAATGATTCATTTCATATTTAAACTTGTCTTTTAAACAATGCCTTGATAACAAATACTACAAAACGCAATATGTATGCTACATAAAATTAAAAAAAGAAAAAAAAATTACTTTTTGATAAATTTTATTGTTGCAAGAAGGTTCATATTGGTGTAAAATAAAAATTAGTCCAGCTGTCAAGAAACAAATACTTGAAGCACTTGCTAAAATCAAAATGGCTAGCTGCAGTTTTCTTCTTTTTAGAACGCACATGTATAAAAGATTTCAAAGTTTAAGTGAAACATCTTTTAGAACATTCGGTGATTTCAAAATATTTTTTTTCACACCTTTATAAAAGTTCCTTTTATTATTAATTCGTTTTTTAAAAAATTCAAAGAGTATACTGATAATTTTAAAAAGAATTTAAACAATTATATTGTAAAAAGTGTATGAATTAAGTGAATGGTACCAATGAAATGAATCAGCTCTTGTAGTGCGTATAATTTAACTTTTAAAGTTTCATTTTGTTTCTAATTCATTAACACCTGCAACGTTGTCTGCAACAGCTAAAAGTTTTAGCTACAATTATAAACTTCTTAACTTAGAATAAAAACAAATATTAAAATATTATTTAAATTATTATAAAAGATAACTATTTATTTATAGTTTAATACAATTAAATTGAAACTAATATTGCTTATCACAACTAAATTATAACTATTATGGATTATCATAATTATCATAACCACTTAGCTGGAAGTTTTTTTTATGTCAAAATTAATTTAAATATTTTATATTTATTATGCTAATATTTAATATATTATTTGTATACTTTAATTTTTCTATAATCCTGAAAAACTCTCATTAAATTTTTTTTTTCATATTTCTAATATAATATTTTTATTTCTAAAACGCAAATATAAAATGGATTTAAGATAAAATTAACTTTAAATTGCTTTCCATTATTTAACTATTTTTTTTGTTTCCTCTAATTTCAATCACGAGACCCATTCAAATAAAAGAGTTAAACTTATCACACTAGTCCGAAATGGCTCAAAACCTGAACTTGAGTTTCCGAAGAAACCCTTTAGGGGATTAAAGTACACTTGTCCCGATTTCAAAAAAATGTATAAATTGAAATCAAACTATTTCATCCGAGAAAAAAAAATTGATTTTGAATTTTTAATATTTTATGAAGAAATGCCGGTTGACATAATTATTGAAAAAAATGATTTTGACTCATTCTAAACTGGAAATACCATCCAAATTTTTTTATATGAAGCATATTTGTGTGCTAGAACATTCCGTTATTATGTGTATGGGTTTAGGAAAATCTTTAGTTTAAAAAAAACATTAGTGTACTAAGTGGTAGTTGTAGAAACTTTGTTTGAATATAACGAAAGCATAATATTCATAATATTGAGTCTTTTTTATCACAATTAAGTTAAAATGATAAACACTAAACAATTTTAATTCACATTTATTCTTCCTTACAAATAAAAGTCACATTAATTATCTCTTTTCACATTCTACAAATGTTTGCTGTTAAATTCGACCACTGATGCTTCCGATTTCATTCCATATTCTGGGTGTTGAGAGGGCCTTTTAAATCTAGTCCAATGAACACTGAAGCTGTGATGAATAGACTCAGTTGCTTGTTTGCTGTAACGCCCCAAAGACTCTTTTCTCTGAGCAACTAAGTCCTGAATGTGATATAAAACTGAATAAACCTTTGGAGTGACACTGACCATTGTAAGTTGAAGATAGGAGCTTTTAAAGCTGTTGATTTTATCAATATAGCTTTCATCCAGTGCATTGCCAAAGCAAGCTATCACAACAGAATCAAATTTCCTGAATGTGTCAATGATAGGAAATGTTTCAAAAGCACAATTTTTCTCAGCAAGCTATTGCAACACATCAATGTTTTTCAAAGGTTTGTGACACTCATTCCCAGGAAATTGACCTCCATGAAAAGGCTGACATTTGATGTGAATAGCTGATGGCCACTTATCAGCCTTTGACCAGCGGTCTTTCAGTGCTTTGAAGAGGTGAATAACAATACCCAGGAGTAGATGAAGTTCCATTGGAGGAATAACGTTTAAAACAAACATTCCATCTTCCACAGAGATAAGGGGATCATGAATGACATTTTTGAACTGCTTTGCTATTTTTAGATCCTTGCCAGCATTTTCAAAGGCTTTGAAACACTTCCGTAGTGCTCCAAAAGTGCGAAGATTGCCTTTGAAGGACAGTTTCTTGGAGTCTATATCACACCATATGCATGGCTGAGTACTAGCATGTGACTGCAATCGACACAGGATGTTAGCTACTTTTATGTCACATGAAACAAAGTATTTCACATGTTTGGTGTAATTAACTTCAGGATTGTTCTCAGATTTTCATAATTTTCTGGAACATCTTCAACAACGGCTACAAGAAACTGACGTTTAACACTACTGTCCTTTCCAAGCTGAGAAGTTAATAACTTTCTTTTAGGTGGACAGAGTGGTTGAGATGATAGATCCTCCTGAATTTCAAGGGTGATTTTAAGAAAACTGCCACCTCCATCTATGCCAAGTTGTACTTTATTATCAGTAAAAACTTGTCTTCTCTTCAAAATTTTATCTGTAAACGCAGAGAGTTCTTTGCAGTGGACCACTGTTTGATGACTGATTTTATTCTGATCATGATGAACATCAATTGTTTTTTGGGTGAAGTGATCAGAAAGCTGCTTACCAAGTTGAGAGAATTTCTCACAAAAGTTGGTCTTAACTATTTTGGATTTTGATACTTGATTGAGAGTTGTAGCAAGTTTTTTAATTCCTGTATTTGACAATCCTGTGTTAAATTGCACACGCACTAAATTTTGGGAAGTCATCTCAGATTCTTTTTTGAAGAGTTCCTTTTGACATGCAGGGCCTAAAAATGTAGTAGAAGTGAGAAAAATGAAATACTCCATTCTATGTAGAATTTTCTTTTCCTTTTCATCAATTTTGTACAAAGGTAAGTATTATTGTAATCCTTTAAACAAAGGATTGTCCATGGGAAGTTGATAAAAAATCATAATGTTAGTTTTTTGTTTAAATTCATAGGTGAAATTATAAAAATATCTGTAAAAGTAAAATAAATCTTCTAAAACAATACCTTGTGTTATTGGCAATGGTCTTCCACCCCCAGGTCTTCTTATTTTGATGGTTCCATGGGGAGATGCATCTTTTAAAAGAATTAAAGATGATGCAATTTGCTCTCCAACCTTCAAATCTTTAGATGCAAGCAGCTTCATATTCTCTCTGAAGGTAGATTTACTGCAATTGTGTGGAAAACCTCATCTAATGATTGTTAAGCAGTCTGAACATCTTTTCTCAGATTTTGATTATGATGATGATGATGATGATGATGATGATGATGATGATGATGATGATGATGATGATGATGATGATGATGATGAAATGCTTGATGTTTCCAAGAGGTGACTCTCATTTAGCTTGAGTTGGTCAATTTTGAAAATGAGACAATCACAGTCCTGGCTTCTTTTTGAGGGACGGGTTTCAATTTGATCAAAGTTAAAAAGACTTGAAAGTGTCACATTTTTGCCATTGTGCCTTTTTTGAAGGTTAACTCTGCAGCGATCACAAACTCTCAAAGGAACCCTTTGATGGGCAAAATCAAATTTATCAGAAAATATTTCTCTGACTCGCTCAATCAAGAAGGAGGTAAAAACTCTTTCAAAGTTTCTCATACAAAGAAAACAAACAGTTTTTCTGCAATCATCATGGAATTTAGCTGAGTTAGGCATTTTTAATAAAATAACTTAATTTGACACAATTCATATACCAAAGCAGCTAAGGGTCAATGCCTTTTCCCGAAAAAAGAAAAAACAACATTTTACCAGATTGCCACCCTTATTATGACATTGTGCAAACTACAAATTTAGCATTTTTAGCTTAATTCAAAAAGCATTATTTCTGTCCTGTTATAATTACTTATACTTTGAACTTACAAATGAGGTGTTTAGAAATATTACATTGAAAATTGACCAATTGAAAAATGACTATTAATATTCTTATATTAGATTTTTTAGGAATGAGTGAAAATCTTATTAAAATGAAAGATTTTTATAAACTTTTAAACACAACAACATAAATGTTAATTTCCAAACACTCAAATATGCTACATATAGAAACATTTGGATGGTATTTCCAGTTTAGAATGAGTCAAAATCATTTTTTTCAATAATTATTTCGACCGGCATTTCTTCATAAAATGTTAAAAATTCAAAATCAATTTTCTTCCTGAGACGAAATAGTTTGATTTCAATGTTTGGTTTTTTTGAAATAGAAGCATGAGTACTTTAATCACCTAAAGGTTTCTTTGGAAACTCAAGTTCAAGTTTTAAGCCATTTCAGACTAGTGTGCCATCCTTTGAACTGCAATACGCGTTTGAAAAATTCATAAAAATTACAAATATATACAACGAAAACAAAGGTCAAGAAAGTAAAACAAAAAACATTAGGTTCATGGCTTTCACTTCTTTTATTTTTTTCTATAGTATAATGTGTCTGCTGCATTTGCAACAAATACGATTAATAAAATGCTATTTCTTAATTGTGTCAATATAGTACCGTAACTTTGGGTAACTTAGCACAAAACTTTGATGTTGTTTTATTTTTTCGTCTCTTTAACGTCTCAAATATCACTGGTCTACAGACAAATTGTAACAAAAACAAAAATAGCTGAAATATTTTAATTAAGGGTGCTAACTGGAAATCTGATGTTAAAAATTTTTGTTTAGTTCTAGTTTCAAAGTTATCACTAGAGTTCTTGTCTATGGTTTTTCATTGGATGTGTTAACTTCTACTTTAATTGTGTTCTTTGTGTCATATGTTTTTCTTTCAATTTAACTGTTTCAGCTTTTAACTGTTTTCAATTTAACTGTTTCAGCTTTCAACTGTTTTCAGCTTTTATTATAAAAAATAGTGACATTATTTTATTAATTATAATCAGAAATGTCAAAAAATTGTGTAAATAAAACGGATTCGTTCTGTTATATCTCTGGTATTACAAGATTGGTGTATAGATATCAAAAGTCGAATGTAATATTTGTAAAAATTGCTACAAAAACAATTCTCTTTGGAAAATTGTTAATGGCTTGCATAATTATATTGTCTTTAAAAATGTATTAAAGATTGCAACTCTACAATTCTTTTGTACTTCTGCACATGTTAAATGCATGCGTGTTAAAGCATGCATGTTAACAATTTTATAAAAACTCTTCTTTAAAATAATTTAATTTTGTCAATAAACAAGCCAACGAGAGTGACTAACAACTCTTCTACACTTCTTGATAATATAATAACTAATAACCATCTTAATAACTTTAAGATGGTTATTGACTATGTCTTTACACAGACATAATCAAAACTGACTTATCAGATCATTTTCCAACATTTCTAGTTACTAACATTAAATTATTTAACAGTATTTCTTCTCAATCCATTATATTTAGGCGACAGATCAATTAAAACTCGGTAAAAAATTTCAAAATCTTTTAAAAGACAACGTTGATTGGAATTTGGTATTGCAGTCACATGACGTTAACAACGCATATGATCTATTTTTAAATCAATTCTGCAAGAAATATGATCAAGCATTTCCTGAAAAAAAATTATTGTAAAAATCAAAACTGTTTTAACTCCATGGATGTCTAACGGGTTACTAAAATCTTCAAAAAGAAAACAAAAGTTATGATAAGTATTTGAAAAAAAAAACTTATAAAAACGAAATGACCAATAAAAATTATAAAAATATATTTGAAAAAACAAAAAGGAACTCAAAAAAGCTTTACTATGCAAAGCTATTAAGTAAAGAAACACTAAAAAAACATGGAGTGTACCAGTAAACATTGAACAGTTAGTAAACAGTTGGCCGGATCCTAATAACCAACTATTAGCTACAGTTGGGCCAACAGTTGGCTATTTAGTTGGTACCGTGAAAAAAACGTAACGCTTTTACCAACACTTTGCTAACTGTTTTATAAACTGTTGGCTAAGTGTTAGGCCGTTAATGGTACATTAACGGCCCAACAGTAATAAAACAGTTGGTTTTTTAAATTCGCTTTTGCACTTTAATTGAAAGTGCAAATGTTATAAATATTTACAACTATTTTTACAACTTGAGGTGATGGTGAAAAATGAGTTGCATATTTGAAATCAAAATGAGAAATGCTATACAAAAAATAAATTGTTTGCTCGGCACCAGAAAAAATTTTTTTTTTGTTGACCTGTGTAATAATACAGTAATAATCATTGTAATAATCACAGCAGTAATAACAATAACAACTACAACTATAATAATAACAGTAGAAATTTATAACAGTAGCAATAATAAAAAAAACTAGCAGTAAGCAACCCTTGATAGGGGTTATGAGTAATTAAATCATTAATCACAAAAACACATTAATAACTTGATATATTATTTAAAAAATTAAATACAAATTTATCTATAAATAATATTTTAACTTTGACTCTCTATCAGCAATATCATTGCTTATAGTTAACGACATAAAGACTGCATTAACATCAGTTAAGTTCTTTTTAAAATCTGTCACAACACAGGTACCAGAAAATGGAAGTCAAGTAAAGCCTGCAAAAACCTAAAAAAAGAAATAAAAAAAAGTTACAATTTTTAATTAAAAAAGTATTATTTGCATTTTGTTGTTAGTAGAATTAAGATAATAGTATAACAGAAAATATAAAGAGTAAAAAATAGCTATAACAGCCTAGGTCTATCAACACAAAACACAGCAACAATAGCGCATAGCATAAAATATTTGAAAGCACACAATACTGTCTCCCGAGTAATTAAAAAAGTTTTATTAGTTCATCCTCTCATCTAAGAGAGAGAGAGAGAGATGAAGTGAAAGAAAATGTTTGCAAAGCAGCATGTTAAAAAAAGTAAAATATAATAAATAAAATAATAAATAAATAAAACGCAATAAATATTTACAAAATTTTTACGTTAAATTGTTACATTATAGTTTTATTAAAGTGTAAGATAACAATTATACAAACATGTATCGTTACTTTTTCTTAATATTACCACATTTGTTGCTAACGCAACGTTTGAAATATATATTAAAGTATATTAAAAAATAAGAGTTTATATAAGAAGCTAGTGAACAAATTTAGAAAAAATCAGTAAGTAAATTTTTCTACTTTAAAATACTCTTTTTAATTGTTTTTTTAAAGCCAATTAAGTTTTCAAGGTTAATAATATTTTGATTAAGTTATAAAAACTTATTCCAGATATGAGCTGCACGATAAGTAATTTTAATTTGCTCAAGCTTAGTTTTGCATGAAGGCTCTAAAAGGGTACTATTTGTGCGCAACAGGTATTTATACTCTGGCTTTTGTTTATAAAGACTAAAGAAAATTGAAGGAGTTTTTTGCATTTTGCTATAATGCATAAGACTTAGAACATTATATATATTTATTTCAAACAACGTTAGTAAAGACATTTGTTCAAAAAGAGGCTTTTTGTGTTCTTTTTTATTTTTAAAATTAATTACTCGTATAGGATGCTTCTGTTTACGATAGAGAAGTTCTAGTTTGCTTTTATAGGTACTAACCCATGCTGTAGTGCCGTAATTTAAATAACTTTGAACAAAGCTGTAGTAGATTTGTTTGAGTAGCGGCTTTTTCAATAAATGGCGTGATCGGTATATTATTCCAATACTTTTAGATATTTTACTACCTAAATAGGCGAAATGTTTATTCCAATTTAGATTTTCGTCAATAAAAACACCTAAAAATTTAGTGACATTATCCCTACCTATTTCTTTATTTTCAATAAACAATTTTGAAAGAGAAGATTCTTCTTTTTTTTTATAAGAAGGATGAAATAAAGAAAACTTCGTTTTACTTGAGTTAATAAAAAGTTTATTTGCCCTAAACCATCCAGAAATTTTTTCTAATTCTTGATTCATTTCTACGCACAGTTTGTTTATAATTTTTCCGGAGATAAAAAAGTTGCTATTATCAGCAAACATTATAGTTGAAATTCTTTTTGATGCCCGATAGAGATCGTTAAAAAAGTCTACGATTACAGCTTGGAGATCGATGTGAAGCTGATATCATTCAAAGAAAACTTAACCAATTTGTTAACTAGAGTGCCAGGTTGGTGGATGAAAATGTTGAAACTTCAATTGACTGCGGCCCCTCAAGATCCGCAGTATGGCGTCAGCTATCACATTCATAGGGAAGCACTGAGATAATCCGCCACCTTCAATGCATATTTTAATGCATTATTTTATCTCCCCTAAGCCAAAGCAATCAAAAACGGCGAGTGCCTCTCTAACTTTCCGATAACTGTTGTTCTTGAATGTAATGCATAAGGATCAAGGATGAATGTAACTGCGTTGCCAAATGTTCCATTCTGTAATCCATCATCCGATGCGAACGTACGATATAGTCCGTTGTGGAAAAGAAAAGAACATTCGGAAAGAAGAAACATCTGGTATATAAATGTGAGTGAAAAGACTGTGTAGGCAAAGAGCAAAAGAGGAGAATACTGGTTGTTGTTCAAGAGTTTATTAGAGTTTAGATACGTATTTTTTAAAGTTTTTAAGAGCTTATCACGTTGGATTTTGTATATTTTTCTTTCCCGAAATATTTACATCGGAGTTTGTTACATTAAAGTTCATTTGTATATATTTGCATCGGAGTATTTTTTTGTTATTGAAGAATCTTCGTCATAATCTCCACATTTTGTAATTTTATTTCGTGAAGAATCAACAACAATACTTTTTCGAAGACTTTAGAACGTCACATTTTTCAAAAACATTGTTCCGAAAAAGGTTCAGTAAACACTGTGGTACGTTTTCTATAAAATATTATTTTTGAATGCATAATGTAAATTTCATATTTAAAAAAAAATATTTGATATAAAAAAGATAAAAGGTGCTACTTAAATTACCAACTTTCTATAAATTAAAAACAAATTAAAAATAGAAGTTTTTAAAATTCCTAGGAGTTTTTGTAGATAAAAACTTACCTTGGCTTTCTTAAATAAAATACATTGAATCAAAAATAAAAAAAGCAACCGGCATGTGATATACAAATTTAGTCCATTCATAAATACTCAAAGTCTTGAATTTATATATTTTAGCCTAACTTTTGTTTTGCAAAATTTAACTTATTTTATAACTACAAAGTAAGAAAAAACATGCTAGCACAATAATATACCAAAAAAAATTGATTTGAGCATGTAAAGCCATTAATGAAGAAAGAAAACCAATGTAGCAATGAATGAGATAAAATGAGACAAATGAATGAGATAAAATGAGACAAATGAATGAGATAAAATGAGACAAATGAATGAGACAAATGAATGAGATAAAATGAAACAATTGATTGATATAAAAATTGGGGTTCTACGAAAAGATTGTGATGACTCAGGTCATCCGTCATCACAATCTTTTCATAGAACAACCAGCTGCGCTGTGGTCAATTTCTTCATTTCCGTGCGTCGAATTAACAATTACTTTGTGGATGTTTTCTTTAAATACAGCAGCATAAGAGTTTAGAATCTGACAGAAATAGCACAAAAGAGGTGGATAGTATAGCAGTGTTACAAATGGATTATGCTGAAAACTACAAATGTTTTTCACAAGATGAAGTTCAAAATGCATACTCGAATCAACAGCAGATAACTATTTTTATTTCTGTAACGTGGTTCCAATACATGAAACACTGTCATGCAGTTGTTAGTGATTGTACAAATCATGATAAAGAAACATTACTTGTAATTCTCGATAAATTGATTCAAAGCCTAGCAAAAGACGTTGTTGAGTTAGGAGTTTGGACAGATGGCCCTTCAAGTCAGTTTAAAAACAAATTTATTATGGCGGGTGCTCAAGCTCTCCAAAAAAAGTATGGAATTGTTATAAAATGAAACTACAGTGCAACTAGTCTTGGTAAAGGACCTGTAGATAGCTTGGGAGCAGCTGTTAAAAGAATTACTTCCAATCGGATTCAATCGGATCCAATCGGATTCCTACCAGAAAAACTGTTATTAAAAATGCTGAAGACTTTTATCGCGTTGTTTTAAGACAAGCCCAAAATTTCAAATTTCTTTAATTTTATCTGAACATATTCTTCAAAGAAGTATTGAATTAAATCTACAAGATATATTTCAAAAATCAAATATAGTAAATGGAATTTCCCCTTTTCATTACTTTTTTTTTTTTTGATGGTTGCATTCAATTAATACGATATTCTTCAGAGTCTGAAACAGTAACTCCAAAAGTAAATATAGCTAAAAAAATGAAAAGAAACAAAATTGAAGTTATTATGCATTTTGTCAATCAGGTTTTTCAATATTGTCATAAAAATTAATTTTTTGACAAAATTTTTACAATTTATTTTTGTTTTTTTAGAATAATACAACCAATCCAAAAATCGGAGTGAAGAAATAAATGCTGCCAAACAAACAGTAAATGTAACATTTTCATATTATACATAATAATGGCCAAATAGATGTATTCTTTAACTTAAATATCTAAATATCTGTTTGCTTTAATTGTTGATAAGTTATGTCGCGTAAGTAACGTTTATTTCTGTCCTTGTAAGTAAAGTAACTTGATTTAAAATATATAAATAAATAGCTAAAACGATCTTTTGAATAGTTTTACGCAGAGTAATAACTACTTAATTTAATTTGAGAAATCTGTTTATGTAGGCTAAATATTTGTCTTGAAATATTCAACTGAAAACAACAGGTTGTTTTGCGTCCCGTAAGTGATACAGCATATAATCAACTGTAATTTCTAAACTTATAATAATTAAACGAATTTGCAATATGGGGCCGTCCATAAACGACATCACGCAATTTATTGCAATTTTTGACCCCTCCCCCTCCCCCAATAAATACTGCATTATTTCGATAGTCAATTAAATATAAAATATTTTTCAAAATGATTGTCATGTATGTATGTTTAATGGGAAAATTACAATGGGCAGCGATAATAAAGGAAATTATTATTACCTTTATCATTATTAAATTAGTATCAATTATTCACTAGTGATTTATAAAATTCCATTTTATAATCATAAAGATATAATATTTTCAAAATGTTCAATTGTAGTTTATTTATAAATATATAGGGTACGACGGGGCAAAATGAGACAGATCGCATTTATGATTATCCTAACCTCGCAATATATTGTTTTAATGGTTTTTAAAAGTTTAATTGTGTTCTTAAATTATTTATTGTTACAAAAAATACCTTGAGTCACCTTGAAATGAAGAAGATAAAGAAAACGACAACCATTTTTCTCAGTGTTTTTTTATCTTTCGGAGTGGGAAAAAATGTTATATTCAAAGTTAGTGTTTTATTATCATCTTTAGGCATTGCTCTTTCATTTCCATATATTGATATTTCATTTCTGTGACAAAATTGTCAGGAAATTACACAATTTCGATGCCAACATGTTGCGGGGCAAAACAAGTCATTTTGGTTTTCTTTGTTTTGTTGATATCAACTATGTTTATTTAGAAAGTTAAATATGGTTAGAAACTTAATGAGATAAACTAAATATGGCAATTTTTATGAACAGAACATGTTATGTTAAAATTAGAAGAAATCTCATTGAGGATAGCAGTTTTGACATTTATTGTAAATAAAGATGCTTTGCACTGAAAGATTTAAAGAAAATTAAAGAGTTTAGACAATTATTAAGCATAAAAAATCACTTGTTTCATTCAATTATTGCCAGATGATAGTAAAATTTAACGAGTTGCCAGTATGTAAAGTACAAAATAGTATGTAAAGTACAAAATAGTTCATCTATTAAATAAGTATAATGGTGTTGCAGGAAAAGATTTTTAAAGGTTGTAAGTGGGTTTTTAAAGAGACATCCAGGCCTTTCAATCAGAAAGCCTTAAGGGTTGTCTTTAAATTGTATTTATGGTTTAAACAGCAGTTATGTGAATATTTATTTCAATGAAATAAAAGTTGTTATGAAAAAGTACAAGTTTGAACCTCATCAAACTTTTAACTGTGATGAATCCGGCATTACAACTGTTCATAAGTCTGTTGAAGTTATAACAATAAAAGGAAAACATTGTTTTTCTTCTGTTACTAGTGGTGATTGAGGTGTAACGACAACTGTTGTTTTAAACCGCTTAAAAATTTTTATAATATATGATGTGGATCATGGTAACATGAGCATCCTGAACGAAAATAACAAATGATCAACTTAGAGGTATATTCTTTAAAGCATATCATAAAGCTGCCTCTGTAGAAGTTGCCTATTCTGGCTTTTGTACATCTAGAATTTATCTTTTGTGTCGGGACATTAAGTTTAACAATGATAAAAGCTCTAATGTCAAAAGTTAAAAGAACAAAAAATAGATGGGTATTAGGAAAGGGTAATAAAAGAGTTAAAAGTTTAAGTGTTGAAAACTGTGAATGTTTTTGTAGTGGATTATGGAGAATGGCAGCAAAAGTATTGAAGCAGAGTCAATGTTTAAAATTTACAACCTCGGCTCATTCAGACTGATGTTAATTTTTGTTAATACTGATGAAGCATTATGTGATTTATGTGACTAGTGACAGTGTGTTTGATTATATGATTAACTAATGACAGTTTTATTATGTATTATATTTGTTTGAGCTGTATTATATTACTAGGGTCTATCAAAAAGTTCATGTAATCAATTTTTTTTTAAACAAAGAATAAGCATAAAACAATTAAATTAAGAGTGGATCATAAGTAGGCGCCTTGCTTCAAAATAATCTTATTTAAATCTGTTTTCAGTTTTTCCAGTTGCCGTTGCATATGATCATGTGAATGTGACCTTAACTTTGTCTCTTTGCCTTCTTAAACCTCTTCCTTTGTATGAATTTTGAGATAAAATTCAAATGAAGAGAAAGCATGTCTGTCCAACAAGTTAAAGTCAGGGCTATATGGAGGTTGAATGACACGGTTGACTTTTTTCTCAGCAAGAAAATCTCTGACTGCAGCAGACGCATGCGGCCTGGAATTATTGTGTTGAAGGAGCATTGTTTTCCATGTTACTCTTTTCAAGCCTTTGTTGACAAAATTAGAATGCATATTTAATAGGAAAAGCATGTACAATTTTGAATTGACCGATTATCCATTTGGAAATACCTCAACATAGGCCTTGCCATCAAATAAGATAGCGCAAATTGCCACACTTTTTGCATCAAATTGTGATCTCCTGATACGTTTCGGAGCTTCTTAACCACTTGAAATCCAAGCACAATTACTGCGTTTGCACCCGATCAATCTGTGGTAAATCCACTTCTCATCGACAACAATTAGACGTCTTTTAACATTCAACTCATCTCTTAAGAGGGTCAGACATTTATGCGCAAGTTCAACCCGATTTTTTTGATTTGCTGGGATGAGGCCATATGGGATCCATTGTGAACAAATTGATCTTTTCATCAATTTTTCGGTGATTATTGAATAAACTGAACCAAAAGAAATGTTTATGACATCACAAATTTGCTCTATTGTTAAAAATTTGTCTTCATCAAGCAGTTGTTGAATGATCTCAATGTTGTCTATAGTCGTTGAGGTACTGGGTCTACCTGACCTCGATTCATCTGAAAACTAACTATAATCATTTATGTTTGATGTAGAATACTTTCGGTAGTACTCATATACTGTTTGAATGGAAGTTGCATCCTCACCCCAGGCAGTAGTTATGAACTTGTGAGCATTAGATGGAGATTTCTGATTACGACGACTAGTCTCAATTAATATATATGTGCATAAGTTAATGTTAAGAATATCTATAAAAATTTTTATTGGCAAGAATATTAAAACACGAATTATATAAACTTTTTGATAATACTAATATAAAATATCTATCTTGCTAAACCTCTTAAAAATCTGTTTTGTTTATCATTAGTTATTTGAAATTATAAAATTAAAAATTAATAAATTAAAAAAAATCTGTCTCATTTTCCCCCACATAGCGCGGCAAAATGAGACAGGATAGGTGTTGTCAATAAATGATGGCCAAACCACCACAATTTTAAAACTCATATTTTTTAAGGTTATAGTAGGATGGTAGAAGATTTGAAAAACAGAAAAGTTTTTTTTTCAAAAGTTCTCAGACGGTATTAGATAAATTAGAGCTTAAGTGTCACACTTTATCCCCTCGTTACCCAACGATTGTAGTTTATTATAGTTAAATATAATAGTAACTAAAACTATTTTATATCACTACTATAAAGTAACTATTATCTCTACTATAAAGTAACTATTATCTCTACTACTGTTAAGTATATATATCTCGCAGTTATTCCGCATTCTAAATGGAATAATTGAATAAAATGATCCTTAAAATATTACTATAAATATTTATAACAAACTTAAATATTTATAGTATTTAAATCTTATTTGAACCAATTGTAACAAATAAAACATGAAATGTTGCTGAAATTAAAAAATAACAATCTGCGTAAAATATTGGCTCGTTCGTATGTGACTATCTCTACACTTTTGATCTCTGTGAGTTCAATGTACTCTGCCACTGTTGGATAATCATCGGCAATCAAGTCTGACCAAATTTCAGCAAGAGTGGTTCTTGCATTGACATCAATTGTACCACCTCTCTCTTTCATAGTGGTCATTTGGTAATATCAATCCAGCAAGTTCTATACTAAGTGGTAGCATTTTTCTTTCAACTCTATTAAATGCGCATCATCCAGGAGCGTTTGTAGCAAGAAATAAAGCATCAAAATCATGCTCGATAATGTGGTGTTCTGCAATCTTTGTTACTTTTGGTATTTTGGGTTCTTATCAGGGCCACCATCAACTGTTAAAACTTAATTTGGTTTAACCAATCAATCAATACAACTTCTGGTAATGATTTCAAACTCCTTGAGTGTAAGCAATCTTTGAAAATCAAGACCATGGCTGAATGGTGTTGATTTTAAGTGTTTTTTTGATTTGTTTGCTATATTATTTGGTCTCTCCCTCCTTTAAACGTGTGACGTCGTTTATGGACAGCCCCTATTCAGGAAAACAAATAAATGATTTTGGGATGATTCGGAACAAATCGAACAATCGGTATCAGTTTTATCTTTTATGAATTATTTTATCTTTTATGAATTATAAACCAGTTATTTTAAAAAAGATTTATGATTGTCTTAACACTTTTAACTTTTATTTCAAGCTCTTTGGATGTTTGTTTTGGTACTTTATGATCTTCAAACTTTTTTATAATAAGTCTCCTTTGTGCATCTGTCATTGTATTACTTCGCCTTCTAGTGACCGTCGGAAAAATTGGCATTTCGCCCTCCTCAATATTATTTGTCAATAGGGCTGCTAGTTCGAACATGTTCGAGTTCGAAAGTTTGAACTTTTCACCAAAATTTCAACGTTCAGGTTCGAACTTACTTTTCCTGAAAGTTCAAAAAAAAGTTTTTTAAAACAATATATTATCTTTTTGACTATTTGTGTTTTGTTTGGCTGAAACCGCAGAGAATTAAGATGTCATGGCCATTGTCATTTATTGTAGCAATATTGTTTTTTCATTGAAACAAAAATAAAGGTTGTAGCAAAAATATCAAAATTAAAATATCGATTCAAAATTAAAAATAACTAGTTTTAAGGACGTTAGTACACCTTATAAGTCTGAAGTTTGGTATTATTTTAAATTTTCTCAAAAGCTGCAACAATCAAAATGTAAAATTTGCAAAGTCGTATTAAAAACTCAACTAATTGGACCATAACACTTGAAAACGAAACATAAGGTTGACATTCTAAAATGCAATATCTCACCCACTGAGGCTTTTGAAACTAGTCTTATTCATAAAATACCAAAAATTGAAAACTTTTTTATTTCTGGACTCAAAACTTTACCAGAAATTTTGAGCCGATTGACTGCATTTGATCGATTAAGTTTTACAATTGCTAATAGTCAAGTTTTACGATCAGCGTTTCGTGCTCAAGGTTATAACATCCCAAAATGTCGCAAAGCCGTTCGTGGTTATGAAATATTTTTACTCAGTCAAGAGACAAGTAATTAGCTCATTGAAATAAATCATTCTAACTATGGCAAATTTAGCCTTACATTTGACGAATGCACATAAGTTTAAAATAGGAGATGCATGAACTTGAATATTCATTACAACGGAGGATTTCAACCTCTTGAAATGTCTAGAGCGCATGCAGCTAAAGCCATCGAACGAATTACTAAAAAACTTGGTTCATTTAATTTAGATTTAGACAAAGTTACTGATGGAGCCAATTTAATGAAAAAAATTGGCTATGACACTAAACTTGAACATCAAATGTGTTACAATCATGCGATGCATATATGCGTAATTGATGTGCTTTTCAAAAAACATTAACACACAATGATGTTGTCAATCGACCTGTAGATACCAATGAGACTGTTATTCATGATGATGTTGATAATTATGACAGTGAGGGTGATGATGAAATTTTAATCGAATGTGCTCAAAATATTCAAATATCAAATGAAGGTTTGGTACCACCATTGTCAACTGAATTTCGAGAACCTCTAGCCGAAATTAAAAAAAAATAGTTAAATATTTTGTATATTTTGTAGATCACCTGTAAGCAACAATGATGATCTTCAGCCAAGTATTGTTAAAACATTTGGAAAAGAAAAGACTTTAATTTGTGACCAAGGACTACGTGGAGCAACACAATCGCTATGTTAGAACCTTTTTTTCAAAAAGTTCAAAAAGAAATAAAAATAGTTTTGATAGGCAAAAACATTGACTTTCTTCTTTTCAAAGATGAATTTGATAAAGTTAATAGCTTTTGTGTTGCTATTAACTTTAAAACATTTGGGTTTAACAAAAATCTGTTAAACCCAAATGTTTTAAATTAAGATGATCGGTTTGGGAATAAAATAAAAAGAAAAAATATAGCAAATCTTGCCACCAATCTTATTCAGAGGTTGTTTCAGTCTAGTGAAGAAGATTCAAATGCTGTTAAAGAATTCTTTAGTTGCGTTATGTCTGATGAAATTAAAAATAAAAGCAATGAATTGGCTTTAGCTCAAAAACTGAAATGTTTAATTGAAAAGTCTGATTTGGAAATATAACAAACAACAAAAGTGAAATTGGATCAAACCTAATGGCTCTTTATGAAGCAAGCAAATCAAGACCCCAGAAAATTGTGTATGCTTTTAAGTTCCCTTAAAACTACTCCACCGACATTTGTGGATGCTGAAATGGCTTTTTCTAGTCTAGGATTATTTGCAACAAAAATAAAAAGCTCGATACAGGATGTTACCTTACATGCAATTACTTTTTTAGACAAACAATTAAAAATTTTGAGTGGTTATGTATATTTTTTTTTTGTCAAATAAACAGTTTTTTTTAAAAGTTAAATTAGTGTTGAGAAAGAATAAGTCACTATGAATAAATAAACAGTTTACTACTTTCTTCTTGTAGTGCCCTTTTATTTTTCATTTTTTATTTAAAAAAAAAAGATAAAAAAACTTCAAAAAAGGTCGAATTTTTTTCCACAATAGTTCGAAACTGTTTAGGTTCGAACTTTACAAAAAAAGTTCATATTGGCATGCCAATATGAACCCTATTTCCAACATTTCTTTTATTTGACATTAGTAAGCTTTACTTTTTTCTAAACTTCTTAGACTGTTTATATGAAATTCATTTTAGTTCTTATAAATAATTTTTTTAACTTGGAAAAATTAGTCTAAAAACATTTTAAGAACTTATTTTAAATGGTATTTTAGTAAAGCTCAATAAATTAAATTGTAATGATAATAATAAAATAAAAAAATAAAGAATGAAAAAAGGAATCATAGAGAGATAAAGGAACAAAAGGGTAGATGTCCACCCAGGAAGAAAAGTTCTATAAAATTTCTATAAACTTTTGGAAAATATGGTCTATAAAAAATTCTATAGAATTCTATAAAATTTCTATAGAATGTCTATTAATTTCTATAGAAATTACTATAAAACTTTATTTTCTATAAAATAAAAAGTAGAAAAAAAGTTCTATTGGAATTTCTATAGAAATTAACAGAGATTCTATAGAAATTTTATAGAATTCTAAAAAATTTCTATAGACCATATGTTCCAAAAGTTTATGGAAATTTTATAAATTTTTTTTCCTGGGCAGTGGAAAATAAAAAGTTATTATAGAGTGAAATATTATAAAATGTAGTAAAAATTAAAAGAATAATAAAAATGGTCATGGCCACAAGTAGAAATTGGCATGTTTAAAAAAAGGTCAGAGGAGGGACATTTTTTTTTAAATATTTTTTTTAATAAATAATTCTCATGTGGACTGTGTTACTATCAAGATAAACACATATTATAGATTTATGCATCGCACGGATGTCCCATGGATAGTTATGTATGAATGAGTGTCTCATGGTACGGTATAAATACAAGAGGACCTCTAGCTCTCATTCTAGACTTGTATCCCACAAGCAGATCTACTTCAAATGTTTTAGACACTATAGCATCTCTCGTTAGAGTATCACTTTGAGTTATCCAAAAAAGATTTTTCTCAGGGTATCTCATCAAGATGATTGCTACAAACCTCCTCATTGAAACTGAGACCTGAAGTACTAGTTGGAGTTCAAAACAATTTGAAAACATAAAAAAAAGTGATTTTTAATATAATTATATAATTAGTATATAATTAGCGTATATAATTAGTATATAATTAGCGTCGGTTAGAGTTCTAAACTGCTTTTAATCTTTATAGTAGTGCAGATGATGTTTATAGTGATTGTATAACATGCTGTATTAGCATGCGTCATAAGTATAATACAAAAATATTCAATATTCCTTTAAATTAGTATAATACAACACTAAACTTGGATTTTAGCACTCATACCAAACAGTTACTATTAACAAACTTGAAATTTATTTTAAATGGCATCCAACACCAGGTTATAAAAGACAATCCAGTTCCAGGCTTCTTATCTGAAAAAGCCCAGGAGAGCAGAAATAAAGGTGTCAAAAATTTTTCAAAAACACTAAACAAGAAAATTTTCTCAAAAACTTACATTTCTATAAAACGAAGATTGTTTTCACCTTTTTTGAAGTTATTTTAATAAAATTATATTCATCATTTCTAACTGATTGCTTTATTGATGATATGGTTCCTAAATGAACTTACATATTTATTAGGAGAAATTTGTAAAAAAAAACCACTTGTATATGGGTATATAAAAATTTTTAGTTTTTTTTAAAACCAAAGTGCAACACATATTTCATTGCAATTTTTGCTATTACTTGAACCCTTTTTAATTGTGTTGTTTAAAAAATTAGTAAAAACGTTATATACAGTATTGGACAAAACATTTGCAACCAACATCGAACAATGCTAAAAAGTGTTCCTAATTTTACATGTCTTAAAAACGAAACGAAATGTACTACCACAGCAAACAGTTCAGGAGTCTGGAGTCATAGCATGCCATGACATGAGCTATCAGCTGACAGGTGACAGCACACAGGCAGAATTTCGTTGACAAGTGCCATTTTGCAGCGGACAAAACAAGTGCAACCTTTTTTGGTTTGTTTCATTTTCTTAAGACTGGTCCGTGTAAACGTCACGGAAGTTTTTTGATAATTAAAGGAAGTATCCAGAAATTTCCAAAAGTTTCCAGAAGCATGCAGAAGCTTCCAGAAGTTTCCAGAAGAAGCATCTGGAAGCATCCAGTAGCATCCAGAAATATCCAGAAACATTCAGAAGCATTCAGATGCATCCAGAAGCTTCCAGAAACACCGAAAAGAAGCATGTAGAATCTTCAAGAACAGGTTCACACAGGTTCATTTTACTATATAAGAGACATGTAAATCGACATGTAATTCAGTCAGTATATGAAAGTCAATCAGTCAGTATTATCAAGACAGTTTATCGAAGTGAGTTTTATCAAAGTGTTTTATCAAAGAACATCAATACAAGAAGTGAAATACAACAAGTGTTTCATTACATCAATACAGTCCATATCCAACCAAGACGTTGTGTTCCACAGAGCATTATTGTATCTCCACAAGGTAAATGTAGCAAGGTAAACCTTGAGAAGTGTGATTATTTATTTTTATTATTTTTATGACTTCAAGTGCAAAAATGGCTCCCGACAGCCTTGGATTGGAACTAAGAAAGAAAATTATTGGCGATTACGTAAGTGGAATGTCACAAAAAAGTATTTGTGATAAATATCACGTGAAAAAATGGACCGTATCAAGACTATGTTCCAAATATCGTTCTTCGGGGAAGTTGGCAGCAAATAACAAAGGTGGAAGACCGCGTTCCACCACTTCTAGAGAGGATTCTATGATCGTCAGATCCGTCCAGAAGGATCCCTGGATATCATTAGTTGAGATAAAAAAGCAATTAGAGCTGCCTGTATCGGACCGAACAATCAGACGACGTGCTGTTGAGGCCGGATTGTTTTCTCGACGCCCTGCAAAGAAACCGCTGATTTCACCAAAAAACCAGAATAAAAGACTCCTGTTTGCTACATCTCAGAAGAAATGGCGAACTGTCCTGTTCAATGATGAATCGAAGTTCAACATCATTGGGAGCGATGGCATTTGCCGTGTACGTTGACCGGCCGGAACACGCCTCGATTTACGTTACTGCCATAAGACCGTGAAGCATTGTGGAGGCAATGTAATGGTCTGGGGGTGTTTTTCTGCTAACGGTGTAGGTCCAATACATCGAAACGATGGAATAAAGGACCGTTTCATGTATAAAAATATCCTGAAAGATGTTATGTTACCTCATGCAGAATGGAATATGCCAATAAAATGGATTTTTCAGCAAGACAACGATCCAAAACACACTGCAAAAGTAGTCAAGCAGTGGTTTCAAGACAATCACCTATCGGTGATGGATTGGCCGCCTCAATCTCCAGATTTCAACCCTATCGAGAACCTGTGAGAGATCGTCAAACGCAGAATTAATCGTGAAGGTGTTCGTAATAAGGATCAACTGTTTGCACAAATCCAAAAGGCCTGGGCAGCGATTCCACAAAGTTTCATTGATCACCTGATCGAATCTATGCCTCGAAGATGGAAGGCTGTGATCCACAACAAAGGATTCGCCACGAAATATTGATAGTGAAATACAGCTTGGTCAACATTTTGTTGAGTTGCACTTGTTTTGTCCAGAAGGAAATCAACTTTTTATAATACTTTTGATTAATTTATTAATTTTCGTGCACAAATAATGAAGTTTGTGATGAATAAAACTTGAAGAACTTTGTCTCTAAACAGTTACATAGTTACTTCTCTAAATTGAAAAAATGCAGCACTTTTATATAAAGAAACTAAATTAGCATTATTTGGTTGCACTCGTTTTGTCCGATACTGTATATAAATATTGATAAAAATTATTGATCTTTAAAATCTTGGTGTGAAATTTATATTACGCATGTTTTATTACCTAAACTTAATTACACACATAACCTTTAAAAAATCTTCATTAAATGTACAAAACATATATTAAACACATGTTCAACCCTAAACAGTGTGAATGCTTCATTCTAAATTTAAGCCTTCATCGAACAGATTGAAACATGTAGAAGAGTTTACTCAACATTGAGAGCGACTCTTTTACTACTTTTAATGGAAGAAGAGTTTAACTTAGTGTTAACTTTTATATGCTGGTCTTGAGCAGAGTAAAAAATTACTTGATTTTAACTGGATTATGTACCATATATACTGGGTTCGTCCCGGATAAGCTATCCGACCGAATATCCGGACCGGATAGGAGTATAATTCGGTATCCAATATCTGGCCAGATAATAACTTCATCCGGTTTTTTATATACCGATTATTTCATGTTAATGTCATTTAAACTTTGAAAGAAATCTAGAAATGTTATATTTTTAAATAATCTAATTTTTTTTTTTTTTGCTGTTTCATATATTTGTAATAAAGACATATTACATATATAAATATTGGCCTAAGCAAGAAGAAGACATTGATTGTCTTATCACCGAGGACTGTTTACATATTGTCCGTGCTTATAAACAAAAAATAAAATAAACACAAAACGTTATAAAACTTTTGTCAAATAATAAAATGACTTTTATATTGATTTAAAAATAAAAAAATAAAAAAAGTTTCGTATACAAATATAATTGATAAATGTTTAACAATATATATTTAGTGCTAATGAAAACGTTTCTTCTATATTTAAATCACCTTTTTAAAAAAATATTTAAAGTCTATTGTATTAAAATCTAATTGAAGTAAGATTCTTTTAGAATCTGTTTAAATTTTTTTAGTGAGTAGTGTTCTATATTGAACTTTTTAATAAAATCTTTTCATGAAAAAGGTCCTCGATATTGAATTCGGTAAGAACTCGTTTTTAGATTAATTCTCGGAACAATAAAGTTATTCTCTGAAAACTTTGTTGGATACTTAAGAGATATTTCACAAAGTAAGATTGAAATATAAGTGGAGATATTCCATGTCTCATTTTAAACATGAATAGTAATATTTTGTAAATACTTAGTTTATAAATATTAAGGACCTTGAGACGATTCAATAGTGATTCGCAATACACAGTTCTGCTTGCCCCAAATACAATCCTACAAGCACGCTTTTGTTTACTATAAATTTTTTTGAGTTCGTACTTCCCCATACAATGTTGCATTAAGAAAGATAGTTGTGGATAAATTATATATATATTTTTTTTTTAGAGCTCTAGTATTTAAAAATGATTTCGTTTTATAAAGTAGGGAAATATTTTAAGAGATTTCATATAAAAGATAAAAATTATTATTATAACAGATTAAAATCGTCAGCAAACAATATAAGATATAATTTTTTAGATGCTAAAAATAAGTCATTTTTATACACTAGAAACAATAATGGTCTTAAGATAGATCCCCGCAAATTTAAACATTTCTTTCTAAACTTCGCTTCATCTTTCCAATAATTTAAAACGTTATTATTTTTTCTATAATCGAGTAATTAAAGAAAACATCAACTCCCTGAGCAGCTTTTAAAAAGGAGACTTGATCAGAATTTAATACATTTTAAACTTTCTTATGCAGCTGAAGAAGATTCAGCATTAATTTTTTTTCCCTCTCCATACTAATTACAATGAAATTTTTTAAGCGTCCCTGCTTATCTGCTTTCCACATAGAATGCAAATTGTTGTAAAACTTCAACTATCATTAATTTTGCAAAGCTTCCAAACAAAACTCGCTATTTTGAAGGTTTATCACAGTAATATTTTTTCATAATAAAATACGTACTTTAGGATTTGAATTACATTATCCGGCCGGATATACAGTCGGATATATGGCCAGATAATTTTTAAATATTTGTGTATTCGATATCCGGGTAGATAGTTAAAAAATGTTATCTTGGACACCCCTAGTATATACATTAATATTGTATATATTTTTTTGTTAATTTAAACTTTGTTAAAAAAATCTAATTTATACTCTTTTTGTTATGGGCAACTAAAATGCTTTAACAGGCTTAGGGGCCCTTTATTTTACTTTTTGCCCCATTTGTTATCCTAATCAATTTTTTTCCGATTTTATAAACATTCTTTTCTATTTTTATGGAACAAATACTCTTAGTTAAAAATAAATATATTGTAAAGTCCATCTAAAATGCTTAAATGGGCAAAGATAATTAAAGAATAAAATCGAGTTAAAAACTCAATTTTGCTATCATGTCCCAATTATTGCTTTAAGCACTTTGTTCAGATTTTAATAAAAAAACTATTTTTTATTGTTACAAGAAAAACACACAAGAAAAACACACTTAAAAAAAAACTTCATTGGAGTGAAACTTTGATCAGACTTTTGTATGAGTAACACCATTTCTGTAAATTGTTAAATTAATTTTTATAAATAATATTATATTATAACTTTCAATATTAATGTTTATTCATCATATAACAATCAATATTAATGATTATTCTTTAACTTCTTTTAATATATTGTTATTATTTATTTATTATTGTATTATTGATTACTTTTCTTAATTTTATCATCTTACATTTTCATAATCTTAATTTATTTTTGTATTATTTATATTACTATTGTTATTAAAATTTAAATTATTATTATTTTTATTATCATTATTATTATTTCATTGCTACTGAAAAAATGGTTATAAATTGAAAATAAATAATTTATTGTTGTGTTTGTTGTTGCTTAATGTAAAATAAATAATGTTATTTGTTATTAGTAATCAGAAATACTAATTTTAAGCGACATTTAAACCGAGATTTTCCGAGGATTTCTCCTTCGTTTAATTTTTTAAAATGCATTCATTAATAAGACAATCTTTGACAGACGTTGTTTGTTAATAATTATCATATATAGAAGATGCTTTAAATTTTTTATAAATTCTAGTAAACAACTATCAAATTCTAGTAAACAAAAAGTTAAGAAATGAATGGAAAATATAACACTCATGAATAGGATTTTAACCACAAACTATTTTCCATAAGGCCCTCCTCATGTTTGTTGAGTTTTCATCATCTTTTATGAATAACCCGCTGTTTTTTATACATTTTAGAGATGTTATGTATTTAATATTCATATATTTTTAACAATTAGTTTTTTTATAAATTATTTATATAGCCAATTGATTTTTTTACCTCATTCTTTTTTGATAAAAATTTTATAATAGATATTTTCAATTTAGAAAAATATTTTAAATTGAATACTTTGTGTTTAAACTTTATGTTTCACTTTAAAGAAGATAACGATGAAAAATTTGTTTTTTAAGATTGGACTTTTTTTGCTTTGTATTACAACCATCAAAATATTTCATATGACAAGTCGCTGTGAGTACCATGATGTACGCAATGAAAAGGTAAAATTAAAAGTTACTATAAGTTTAAAAATTAGTTTTACCAAGATGTACACAATAAAAAAGTAAAAGTCGCTTTGAGTTTATAAATAAATTTTACAAAGGTGTACACAGGTGCGATTCTACGGGTGTGTTATTTCCTTCCGTACCCCCTAAAGAAAGCGATTTTAAAATTTCTAAAATCTTTTTCCTTTTTTTATAAGCATAGCCGTTTTTTTCCCGTTTTTTCATTTAAATAAAGTCTTTAATCTAATTAATAATTATGTTTTAGATTCATTTCGTGTTTTAGATTCCGATGAAGAAACTTCTTCATTAGGCATACTTTGTAAATACTATGAGATATGCAAATTATGTAATCTTTACTTTAATAAAATTAACACTCTCTCCTTTTTTCATCTCAGCATATCATCTTCACAAAATTTTTTTGAGGATTTAAACATAATACTATCATTAATTAATTTTCATTTTTCCATTATTGGTATAACTGAAACAAAGGTAAAAAAAAGAACATCCTAAATTCATCTGATTTTCATTGATAATTACAAAATTGAGTACACACCAACGGAATCCTTTTGTGGTGGTACATTATTATATTTTTCAAAAAACTAATATACAAACGAAGAGATGATTTAATGATTCACACACCTAATTGTTTAGAATCCACATCTGTTGAAATTTTTTTAAAAGTCTAATATTATTGTTGGTTGCATTTATAGACACTCTAGCATGGATATGTTTTTAATAATGTCATGTTTTTTCTACATCAAAAAATATCGGCTGAAAATAAATCTGTCGTCTTATAGTAAATTTATTGTTGATCTGATAAAACCAAATAATGACATTTAATCAGATTTTTTTTTAATACTTTATTTGTATAATATTCGCTCTTTTATCACATTTTAATGTTGTTTCAGTAGTAAATGTTTCCAAACATTTACTACTGAAACAACATTGCTTTTATATTGCTACGCCCCCCTCCCCTTCAAAAAAAAAGATCAAAAGCTTTATACGGCGGTTTAAACCATGGAGAGCGACATCTTTTTCAACAAAAAATGTCAAGATCTAAAGATCTTATTAATATAAACAAATTTGAAAGTACTTTTAAGAGCAATATATGGCAATTGCATTAACTAAACTTATTATGGCCGACGTATACATGGCCGACGACATGGGTTTTCAACAGAAGGAGGGGGGGGGGGCACAATCGTAAATTTCAAAAAAAAGTCCTCTACATCTAGAACCTTCTTAAAAAAAAAAGAAAAAGTCTTTTAGAAAAAAAGTGTGATAGGGAAAGAAGGGGGAGGGAGACACGTGCCACCATCCCCCCGTTGTCGTCGGCTTTGCGGTGAAAAAATCTAATTAGAATTTTTTTCTTAGAAAATGTCAAAATCTTTGCAAACTTTGGAAAGGCATTAAAAATCTAATAAATGTCAAGTATTTTAATAAATTATCCCCCAACTGTTTGCAAGATAATTAAACTTAAATAACTAACCCGAATCTAATCTCTGAATCATTTAACAATTTTTTTACAAATGTTGCTCATAAACTTAAATCAAATATTCGTCTTACGTTAATTATCAAAAGTATCTTAAATATCCAAATTTACTATTATTACAAATTTATTATTATCTCCAACAAATATTCCTGAAATTTCATCTCTTGTTTCTAAATTAAATAAAAAAAAAAATCATTAGGTTCAAACAAAATTGTCACAAACATTTTAATAGAACTTAAATATGAATTTTCAAATATTCTTTTTAAACCATTTAATACCTCATTCATATATGGAATATTTCCTGATATTTTGAAATTATCTTTAGAGCAGCCGTCGAGCAGTGATAGAAACAAAGGATCCGTGGTTCAAACCCCACCTATTGGCAAGTTTTGCGACAACGGTTAGGAAAAAGACGTAAACTTCCAATTAAATGCTCATCCGCGGTGCTCTGTGATAAGACCGTAAGGACTTCTTAGGGTACCTAAATAAAACTAAAAATTTTTTTTTTGCATTATTCCAATGTTTAAAAAAGGCCCTGAACTTTCATGCACCAACTATAGACCTATTTCTCTTTAATCTAACATTAGTAAGCTTCTTGAAAATTTATGTATTCTAGAATGTTTTCTTCTCTAAACTCATTTAATAGTTTAAATTAATTTCAATTTGGTTTCCGATCATAACATTCTACTTGCCATGCATTAATAAGTATAACAGAAAAAATCAGAAAAGCTCTTGATACTGGTCATATTGTTTCTGATGTTTTTATTGACTTACAAAAAGCTCTCAATACCGAAGATCGTAGTATTTTAATTTCTAAATTAGAAAATTACGGAATTCGCGGTATTGTAAATAACTGGTTTTGATTTTGTCTTTAAGATCGAAAACTATTTGTTAGTATTAATGGTTTTAATTATAGTAATAAATCAGTTTTGTGTGGTGTTCCTCAAGGTTCTGTTTTTGGTCCTCTTTTGGTTTTAATCTACGTTAACGACCTAACCAACTCTATTCACTTCGCGTCAGTTCATCTGTTTGCTGATGATAAAAATTTCTTGCGCATAAACAAATTATACTTTCTTTATGTAAAAAATAAGCTCGGATCTAAAAGGTATAGCTCACTGGTTAAATGCCAACTTCATATGTCTTACCATCGAAAAAACTGAACTAGTTTTTTTTTTTTCATCTCCATGAAAAATTGTTACTATAAAAAGGTTGAAGTTAAAACCAAAATTAATAACAAACGGTTGTATCCTTCGAGAGTTATTAAATATCTCGGTGTTATAATTGACTGCAGTCTTTCGAGTGTTATGCTTTCAACAATTTTTCATTATGTCGATAAAGTTATTCGTAAGAATATTTACTATGCGTTATCTCATCTTAACTACTGCTGTCAAGGTTGAGTTGGAAACAATCGCATTAACAAGTAACAGTTTGCTTTTGACTTCTTAAATAAACTCTTTAAATTTACCATCTTCCATTACAAACTTGTTCACAGAAAGTAGACTAGTACACTCCTATTCTACAAGAAATATATACAATGGAAAGCTAAATGTACCATATTTTAAAACATAGAAATATGGTAAACGTTCTACTGTTTATCAGTACCCCTGTGAATAGAACAGAAGTTTTGTTTGCGTTTTGAATGAGTCTTAATATCTTAAACAAAATCGATTTTAAAAAACTCTGAAAAATATTTTATTTATACTTTAGATAAAAATATTTTTTTAGTTTTCTTTTCATTATTACTACAATTATCATTAATATTTGTTTGTTTTTTTCTTTCATTATTATTATAGCCTGCTAATTATGATTGCTAAATGTTTATTTTAAACGTATTTTCAATGTGCTTTAATCTATGTGTTTTCGCTCCGTGTGTTTCAATATCTTCTAATATGTCTATCTAATATGTCTTCGTGCTAATTATCACTTAGGAGTCGTCCAAAAATTACGTCAAGCTTTAGGGAGGGGGGGAAGGGTAGGCAATTCTGTGTCGATTTGTTACGAGGGGGAGGGGTATTGTCTCAATTTTGTGACGTAACGTTTTTTTTTTTTTTAGTTTTAAATCTAGAGAAGACTTTTTTTTAATTGAAAGAGTATCTGACCAAACCTTAACTCTCAGTTGATGTATCTACATGTTGATTATAAAACCAACATGCAGATACATCAGGCTGTAACTACTCCGTTAACGAAGTAGAAACAGCCTGTTAACGGAACAGCCGTAACAGTGTATGAGTAGTGCACTTTACGCGCTTCGATTTTATATGGTCCAAGTGCAGAGCTTTATTTAGTTAGTGGATAAAAGTGTGCATTAACAAAAAAAACAACCCTTGTGAACAAACTAAAAAAAGAAAAATTTCTCTACCGAGAGACGAACCCGGAAACATTGGTTAAGTTAAGCCTTAAGCGGAATCCACTCGGCCCAACTGACGTTGCAAGTAGGAAGAAAATTGTATTTATAAAATAATATTTTTGCATATATAATATATTATTATGTCTTAATATGTATTATATATATAGTATTTTGCATCGATTATATATCGAAAGAAAAGCTTTTTAAAATTGGTATCATGTTTAGGATAGCAATTTTTAAAAATCTTATTATAAAATAAAAATTTATGGCAAAAATAAAACCATTGGTGTTCGGAGTTACCCTACCTACGTGGGATAATTCCAAACACATCGGGGGGCAATCACAAACACTGCCGTGTAACAACAAATAAAATGCTAATTGTAATAACTAAGTCTTTAAAAAATTATATTATGCAACAACAAAAAAAAAAGGCTTTATTTCCATAGAAGCTACAACAGAGTGTTACTCAAGAAAAAAGTTGCATAAAATTATCAGAAAAAGTTAAAATCAAATTATAATAAACAACATTCGCAGCTTCATTACACAACTGCACGTCTGGAACTGAGCATAGGATCCTTCTCAGCAGGTAAAAAGAAATTGTCGAATTTATTTTTCTACAATGCTGTTTTTACCATGTTCAGAGTTACCCCGCGTTCACCATTACCTACTCTGCCCTATGTCTTGCAATGTGAAGCTAGCTAATTCATTTAAAGATTAATTTTAAAATTATGTTGCTGAAAATGGCTTTTTGCCTACACAAATATATAATTGCGACAAAACTGGTCTCGTCTATAAAAGTTTGCCCAATAAAACTAATGTTACAAATTTTTTGGAAAATCCTCTGCTTGAAGAAAAGCACTGAGGGAAAGAGTAACAAATATGCCATGCGTTAACGCTACAGGTATGCATAAATTAGATTTGATGATGAGAGGAAAATCAAAATCTCCTCGTTGCTTCAAAAATATAAATTTGCCAGTATATTACAAACCATCAAAAAATGCTCGGCGAACTTATACACTTGTTAATGACTGGTATAATGATATATTCATACCTTCAGTAACTCGACACTGGGAAACTAAAAACCTTCTCATAAAAGCCCTTCTCTTTTGTGATAGTACAACTTGCCATTGATTTAAGAATAATTTTACTGGTAACCCGAATTTTAAAGTTATGTTTTTCCCTCCTAATAACACATAATAATAACACACCGTTATTGCAACCACTAGATCAAAATGTGATAAAATCTCTACAACAATGCTATCGCAAATATCTACTTGGATGTCTTGCAGTCTTAGGAATATTTTGATGGAATAGTTTCAGCACTAAAAAAATTTGAAATATGTTATTTATTTAGTGGGGCAGGCATTATATGAAATTTCTGTGTCAGTTATACGAAACTCATTTAAACATCTTTTTTTGTCAAATAATTAAATTCAATACAACATTCCTTCCAATCACAAGATGATATTCCCTTGGCAAGGTTGTATAATTCGATATTTAATTATTGTAATTTAGCAGATACTGAAATTATGGAGTGGGTAAGTGGAACAAGCGAAGCAAATCATCCATTTAACCTTGAAGAAAATCCTGAAGTAGAAAGTGAAACTACTCCTGTTGAAGAAAATGAAAAAACATTGGATGACTTTAATAAAAACATCAATGATGTTATAAATTCTTTTAATTTGGTGATAGAATGCGCAAAAGTAAATGACTTAATCTGCAACGAGGTTCTTTTGTAACTAAAAATAAAAGAAGAAGCTATTATGAACAAATATATGTAATTGTTTTTGTTTGTTTTGGCAATTAGTGCTGTACTAAACCAAAGATTTATTAAAATTTGATTGTTTAATTATTTTTTTAAATAAAATTATTAACTACGCTTATATGATAATAATAATAAAATATTTTCTTTTGCAAAATAAAACTGAATTTATTTATTATACACAGTTTAGTTAGAAAAAAGAAATTAGTAAAAATATTTATTTATTTCTTTTACTAACTAAATTGTTAGTTTTAGTAAAAGAAATAAAGGTGAGTATTTTTATAGTCCTTAATCCCTATAAGCAACTTTTCCCAATAAGAAACTTTTTAATTGAAATTGGTTTAAATGAGTTGCTTATATAGAGCGTTCACTGTATAACGGGTGATGCGGAAGTTATCGGACAAAATAAAAACGTCAATAACTTATTTATAAATAATAAAACAAACTACTATTATATTTTTTTTAAATAAAGCATTCATCTTTTAATAAAAATATATTATTTTTTATATGAAAAAACACCACCATCTGCAATTGATCTTAATTTTGCTCTGACGCCTTTCATATGCGACTGTAAAAAGTTTAAATCAATTTCTTGTAGTTTTAGTTTAATGCGATCAATCAAAACTTGCTCTGTTGAAGCTTGCCAATCTCCCTCGTAAACCTTCTGTGCCAAATGTCCCCAAAAATTTTCAATTGGTCGTGCTTGAGGCACGTAATAGACATATTGGTCCATCCAATTTAAAGAATTTTTAGAACAATGAGAACTTGCTAAATCTGGCCAAAATAAATAGTTAAAGTCTCCATGATACTTGTGAATAAATGGAAGAAGTCGTTTTTCTAAACATTCATTAATATAGATTGATGAATTGATCGCTACAGCCTTGGAAGTGCAAAACAATGGCTCGGACATACCACGGTCAGATATGGCTATCCACATTAATGATTTTTTTGAAAATTTCTCTTTTCCTATAAAACGAACACTTTCTGGGCATGTCTTTTTGTTGTTTGTGTAGTATCCAGAAATTCCAGGCATGTTGTCCCCTTCAAAACAAAAGTATTTTTTGCTTCTTTTCTATGCCTTTATTTGTTGTTCTATAGTGTATTTTGGAGTCTTTTCACGTTTTCTATATTTAATTCATATTCATTTTTTTAAACTGACGACCAATTGTCGATTGATTTACACCGAATTTAATACCTATTTTTCTCTGACTGACCCCTTTTCGATTGTTGACAAGTCTCGTTAATTCGGCTTTCTTTTCTCTAGTCTAGGATGTCGGACGACCAGGGTGCTTTCTATCAGAAAACGATAGAACAGTTTCAAGTCTTTTTAGGTCATCATATATTGTACTTCGAGCAAATCCTTCTTTTTCAAAATGATTTACGATTTTTTTTTTATATTAGGTTTATTTACAAAAAACATTTTTAGTCGCTTTCGAAAAGATTCTCGTTCAGCTGCATTTAACCTTATTTTAAATAATTGTGTTTCAAATAATAAAGTTTATATTTTATAGAACGTTTATGCCTAGGCATAAAACCACAAAAACTAATTATTATGCTCAAATAATGAAATTAGGATTTGTCCGAAAACTTCTGCATCACCCGTTAATCTAAAATTCTTAATCTTTTTAAAAAGAAAAAATAGCTTACCATAAAAAACTGTGTCATTGTGCTGAGTTTAAACAACATATATCATTGTACTGAGTTCATACAACATAATTTATTGTGCTAAGTTTTTACAACAAAAATATTATTGTGTTTCGTTCATACAACATATATGATTGTGCTGAGCTTTTACAACATATACCATTGTGTTGAGTTTATAAAACCGAGACAAAAAACTAGTTATTTCAAGATTGTACTTCATTTTATGACGTCTTGCTAATTGATAACTTCTAGGCAAAACTTTATTAATTAAAATTACTTTTTCAATTCCATTAAAAATAACATTTAAAATAAGTCACCCCGAATCTGTCTTACAATTAAATTAGTGAGATTCATCTAAACTTATCTGATTTTTACTCATAAGATTTTTTAGCGGCAATGATATTCTTGTTGCAATGATATTCTTGTAGTGTATATAATATTTAGTAATTCACTTTTTAAACCTAAAAATTTGTTCATCAACATACCCAAAACTTTATTTGCTTGATGTGAACATAGAGTTTTTTCATTTTTTTATTTTAATTCAGAGGTAATTACTACACCAAGATCTTTTTCAGCGACAGTGGAACTTAAAGATAAAGTTTGCTGGATTTTACAATAATTAAGCACTTAAAATAAACTTAAGTTTTTTTTCTTTTAATATACTAACAAAATTTTGTGATAAAATAAAAAATTCAGACAGACAACTAAAGACTTTTCAATTATAGCAACATGATGTGGAAATATTAGGTGACTAAAATAGAACTTTCACGTTCCTCTTAGGGGCAAGATAAAAAAAGAGCATACTGTGATAACAGCTGATCGTTATAAAACTTTTTTGTTACATTTTTAAAATTCTTGTCATAATATTATTAAAGTTAATTAATGTAATTTATTCAAGTCTATTTTATTTTTTTATATAATTACGCCGTGGAGAACTTTTGCTTCTGTATAAAAATTGTAAATAGAATTTAATAAACAGAGTCAAAATAAAAGTAAACAAAGTTGTCGTATTAACAAGCTATTTCGGCAGTACGACATCCATGACAAAATTGATTGGAAAATTTGATGGATTTGGAGATGTTGTAGTGTGGCTGAAAAAGATCAAACTAGCGGGAGAGCTACAAAAGATAGGCAATCTTTCATTGATCGATTTTGTTGTTTCTTGAAGGCAGTGATTCGCATTATATGAGCAACTTGGGGAGAGCCAAAAAACCTCTGCTTCGGACATTGAAAAAGCTCTCCTAGATGCAATTGCAGTTGATGATTTTCAAGCTTACGAGCAGTTCAGTGATCGGAGATGGAACGATGATGAATCTGTTGATGTGTATTTGGCCAGTTTGCGTTTGGGTTTGACCAATATTGGAAGCGAAGTATTATTGTTACGAGCGTTTATAACTGGATTGCCGGGTCAAATTTCAAAGCAGCTACGAGCACAAGTGAAAATATTTGGGATCAGTTTACAGGATGCATTAAACCATGCAAGAGTACTCATGACGAAAGTAACAAAAGCAGAGTATGTTTCAACAACAATCTCTGGGTTCTATAAAAATGTTAAGAAACCATCCGCTACTGATTTTAACTGCTACAATTTTGGCAAGCCTCGACATGTAGCTCGAATCTGTTTTTCAAAGAAACAAATTGTTAGTGGTAGAGTAAAATGTTTCAGATGTGAAAAATCTGGACAATTGCATAATTTTTTTCGTTGCGTCAGGGAAACTTAAATGGGGAATCGTTAGCGCCAGCTGTTTTCCCAAACAACTAACGGCGTTTTCATTATGCTCTGTGCAGGTGAACACCTTTTTAAAAAAAGCACTGGTTGACAGCGAATGTACTGGAACTATTATTTCATACAACATGGCTCAGAAAAACGGTGTTCGTATCAGAAGAAATGAACTAATGGTGCTGACTGTTAATGGAGAATTTGTGAAAACGGAGGGAGAAGCTACAGTAACATTGATCATTGTAGAAAAAAAAACTCAAAACATCAGTAATGATTCTAAAAAGTGTTGTCAACGGTATTGATGCTATTATTGGTAGGGATTTAATTAATCGCTATGGAGGAGTGCCCTTGTACAATGAAAAAATCGAATTTGGTTTTGTTTCAATTTATACAGAGAAACAAGCTGTTGGTATAAAGAACAAGGATTTAGATGGTACAAAGTGGACTGCTAAATATAAATGGAAACAAGGTCAACTACAACTGAGAAATTCTATCGCGCAGGAAAAGGTAAACCCCAGTTGATAAATCAAATTTAATGATGAGATTGACTTATGGGTAGAAAATGGCTGCTTGAAACCATGCAACAAAGCTGTTAAGCAGGAAAATAAAGGAAAGATACGACCTGTTCTGGACTTTCGCGAACTAAATCAGTATGTTAATTTACATAATGCCTCAAGTGACGCATGTGATGAAAAAGTTAGAAAATGGAGAACTGTAGGTGACAAATTTGCAACGCTTGTGTAAATACACATCGATCCGAGTTTGTGGGAGCATCAAAGAGTAGTCTAAAAAGAAGAAAAATACTATCTTACACGTCTTGGTTTTGGGTTGAATTCTGCCCCAAAAATAATTTCTTCAATCTTAGGCAGTGTGTTGAATCTCGATGCAGGTATTAGTGAAGCAACTGACCACTTCATTGACGATTTTATCGTTAATTTGGAAAAGACATCAGTTGAAAAGGTCGTCAACCATTTGGTGCGTTATGGATTCGTAACCAAAGAGCCGGAGCAACGTGATACTGCACGATTGTTGGGTTTGCAACTATTTAGAAATGAAAAAAGGAGTTTTGTTAAAAACGTGGAAACATCATTCTAAAGTCACAAGATGTCAAAACTGAGAAAGTAACTCGACGGAAACTTTTTTCAATATGTGGACGTTTATTAGGTCACCCTGTTGAGAGTGGCTCAGAACTGCCTGCAGTTTTATAAAACGTCATAGTCGAGGAGATACTTAGGATGATCTAATTGGAGATCAAGCTCAGTCATGGTTGATCGAAATATTGCGCCAATTGGAAGTTAGTGATTCTATGAGAGGAAAATGGAGTGTTGAAGGGATTCAAAATGGAGCAACATCGGGGTGTGATGGTAGCAGCATGGCAATGGGTGTTGCTATATAATAAGATGGCGTAATAATTGAAAATGCAGCCTGGATTCGAAGTATAAATTATGTCATATTTATTATTATTGCAAAATTAGATGCTGTGGTGCGTGGGATAAACCTAGTTGCTAAGTGGGGTATAAAGAATTTATCCGTATTTACTGATTTACTTATATTTAGTTCATGGGTGGTTAAAAAATATGCTGACTGAAAGTCATAAGGTTCGATTAAATGTTTTATCAGAAATACTTATTAAAAGAAGACTTTCTCTATTACAAGATTTAATAAAAGAATATAATATAAACATCACGTTGAAATGGGTTCCGTCCTCCAAAAACAAAGCTGACGTGTTGACAAAAGTTCCAAAGACTTGGGTTAATGAGGTTTTACAAAGAAATACTAAAGAACTATGTGGAGTAAGATTGCTGAAGAAATTTGTAATTGTCACTCAAAGCATCAACTTGGCCTTAATCGGACAATGTTTAGAGTGCAACGAAGACTTCCGTACGTATTAAGAAAAGACTTTGAAGCAAATGTTGTCAATTTAATTCAATTGATCCAGTACCAATAAAATGGGAAAATGGAGTGCTAAAGGTACCAGACACATGGCATCGAATTGCTTGTGAAGTGGCTCACTATAAAGGGTCGCCATATTTAACAATGATTGGCTGTGGACCAAGTCGGTTTGCAGTTTGGAGATAATTGCCTCGCAAAGATACCAAAAGTGTAGTAAGTCATTTGGAATCCATATTTAGGGAGCATGACCCACCGCAAGAACTGTTGATGGATAATGGAGCGGAGTTTAAATCCAGTAAATTTTCAAACGTATGTGAAAAACGGTGTATAAAAAAGAAGGATAGATATGCATATAGACCATTAAGAAATAGGATTGTAGAGCGAAACCAGCGCATAGTAAAACATTCAGCTGCGAAGGAACAAATATGTCCATTTGTCGTTGATGTTGCAACGTCTGTTACCATCGTTGCAACACCAACGATGGTAACAGACGAGGAATCTGCACCTGCTTCTCAAAAAAATAAATACGTCTGGCGTCTACCAAAAAGAGAAAAAAAACACTAAACTCAGGAAAGATAACAACGAGTTATGGAAACTTATATAACTGGAGAAAAAATTTATGATCGCCCCATTGATGCAAAGTGCATTTCAGGCTGGAAAATTGGTACTGTAACTGACATACTCACAAACACAAATATTGAAATTCATGGTTTACCAAGACATGTGCGAGATGTGAATATAGCTCCTGCCTCAAATTCTTCAAATGCTTCAGTTAAAATTATTATCAGTTTAAAGGTTGAGAGTGATAAAAGTGATTTAGAAGATTTAGACATAATGGCTGCACGAGAGGAAAAAACCAAAGAAACCGTTGTTAACGCTGAGGAGGAAGCTGACGGCAGAGAAATTGTTGATAATTTATTACCAGCGATCAGACGATCAACCAGAGAAAGGAGATTGTGATAATAGCTGATTGTTAAAAAACTTTATTCTTACGTTTATAAAATTCTTTTCATAATATTATTAAAGTTAATTGATGTAATTTATTAGTTAAGTCATAAGCTACTTTTGTATATAATGACGCAGAATTTTTGTTTCTGTATAAAAGTTGTAAATAGAAATTAATAAACAGAGGCAAAATAAAGGTAAAAAAAGTTATCGTATTAATGCATACTAAAATAAAATCATTTCTCGCTAAAATAATCCTCATTTTTAAGAAAAATCTGAGACAAAAAAAAAAATTTTTTTATTTTTTTTAGGATATCCCTTATATTTCAATTCAGGCGGATATTTTGCAAAAACAGATTTTAAGAAGAAGGTCACTTTACAAGTACTGCAAATCAAAGACTCTTAGTACAACTGTTTCCTCGCGTTATTTAATCTATTCCGATAATGAAAAATTACTTTATTGCTATATACCAAAAGCAGCAAGCACTACATGGAAAAGACTATTCCTAATATTTGAAAACACAACAACATTTGCAAATGTTTCAATGATTGATAAGAACGAAGTAAGTCATAGAAATTATTTTATTTTCATCCAAGAACATCAAATTCATTGTTTACGTGACGTAACGTTACAATGTTTTCAACCAGGAGTGGGCTGTCTTCCCATTTCTCAAATATATGTAAAATATGTTCACTTACTTCTTTTTCAAATAATTATATTATATAAAGCAAAAATCTGATAATTTAGCTAGATACATACAAACAAACAAAAACACATCTCCTAATTAAATCGTTAGGTTTTAATTTCAGTATACAGCACAAAAAAATACTACATAATACTGATAAAACTACTGCAATAATTCGCAGCGAGTTTTTATTTTAATCAATAATTAAGAAAAATATATATATATTTTTTATTTTGTTGCTTTTTTTTTTGTTAATATAATTTATAATAATAGCTAAATATGTTTTGTGTTCATCTTTTAAAGCTTTATTATAATTCTTTTACCGTTTTAATTTTACAATTAAATCACCTCAATTCGTTTATATACAGCAGCGATTCCAAACCATCTGATGTTGCGACCCCTTGATAACATTTGCTAAGTTGCGGCGACCCCCAAAATAAAATTTATTAGGTTGCTTCTGAATTACTGCATTATTGCAGCTAATTATTTTAATTTTTGACTTCTAAACATTTGATTTTAGTTATATTTTGTACTTCACTATCGTTGTCTTTTGTTACAATTTTTTTTATATTTGATTTATGATAGTTTATCAACGAAAAAATTAAATGTTGTGGTTAATAATTGCAAAAGAACAAAATGATTACTTTGCGCACATTTTATAAGACTCTAACTTATAATTTTCAAATGTGTGCAACTCCTAAATGTATAACGTAGATTACACAATGCTCACTTAAAACATTTTGAACTTGAAAAAATTTTATGCGTGCATTTTGCAATATGCATTATACAATTAAGAGTCACACACTATCAAAGTTATTAGCTTTAAAGCTGAGAATTTATTTTATAAGATTTAAAAATAATTAAAGCTGAAGAATGCAAAAAGTGATTACGAGCAATTATAACAAAGGCAATGTTGGAGTTGAAAAAACAGAAGAGCGTCAGTGAGAAGTCTGTGTCGGCTTCTATCAAGCTAAATCACAAATTCTTGAAGCGGTCTTTGCAAGAGCACAACGCAGATTATCTTCGGCAATAAGCCTACTTCTGTATTAGGATTTGATCTTTTGAGCTTGAAAAGCCTGTTTTACAAAGTTATGTTGTTGAAAAAGGAAAAAGTAGGCACAAAACAATTTGAGACAGAACACAACTGCAAACACTTACCAAAAATTTGTTAATTGCCATTGAAAAGAAATCATTTTTTGCTGTATCGCTGGTAATGGTATCAATAAACTCCTCTTGTGTATTCTCGGGAAATCTTGCATCATCAACTCAGACAATGAATAAACTTCTAGCTAGTACATATGGTGTTTCAGGAAAATTTTAAAAATATCTTGAAGTTTCTTTTTCGAGAATTTTAAAGCGTTTTTTGACAATAAGTATTGTCTTTTTCATTGTTTCATGTTCAATATTTTTCTTAAAGAAAAAAGATAAGCTTGACAGCATGTAAAATCAGTTCAATGTTAATTAAATTTTTTTTTCCAAAGTTGAAGTTTTAATTGGAATGCTCAGACTTTTTCTAACTAATCAAGGCATGTTGCATTAAGGCTTTAGAGCGATAAAATCAATTCGTATAAGATTGCACTGATGTTAACTTTGGTTGGCAATAACCAATTTTGTGCAGTTGGATTTTTTCGACAAAAACTGCTTCAAAATGATGTTTAGATTTTTGATTAAAATTTTTTTTAATTTATCAAGAAGATTAAAAACACGTTTCAAAAATTTTGAAAATAGGTGGCTACTTAAAGCATTTAACTTTACAAAACTCAAGACACTTACATATCTTACTCACGCTTTTCAATATTTTTAGAAATTCGTGTTGCAGTGTCTTCATTGTTAACATTTGTCAATGAATCACACAGTGAGTTAAACCATACAATGTCATTTGGTGATGCATTAATTACCCGACGTTGAAATCCAGATACAGTATTGCTAGAGCCCCATCTGTGCAAACACCATAAAAATTTTTCCAAGGGATGCCACAATTTTGAAAAAAAAGAACCAACTGTATCAAATACGTCGTGTGCCCAAGTTGTAGTTTCGAGTGTTTTGCAAAAAAAAACTCATCTTTTAATTCGACTTCATTAATATACCTCACGTAAACCAGTAACTCAGAACAGTTTGCCCCATCTGTTGATTCAAGAATATTAGCAGACATGTCATCTGTTCTTCTAATAATGGTGTTATTAAACGATAGTAGTGTATTCAATTTGTTAACATATTTAACTCCAAGCATAACTCGAACAGTGTCTTTGGTTGCTGGCAAAAGTAAGTTTTTTGGCAATGGCGTAAGGTTTAAAGCTGAAATGGCTGCTACATTTTGCTGTTGTTACAGGCCACCAGAATCAATTCCGCTTTTCTTGACACTATCAGCTTTGTTCTTACAACACTGGATATTCTTGCCTGTATAGTTAGGATGTTTTGTATTAAAACGGTGTTTATTTTTGGGTGGCTTCATGAATTCGACTGATACTATTTGGTTGTAAATAACGCATTTTTCGATTCCTGCTGCAACTATGAAATTAAAGTCATACTTTAAAGACTTGTCACTATATTTTCGCTTTCTAATACCTGTCTCTCGCTGACTTCACAATCACGGAAACGTAAATATTTTATGTTGGTAATCAAAAAAAAAAAAAGTAAAAAATGCATTGCGTATTTAAAAAGTTTAATTGTTTCGTAATCATTGTTAAACAAAGGAGTTTGCATAAATAAAACCTTTACTTTAAAAAAAATAAAAATAAACTTAAAAAGTTAGGTAGCAGGAAAAATTTCCCACTGAGAAAAAATCCCTTGAGATATTTTTTTTATAGCGCATAAAATAAACGATATATTAATGTAATAGTTGTTTATAGTATAAATATTTTATACATACGTTGACTGACAAATAGGTAGAACACACAAGGAGTGTACATACATTGACTGAGAAATAGGTAGAGCATGCAAGAAAAGCCGTTATATGAAGTGAGGGCTTTGGTTTGGAGAGGCAACCTATTAATTTCAAAAAATTTAGTTTTTAGAAAAAAAAAAATTAAATACTATCTGCTGTAGCTTTATATTTCTATGCGCATTTTTTTTAAATTGATACATAGATCGCAACCACTTATAAATGAAAACAAAAGGCTCTTGGAATCTAATTTATAACTTATTTCCTTGCACTACTTTCAATATTGAATGTAGAATAAATTCAAATCATGTACTCCATTGCAATGGAGTGTTGCAATGGAGTGTAAGTTATGCAATAATATTTTTACTCAAATAATTTGTTATGATATATATGGAAGATCTTAAAAATCTTATAGCTAAAAATTTCAATTGTTGTTTTTATCACCATCAGAATTTCTAAAAACGTTAAGCACAACCATACAATTTTTTTATTCTTCGCCTTATGTACAATGTTTTCCTTTACGTAAACCATAACTCCTACAACTCGTTAATTATATTAATTTTTATTTTCTTAATTTATTACCCTCACTTATTAATTTCGTTAATTAGGCACCCGAAACAGTATATGCTTGTATTTCTAAATCGTAATTGGAACTTGTGTAACTTTGACACTTAAAGCAAAATAAAGTTAAGATATAGGTAAAAATGCTGAAAATTGCTAAAATGCCTGACTGTTGGTTGCAAAAATTGATTGAATTATCTAAATAGTTAAACTATATAGGCTCCTGATATCTGTCGACACCTGTATCTGATATCAGTACAAAACCACTCATCAAGTTTCAGAAATGTTTAGATTTTCTCGATTTACGATTGTACTGAAAATCACCCTCTCAAAGTAGACCCAAAATTTAGTCCCCCATCATGTTTTAATTATACTGTCTTTGGTAACGACGTTAGATCTCCAACATGATTGATGAAAGCGCTCGCCTTGTTCCTCAAAGTAAGCACGCATGTTCTCCTTTAGTTCGTCAAGATGCAAATCAAGAATATGAGCTTTCAAAGACATTCTGCATTCCATTTTAGCATAACTCTTTATGAGAGTCTGCACCAACTCCACATAGATTTTAGCTTTGTGATAACTTAGGAAACCCTGAAAAATTGCAACAAAAATGCTTCAATCCGCTCTCTCCGTCCTTTTCAACGGCTTCGATTTCATCACATTCTATGATTTTCTTGATCTGTGGTCCGACGAATATACCAGCCCTGACCTTAGTCTTAGACTGCTTTGGAAAATGATTTTGGAGGTTTGAAATGCTGTTGACTCCATGTCAAGAGCAGTGACAAATTGCTTAATCAGGCCTAACTTGATGTGCAGCGGTGGCGTACGTATTTTATGAGGTTTTGTCAGCAGCTCCCACATCACATCGCTCTTCTTAACAGAAAACTCGGTCCATTGAGTCCAGTACTTTGTGCAATAATGCGTCTTAGTTCCACGGCTGTCCCAGAAACAAAGAAATTTCGTGAAACTCTCCTGAAGACATATGAGGAATGACTCCATTTTAAAGTCACCAATGACCTCCCATCCGTAGTCGTTATATTATAATGCGCTCAGCAACATTTTGACACTAGTGTAGCCCTCTTTGAAATGCACAGAGTGGGCTATTGGGAAAGACGAATAGTTTTCGTGAAGCAACACGGCTATTGTGAAGCAATACGATTTAGAGGCTCCTAGATGAACTGTCAATGAATATTACATGTGATACCTATAGCCTGGAATTACGCTGACTGAAGAAGTCGGAGATTCTTTGATGCCGCTTTCTCTGATCTTTGACTTCTGCATCAACCAAGTTCCACTGTTTGAGCCTGGAAATTCAAAGCTTAGCATTTAATTTTGTTAGCCCGAGGTCCCTAATTAAAATATTTACGTCTTTCTGGTTAGGGAAGTACGACTTTCTATCCCCAACTTTATCTGCGAAATCGTAGTCCATAACTTTAGTATATGATATTTGGTACTGAGGCGGTAAAAGAAGTTAAGTCAGGATAAACAATCTGCGGAGCATTGTTGCCGTACGACAATTTTTTGGGTTTGCCATGCAGAAGTAGCAGTTGATTCAGTGGTCCGTCGGCTTTCGCCAAATTTGTGGATTAGCAAATTTCATGGCTCGCTTATCTTCTCTGTACCAACCTGTAACATAGCACATAATAATACATAGGAATTATAATAAATAAAGAAAATTTCAAAATATGGAGCGATTTCAAGATGGAACGTATTTGTCTTTAGTACACGACTTATGACAAAACTTTGTAAATTTCAACTCTTTGAAATGAAATAGAACTAAAGCATTGAAATTTTATGAAAATAAATTAAAACACATCCAAGCGAGAAGCAACTATTCAGTTTACCTTCAAGTGTTTTCTTGCAATATTCGCATGAGGAATGTGGTGTCTAAGATTCGTCTTGGTTCATGACCGGCACGCCGATGTATACCTTGTAGATATCGCACATTATACGATTTGCTTGCACGGAATACTTTTTCGCTCTTATCTTGTCAAGAGTTGTCCGCACACGTAGAAAAATGAATCAGCTGGATGCAAACAACCTCTTATTAACATAACATTCAACAATGTTTTTCAATATAATTCAACAAAAATTTAACTGATTTTAAACAATCTTTGCAAAATAATTATCAAAAGTGTAGTTTTGTTGTTTAAAATGGCAGCCTACCCAGACAAGTGTCACAAATCAAACACATGTTAATTTGCGTTAATAATGCTTGATTAAAACTAATTTGTGTTAATAATGCTCGATTAAAATCAATTCGTGTTAATAATGCTCGATTAAAATTAATTCATGTTAATAATGCTCAATTAAAAGCAATTCGCGTGAATAATGCTCGTTTAAAAGGTAATTTAAAATCATCACATAGTTTTTTATAAAGTGTACACGAGGTAGCAAAATACTCAAATCCTCTAATGATTACGCCTAAACTTTAGTTGATTATGTTAATTGAAATAATTTCTTCATTCAAAACTATTTTTTTATCATTTGATGTCAAAAGGTTCAAATATTGCAAGATTTTTGCAAATTACGTAATAGCAATTTATACATTATATACTTTTCTGCAGTATATACCATTGAAATGGAATAGCAATTTATACATTATATACTTTTCTGCAGTATATACCATTGAAATGGAATTCAGTTTTGAAGTATCAAGCTTAATAAAAAATTTTGGCGTTAAAGAAATAATGAAGTCTGTGGGTTGAACAGAAATCTTTGAAGTGAAAGTATTAAAATCCTCAGGGAAAAGTTTATTTTGCTACGTGTTACAAAAGAATCAAAATTTTCTTTAAACTTGTCGAAATCAATGTTTTCGTTTCAAAGATTTGTTGTTAAAGATAAAATGATTTTGTTAAAAGAATTTCGCCTGGCAAAAGATGCACGTTTAGTTAATTTTAAAGACTTCATTTTGGGATGTTTAATTTTCAAAGTTTTGGGGCCCATGCAGGTCAAAGAACATAGCTATGACACAATTAAATTTGCATTAGAAATACATTTTATTCAACGCGTTTTCTCTTCTTCATTTCCAAAAAACTTAATAGTTGACGTTTTTGAATAATTTGAATTTTTCTTCTTTAATAAATAATTTATAGCAAAAGATATAAAACACAACGCATTTTTAATTTTTATTTGTAGCGTTAAAAACTTCACTTAACGATATTTATTTTTTTAAATAAAATAAGAAATAAAAAAATCACAAGTTGTCATATTATTGGGCAAATTTTTCATTTTAAAACAAGTTAATACCAAAAATTTAAGTGCTCAAACGATACAAATATAATTTACACATTTATTGAAACTATTTAAAATTGTGCAAATATTTTTTTCCTTAAGTTACAAACACAAAGACATAAATTTGTCTTACTTAAATACAGGTCTTTAATATCTTGATATTGAAATGATATTGTCACTAAACCAAGTTATCTCTCAATATAAGAACACCTGTTTCTTTAGTATGATTATTAGAAAAGTTATAAAACGTTAAAAAACCTAATTTACATTATCAGTACGTATTTGTAAATTTGTAGTATTTTGGTAGTTTTATTGTATCACGACAAACATTGTAAACTAAAAAAATATTCACAAAATATTCATTATTTATTAGAAAAATTCATTGTTTTCAGAAAAGTTACAAGGACTTTTATGCCCGTCATGTCGCTCGTCATGTCGCTCATCATGTCGCTCGTCATGTCGCTCGTCATGTCGCTCGTCATGTCGCTCGTCATGTCGCTTGTCATGTCGCTCGTCATGTCGCTCGTCATGTCGCTCGTCGTGTCGCTCGGAAAATATTTAACCGATACTTTTTTATTTTCGTAATTTTCATCATTTTTGAATAAAATTAACTTTTTTATATTTTTAGGTCCACAAACTTTATTACAAGAATTTGAAAGACATTAAAAACAATGACGAACGAACATTTCGTGAAAATTATTTTTATTCGTTTTTGATAACTCGGCATCCTTTCGAAAGATTGATAGCAACATTTAGAAACAAGTTTGAAGACCCGTACACGTCATTTTTCCAAAAGTTATATGGTTCTCGTATTCTTAGAAAATACCGACGAAACTTACCTAGTGATCAAATTCGTGCTGGTGTTGGAGTTACGTTTCAAGAATTTATTAAATACATTTTAAGCACTAGGTTTTATGACGAGCACTGGAACAGAATGACCGACATTTGTTCACCGTGCAATTATAAGTATGATTATATAGCTAAAATGGAAACTCTTGTTGCAGATTCCAAAGCAATATTAGAAAGTACTGGATTACATAAAAAATATCCTTTTCTTGAAAATTCAACTGATCGGTATGAAAAAAAAACTAGTGACCTTATAGAATCGTACTTTTCAAATATACCAAAGCCGGATGTTTTAAAACTCTACAAAATATATAAAGATGATTTTGAAGCTTTCGATTATACTATTCCAACATTTCTTAACGTCGACGTGTAATAACCTGAATTATTAGTTGAAATAAATATTTACATTTAAATATAGACTATTTAAATTAAAATGTTTTTAGAAATCTATTTCAAACAAAGGTATATTAACTATATCAGCAAATCAAAAAAAAATGTTTAAATTTTTTACAAACACAGAAAGCCTTTCATGTAAAATCTTAAGCTCAAAATTTACTAATATATAAAAATTCTCAATTATAAACTTCCTATAAAAGTTCAAAAAGAAAGTAATAAAGATTTACACAGTAAATGTAATAAAGATTTATAAGAAACATAGGGTAGAACATTAGCTTTATGGAAAACAAGTAAAAATAATAAGCAAATAGTTTTTCGTTATTTATATGTTCATCGTGTCTTGCAGTCATAGTTTATAGACTTAACTGGTTAGGAAACTCCGTAAAATATATTGTTTAACCTTTTGACACAAAAATAGAGCGTAAATGAAGCGTGGCCGTGTTCACAAACCTTTTAACGGTGTTAATTGCAAAGTAATATTGTAGACAGATCAATAATTTATTTGACAGATTATCTGTTGTGATTATTTTAAGTGAACTTTTATGTTTATCTATAAATGTTTTTAAATTTAACTCTTTCACTTCTTTTTTTGGCAAGCTATTTTCTTATTTTTGATTCTAATTAAAAATTCTTTTTTGCTTTTATTATGTCTGGTTCCAAAGATATTTTGATTCAACCCAGCACACAACGTTGAAACAACGTTGAAACAACGTTGAAATAACGTTGATCAACGTCGATCAACGATATTTTGATTCAAACTTGTAATATTTTAAATAAAATCTCAAATTATTCAAATTATTCAGCTGATAAATATTAATAATTTTCACTTTAAATTAAAGAGGCTTGACGTCTACCTTTAAAATTGATTAGACAAGCAACATGCTTCTGCTGACAATTAAGTGGTAGCAATATAGATTTGTTAGTATTACCCCAGGAAGTGTATGCATAATTTATATGGCAATTGATAAAAGAGAAATATAGTTTTTTTTAAATGTGTTTATTAAAAGTCATTCATGCTTAATACATTATTCCAAAACTTTTAGCAACTTGGTTGCACAAAAGCTCAATGTGTTATTTCCAGCTAAGGTTTTTATCAACACCTGAAAAGTTAGTATATATTTCTCTTTTTATTTGCATTATGTCTGTAAAAAGAACAGCCATTTCATTAGGCAGGAATTTATTTTTTGAAGTTGAACGAAAACTGTCCATTTTATTTTATCAACAATAATTGACAACTTATTCATTTTAAACCAGTCATAAATTTTTGTTAACTCAATATTCTTATTTTGAAACAATGTTGTTATGCATTTATGAGATAAAAAGAGATTAGTATCATCAGCAAACATAACGGTCATTAATGCAAATAAAAGATCAGGGAGATAATTATTGTAAATAAGAAAGAGAAGGGGCCCTAGTATAGAGCCCTGAGGAACTCTACAAGTTAAGTCTAATAAATCGGATGATATAGTTGAGTTACTATTAACAAACTGTTTACGGTTGCTTAAATAACTTTTAAGTAGCATTAAAACGTGTCCTTTAATTCCATAGTACTCTAATTTTTTGAATAGAACTTTGTAATCAATTTTATATGAGGCTTTTGATAAGCAAATAAAACTCCCAACTTGAGTTTTTATTTGCTTATCAAAAGCCTCATATACATACATGTTCTGATTAAATTTTTTTTAAGCCGTACTGATTTTCATAAAGTAAATTGTTCAAAAATAAATGATGGAAAACTAAGTTATATAAAGTTCTTTCCTTAAACTTTTGAAAAAACGAGCAATATGGAGATTGGGCGATAATTTGAAACATTGCATCATCTACTATGAATATCGGTAAAACTCGGGCAAATTTAAGATTTTTAGGAAAAATTCCCAGGATATTGAACAATGTAAAACTTTAAAAAGAATATCGTTAATAACATCATAAAAGTCGATTATTACGTTGCAATTATAATCATCGTGACTAACTGGTTTATTATATTTAAGAATTTTAGGGGCTGTCATAAATGATGTCAGTGATTTCTCTAAATTTTTCGAACCCCTCACCTTTTTTCAACGCCTTTGCTTCCAACAAGGCTGCAAGCAACCACTGTTAGAGTTGGAAGTTACTGGAAGAAAAAAGTTGAAGTTTATAGAGCAAAATAGTGATTGAAAGATGACTTAAAAGATTGCAAATTATATGAATCATGATAGCAAGACGAAGGAAGCAAATTCCAAATAACTGATGTTTAAGGAAAAAAACTAGATAAATAAGAGTTTTTGGAGCACTTAGAAACAGTCATAGCAAAAGCATGAGACTTAGGTGAATGACGAGTAACACAAGAATGAATTTTAGTAGATGGCACAAGAGACGCAAGCTTTTAGAGCAGTGCGAGTTATAGTATTTCAAGAACAGAGAAAGAGAAGCAACATTTTGACAATGTGATAATGGTTGGTGGTTGACTGCAAGTACAGGTCCAACTATGTTTGCAATGCGTTTATACACCTTGTCTAAAAGAGAAAGAGCATCATTGGAAGATCCGCACCAAATATGGCAACAGTATTCAATACACGGATGGATTTGAGATTTATAGAGATAAAGAATAGAGTTCGGAGTAAGAAAGTGTCGAGCACGATAAAGAGATGCAACCTTAGCAGATGCTAATTTTGCAATAGATTTAATATATGATTTCCAAGACAGATCAGAAGTAAGAGTTAATTCTAGAAGATGAAGGGTAGATGACTCATCGAGTACATTACCGTTCATAAATAAAGGAAGATTTATACTATTACGGTAACGATTGGCTGAAAAAAATAGGATTTTATCTGAATTAAATCTCACTCGCCACAGTGAGTCCCATGCTGTAGCAGAAGTGAGATCCTTTTCAAGCTCAAATGCTCCCTTCAAGCAATTGGAGAGTGTTGGCTTCTTTTTCAGCAAACAATCCCACATTAGATGTGAGAATATCTGGAAGATCGTTAATTTACATTTAAAAAAGAGTAGAGGGCCAAGAATAGAACCTTAAGGAACCCCTGAAGTTACGAGATATGAAGAAGAGTGCTGTCCATTGAGGACAACTTTTATACTACGATTAGAAAGGAAAGAATCAATAATCTTAAAGAAGTTATCTGATACACCGTAAGAAGAAAGCTTATGAAGAAGACCTGCATGCCAAACTTTATCAATAGCTTTAGAAATGTCAAGAACAATAGCCTTAACCTCTTCACCTCTATCTAATGTACAATAAAACCTATTGGTTACTACTGTTAGCATATCGGCTGTAGAACGAGAAGATCGAAATCCATATTAATGATCAAATTATTAAAAATCCATATTGATGATCAAGTTATTAGATTTAAGATGAAAGATTAAGTGTTTGTTAATTAAAGATTCAAAAATGTAGCAGACAATAACATGGCAATAAACATAATGTTGACACAAAAATGCCAAATCTCAATGCCAAGTTAAATGGTTAATCTAAATCTGGTAAGCTTACATTAAATTAAATAAGTTATTAATATTTCTGCTTTCAGTGTATAAACGTAGAACAAATTTTTTTATCTTTATTTTTACTATTACTAATAGTAATAATATAATAATAGAAAATATAAATAGTTTCTGTGTATAAAAAGTATTTAGGAAGATAGAAAGACATTTTAATTTTTAATTTTTTTTTTTTTTTTGTTCTTGTTATTCAATTAAGTTTTACAATAAAAGAATTAATAAAATGCATAAAATACATACAATAAGAGTTATAACTTTTGTTAAGTTTACAATAAGAACGCGGATACTCGCAAAAGATCATAAGATCTTGTTATCGAGAACTGTTTCAACGGATTTTAAATAAAAAATAATTGTTTAATAAGACTTATATAAACATTAACCTATGAATACATATATAATTATTTACTAAAATATAAACATACAAACATATAAGTATATATACTTACACATCACGCACGTATACATATATATGTCTAAATTTGCACAAATGTCTTATTTATTCAAATTTAATGAATTTTTTCTCAATGTAGCTTTTAAGTCTCCTAACAATTCTAGTGCTCCCCAACACCTTATACTTATCACAAACAGGTAGTAACTTAAATCCTTCTCTGTTCCCTTACAGACAAGTTTGTGTTGCAGTTAGATAAACAGATTTCATCTGGATATTGCCAATAATGAAGAACATTATGTTCGGGTTAAAATTTAAATATTTTAAAATTTAAAGTATTTAAATTGAAACTTGAACATACATGTAATGTTCTTTGTTTTTAATATTTTATTAAAATTAAGTATATGTTAATAATCTGAAATGTTATATGTTCAATCTAAAATACTTTAGTGGTATATTGATAATGTGCATCTTTTTTAAAATGTTTAAGATGCTTTAAATTGTAATCATACTGTGGCAACATTTTAAAGTCATCTATTTATAATAAAATGATTAATTTATCACAGCGTGTGATATACTTTATTTAGAATCTGCTGAAAAATTAATTAAATATTCAATCATAAAATGAATCTCAAGACATAAAATTGGGAATGGAGTTTTGGTTCATAATAATCCAAGTACCATATGTTTTAAAAAATATATTTGTAAGTATCCTTGTATTACTTGTATTACAAGTATTACTTGTTTGTAATTGTAAATTCTTATTGTGATATTGATTACATTTTAGTTCACAAATTTAAAAAAGATCCTCAACTTAAGTCTATGTAACTATGGTTTGATATTAATGGATTAAACTTTTTCGTCAATAATAAAAATAATTGCTATTGTAACATGATAACCATATTGTTTATATGTTGTGACCATTTTGTATATATGTTATTACTATCAGGAGCGGATCCAGGATTTTTATTGACTATAGCAAAAATGCCATAAATATTTTTTTCTCGGAAAAAAAAAAAAAGGTAGGGGAGACCGAGGCTAATTGGCTTCAGGAGTAAGTTGACGAACTGCTTTTATCTTTAGAGCCTTTCTTCAGAAAATGACAAGATTGACACAGAACCTTCTTAATTGACCATTTCATTAATCGCTATAGTATGTCAGATTTCGCGCATGCGCAAGGTTGGTTTTTTTTTTTTTTCACTTTTTAACAATATTGAAATAACTTACTCTTACAAAAAAATTTCGTCCGTTTAGAGCGGAAGAACGTTACTTGATTTACGCGACGTTAAAACCATCTAGTTAAACTGAATACTTTTTAACGAAATTATAGTTTACTTGTCTTTTATGAATTTTAATGATTAAACCCTGACCGAAGCCTTATTCTCAGTCGATGAATTTACATTTAGTTCTTGATATTCCTATTGCCAGTCAATGTATTTATGCCAAATAATACACAAAACATTATCATGTAAATTTATCTATATATTTAAATCAACAAAATATTTGTGGTTGTAAAATTGTTTTGGTTTGCAAAAAAATTGGAGGTATATTTGAAAATGAAAACGACAAATTTAATCTAAATTTGTTTAAAATTTAATTTTATTTATTTAAATAAAATTTGTTTTAAAATACGATATGCTTTATTTGATGGCTTACTTTATAAAACATAAATTGGCCTACTTTATAAAAATAAAAATAGACTGTAAAGATTTATATAAATTTATAAAAACAATTTATAAATATTTTCATATTTTTAATAATAAACTTCATTACTTCTTTACAATAAACTTTTTGTCAAATAAAGAAAAAAAAGAAACAGGTTTCTAAAGGTAACTAAACTTTATCAATAAAAATATATTGCTTTAAATAAATAAGCAATGCTTTTAAAATTCCAAAACAGCAAACTTCAGGCATATTAAAATTAACAACGATACAATCAACAAATGTCAGCAAATAATAAAAATAAGTGTCAATGAATAAATGTCAACCTTCCAAAAAAAACTTAATATGGTCATTCTTTGTTTAAAACAACATAGTTCTTTGTTTGATTTTGGTGCAGAAAGTTTCAGTGTTTTTTTATAAATGAATATAGGAAAGTATATTGTGATGATAACACTCAATTTCAATTAAGTAATGCATTAAATGCATAAAAGTATTGAATAAGGAAGTCAAACAAACTTTATCTTTAATCAAGTTAAAGAAAAGCTATTGAACAGTCTTGTCAAAAGGAATTTTTAATCCACCTATTTCAAATGATTTTGGATATTGACCAAAGTTTAAAAAAATAAAACATTATACTGTGAAAATGTCATATTTATTAAGCAAACCATAATTTTAAAACATATGTTAATGTAAACAAGAGACTTCTTTGGTTTCAAAGAACACTTAAAAAAGTGTCTACAAATACTTTTCTTAAATTTCTAAATTCTGTTTCAAGTAGTTTTGTAACAAGTTTTCCTAACATAACATATTTGTAACAAAAGTGTTTCATTTAATAGCGTTTTAATCAGACTATATTTTCACGTGTTTAATTTGTGAAATGCCTTGTGACATGTGTTGATATTTTATGTTTATTTTCTGATTTTTTTCATGCAAAATGCTGTATCGCAAAAAACCAAAAAAACTTTCTCTGTTTATTATTAAGATATCTTAGGAAGTTTTTTGATCATTATTGAACCTAAAATATATGGCCACACTTTTTAGATTAAAAGTTTTCCATTATGTGACAGCAAGTTTAATAAAATCACCAGTCTTGTTAACACTTGAAATAGTAGAAGTTTCAGGGTGATTAAGAAGAGCATAGTAAGTAATATCAGAAAAAAAAGTTTAGCTTTTGAGTCCATTATTTTGTATGTTTTTGATAACGCGGACAAAAGTCAAGCAACAAAAGAGTTCCATCTCTAGTTAGTTAACTTTTTTTTCATTAAATTGTTTTTCATCAAATGTTAGAGTTAGATTTTTATCACATATAATTACCTTTGCTTTGCCATTTGACTTTTTTACTGATTCTAAAGTTAAATGAATTTGATCACATAAAAATTAGGAATTTATTTGTTTACAGGTTTTCACAACATTTTCAAAAGAAATTTAGGACCATCAAACATATAACTTGTATTACAAGTTATCATAACATCTTAAATACTTTTCAAAAGAGAATTTACATCATTAGTTTTCTCGAAACAGAAACTTCCTGATGCAATAACATTTTTGTAACATACACCTTGTGACAGAGAACAATAGTTCCTAGTAGAAATTAAAAAAAAAAAGTAGTAGAAAGTTCCTTTGATATAGCTTTGTTAGACAATTCCTAGAGAAATTGTTAATTAAAAATATATCGCCATTTTTAATTTGTGCTGAGCCTTTAATTTTGGAAGATTTATGATATTCGCGCAGATTCTTCAAATACTCATCTTTCCATTTTAATTGGAAATGCGTCAATAACACAGAAAGATATTTATTACGTTGATTTATATTTATATTATAATCATTTTCGAACGAGAATTTATATCGTAGGTTGTCCAAAACAGCAACTTCCAGATACAATAATATGTTTGTAACATACACCTTGTCACAGAGAATATTAGTTCCAAGTTGCAATTTTGAAATTAAAAAAAAACTAGTAGAAAATTTCTTGCAATTTTAGAATAAACTAAAAATCTATCTGAGAGGAAAATTGTGCAAAATTTTATTTTAGTTTAATCCTTTTGAAGCTTTGATGTCAATCAGATCATAAAATAAAGTGTTGCTAAACGTTTTAAAACTCGCATTAGGTAAACATTCTATCCAACGTGTTTTCTCCTCTTTGTCTCTAAGAAATCTATAAATATTTTAAAACGTTTTTAAATCGTTTGACTTCTTCAATGATAAATCACTCGTAGCGGTGCGCTTTAAAGACGAAACAACCCGAAATAACCCGGAATAACCCAAAATAACCCGAAATAACCTAAAATAATGCACGAACTAACTGTAATACACTTAAAAATCAACTCAAACAGTTGACCGATAAGATATTATATGATATGATTGACGAATAATAAACCCAAAATAACCCGAAATAACCCAAAATAAGCGAAATAACCCAAAATAACGTACAAATTAACTGTAATAAACTTAATCTATTCAAATAATTGACCGATAAGACAACATGCGATATGATTGACAAATAATTAACCCAAAATATACCAAAGTAACGTACGAATTAAATTTGATAAACCTAATCTATTAAAATAATAGACTTAAACTATCACTCTTATTGTTGACTGGTATTGATAACAAATGGAGTATAAAAGATACTGCAACAGTGGCTCACCGACTTACATCCAACAATTTATAAGAAACCCAAAAAAAGATGCAGCGTATTAAAAACTCAGTCGTATAAAAAATGTTTTTCTGAACATTTATTGAAAACTGGGCATTCTTGGGTTTGCCACTCATCCGTTAATTTCTTATTATTTACAAGTTGTAAAGTTATATTTAAAGAAGACAATCCAGTTCATTTTTGTTTATTTGCCAAAGCATGTTTTCTTTGCTGGTTCCGCATTGTCATTGATCGTTCAGCTGTTGGATTTTTCCTTTTACCTGGTTACTTACTGTTTTTAGGCATAGGAACTTTGAGTTTTCCGTCAGTTGATGTTGACATTGTGCTTGGTATCCTCGCAAAATACCTTTTTCACTGCTTTATTTTTGTCTTCAATTGACATCTGTGACCATTGTTGTGGAGAAATAACATGCTGTTGATATGTAACATCAACACCATGTACCAGTAATAGCTCGCTGCAGTTCCTGCAAAACAAAAAAATTAGTTTTTCAATATAGTCTATGAGGTTGTAAGTAGCATTATTATGGCAATTACTTTTTGTTGAACTCGTACAAAATTCCAAATTTATGCGACTTGTTCCATTAGTGGTTGTGGTTTCCAGTTAACTGCACATTTTATAATATGGTTGGCTAATTCTGCATTATTATTGTTCAGTTATCTTGGACATTTCTGTCCAGACGAGGTCTCATCACATTTTCCTTACGTATCGGAACAAGACTTCTTTTTTGTTTTTGCAGATGTTTTAGACAAACTTGATTCGTTCTTCGAATACTATCAAATCATTTGACATTACTGCACCTTGACTTCCAAACAAATCATTCATAACCACTTGACGCATTTTCTTTTCCAGTCCAACTTTTTCTGCCAGATATGACTCTACATATTGTTTTATGTGTTGGATACACAAGACCTGATTAGATTCTGGAAAAGCAAATTTTATTGCTGACATCTTAGGCTTGTCCTAATCAGTTCCAAAAATAAAATTTTCAGTTTTGCACGAAACTTGAATTTATTACGTAAATGTGTGAAGTAATGGGCGTATGTACAATCAAATGCATCACCATGCAGGAACAATGGCCCAATGAAGATCGGATTGAATTGAAGATTTTTGCGGACTACAACCTGCATCTTAAATACTGTAATGTGACATACACTTCTCCTAGATTAAAAGTTCGATCAACTTAAATGATTGATGGACAAGCACTTGAACACATAGTTTCCATTTGCTGTATCGTTTCTTCCATATAAAAAATTATATTTGGAATTTTATTCTCTGTCTGCTCTAAACTCTGCACAAAGTGGTGATCATGAAGAATATAACTGACTTGTTAATCATTGTCTGCAAAGTTTCTTTGATTTTCTGTTAATCTTAATGTCATATTTTTCATCTTATCGTAATATTTCTTGTCGCGTATCTCTTTGGAATCCCTTGTAGCATCGTTTTCTTGATGGTTTAGCAGTAGATCCTGGTAGATCTTTCTAAGATGTCTGGTTTTATTTGTGAGGCAATAGAATCCATGGCAGATCTGGATTTACGCACAGAAATAGATAGTGCATTTTTGCCGTTTCCATGTGGAAATGATCCAGGATGTTTTCCAACGTGTTCAACAAAGCAGACATATTATGAGTTTGACAATGTCTCTTCTATTGCGTCGTTTAAATTTATTGTTTGCTCGCAAACATGTATAGTGTCGATGAAGCTGTATGAATTCAGATGGCTATGGATGTGGCTCTAAATCAATGTAAGTAAACTTTTTGTTACGTTTAACAGTTTTACAATATTTATCAGTCCTTTTTATGACATTTTTTTAGTTACCTGAAGATAGAAGAATGTAAAAAGAAACTGGAGAAGCTCCACTTGCTTCAGTTCATGTCCCATAGTCATCAACAAAGCAACTTTGTAAACCAGTTGCATGTCTGTGAGTATTTTCTTTATTCTTAACAGGAAAATAGACATTTTATGTTGGACCTTTTGGAATTGTTTCTGATGGATTGACCAATATATTAATAACCTCAGCAGCTTCTAAAAATTTTAGGTTCTGAAGACTGTTGCTAGAATTTTGCAGTGGCACTATATTTTGGTCACTGGCATCTTCTGTTTGTTTTTGCAAATATTACTCTGTTTCATCGTCTCATATATCTGTGTCATTGAAGGTTAATGTGAGATCTTTTCATTTGCTAGTGGTGTACTGCTTCTAAAAAAAAATATGATGGGGTTTTATCATTATACATTTATATCTTGTTTGTTTTTTTAATAAAATATATTGATTTTGCATTTTGATTGACCTTTATTTGTTGTTTGTAATAATTGTTTATTGTGTTATTTAATTAACCTGATTCTGTCTGAAAGAATTTCATCAAAAATGTTAAAGTCAATCTCACTTGCAGGTAGACGCTTGGCAAGATATACAATATGGTTGTATACTTTTGTTTCTTCACTCGCACAAGTCCACAGTATTGCAATTTCAGGATCCAATATTTTTCTAAAATCTCGTCCATAAACAACTACATTGTAGGGATGTGCAAAATTGCAGAAACTGCTATCAGCAGGAAAAACAGAATGAATTGGCATTGCGAGAACAGCACTTAATGCATAAATATGCATTAGTTCTCTATATCCACCAATAGACACGATAGAACGCAACAACACTGGATACGTTGGTATTTCAATTCTGGTATCCGTGTTTGTTTGTGCATATTTTTTGAATGATGAACCATTCCAATCTAAACATTGTAAATTCATAAATGCAGTTTATATCATGAAGCATATTCTCACATCCATTGAGATGATATAGAACAGAAGTAAGACATAATAAATATTTTGTCTTACTTCTGTGCTATATTATCTCAATGGATGTGAGAACCCTGAGATGGAAATGATGATCTTCAGCACCATATAGAGCTAGTGACACAGTCCAAAAGAGGCAGTTGCCATCATCAATTGTAGATCTTTGTGTGTATTTCTGCAGAGTTTGAGGTCAACTTTAGTTAATTAGCGAAATGGATATTAAATTTTCCAATCATGAAATGAGATCTGATCGCCGAAGTTGTGTTTTCGACGACATTGACTTGAAGTTGGTTTAGATTTGATAGATGCATACATGCATAATCTGTTTTATTTAATGAAAGTTTGAAACGATTGCATAATAACATTTTTAATAGATTTAAATTTATAATAAATTTTTAAGAGCCCTGCTTTGCTTTGCTGGTGGTTGCCTCCATGGGTACCCTGTTTTTCGAACAAACCTTATAAATAATACTAATAATTATTAAAAAATACCTTGTAAGACTTTTCTTCTAATCTAATTTATTTCAAACATGACTACCGGGCTGGCAAAAAAAATTCTTTTTCGGGATTTTCTTTAGATTGAAAAGTTTATCATTCACCTCAAGGCAGATTGCGTGAACCAACTTGTTTCCTGCCCCACAAATCTCCACACTTGGGTTTCTTTTAAATTGTTGGTCAAATATTTGAATAGATTAAGTTTATAACACTTAATTCATACGTTATTTCGGGCTATTTTGAGTTATTTTAGGTTGCTTTGGGTTATTTTGGGTTGTTTTGGGTTATTTTGTCTTTAAGACACACCCACTCGTAGATTAGCAATAAACACATTTCGCCATTTTTCATAAACATAAACAAATTTCACCATTTTCATAATAGACTAAATAAAGAAATCAACAAACGGTGCTGTTTAATTTAGCCTTTGTAACTATAAAACCTTTTCATTTGATGTTTGCTACCCACTTCATTAAAAAAAAATTTTTAAACGGAGAGTGAATATTTATAAACGGAGAGTGAATATTTAACAGAATTTCTATATTTGCTACACAATTTTTTTTGCTACAGGTTCTCGCTTGATGACTGTTATTCACTACGTAAAATGGACCTCCTTGTTAATAAAAAGATTGCAGTCAAATAGCCTCAATATGTAATCAATTTTCGGGTGTGTGTATTGCGTCGTTTCAAAATATGACAAATTGACTTTTGCTACAGTTGCTACAGTCGATTTGCCATTTTATTTAACTCCCAGCTCAATTTAAGTTAATATGTTGCAAAATGTTTGACTTTTTTTTAAAAATTTATGGGCATATGAAACAAAACCCGTTAAAAACATGGGTTTTTCAGTGAAGCATTTCATTTTTCCGAATGAAATATTTCCGTAACAATGTCAACTTGGCTCAGATTAGAGTTGTTAACCGGAGGATTTCGTACAATTCCGGAAAAATAAAATTCTTTCGGAAGGATATTAAGAATCAGGAATTTTTTTTTTTTTCGTACCGTATTTTATGAAGCGAAAAAACCCGACTATGTTCATTTCGCAAATGATTACTTACTTAGCCTTCCGCAAGTTAAATTAGGAAATAAAACTATTTTGCTATATACTAAAGTAGCGCTTACGGAAGTCGCACTTGCGAAATTAGCTCTTTCGCTAAACGACGTTTTGAAGTCTATAAAAAAATTTTGTTGGCCAAAGGGATATAATTGTAAAAAATAAAACTTTTTTATACCAAAATGTTTATAATGAATTTTTATTTTCAGTATTGCAACATATGAACATTTTAAAGTTAGATTTTTAAAAATAATGATAAAAAAACAAATTTCTACCGAAACAAAACTCTTTTTGCACCGCAACTTGCGAAACAGTTCTTAATGGAAAAAAACCTACGAACGCGGCATAATAAATATATTTAATTACGTTTTATAAGTATAACTTTTATAAAAAAGTCAAGGCTTTCATAAAATATACTTTTTAGAATGTCATTTAATGAATAAGAATTAAATGAAGAAGATAACTTGAACACACGAATGCAATTGCGTTATCGGGAAACAATGCCTTTGATGAAATCAAAAAAAAGACCTAATTTAAATGATGAATGCTAAAACTTAATTATGTAATAAAATGCATAAAAATAGCTCTCACTTGTTTTTAAATAGAATAATTTTATGTTTAGTCAGTTTCAACTTTTTTTATTTTTGAGGTGCTCTGTTATATGCGCTTTCACTTTTATTACCTCAATAACAACAAGTAAATTTAAAAAAAAATTTAAAGACATTCTTTTCAATGATTTTTTTAAAAATGTTTTCCTTTATATAAAAAAAAAGTCAGGGTGGGAAGAGTATTTGTTGAACCTTGTGTCGTAGGCTCTGATAATGTTTTAATTTTTAACATCCCAACGTTGTTGGGACTATACAACTGCTGAAAGTTTTAAAGCTCTTGCTATTTTGGAGAGCAGTAAAAATTTAGTTCCAAGGTTTTGCAGCAAAAAAGCAAGCACATACAATGCAACCCTTTACCGGGTCTTTGTCCCTGGAAGCGATTTTAACATAGAAGCTCACCAGGACTATACAAGCGCTGAAAGTTTCAAAACTGTAATTAGTCTGAAAGTTAGTGATAAATTAATTGCAAGATTCAGTAAGAAATGATAACGGTCAAACAACACTTAAAGCTCAATTAAACTTTGTAATGGAGCCAAATACTTTACTAAGTTTTTATATATGAGAAGATAAATAGTAAACCTCCATTTCTGCTATACCAAAGGCAATAAACAACCGAAAGGTGGGAGTAAACTAAAATTGGTACTTGATAAATATAAATTTATATAAACACTGGAAAAGAGACATGTTGAGGAGGGAGCGTTTTCCTTTCCCTCAAACTTATTTAAAGTTTCAGTATATATATATATATATATATATATATATATATATATATATATATCTATATATATATATATATATATATAAATATATATATATATATATATATATATATATATATATATATATATATATATATATATATATATATATATATATATATATATATATATATATATATATATATATATATATATATATATATATATATATATATATACGGAAAGTGAATTTGCGCAAGTTCAACTTCCGCAATACCAACTTGAAACACGGAAGATAAAAATGCGAAATTTTCTTAAGTTTTTGTTTACGGCGAACAACCCTAGCTCAGATACTATTTTGAATAAATTTTTGAAGCACCGCATTTTAATTACTTGTAACCTCTATACCAAATTTAAATTATTTTTCTCTTTTGCATAAAAAAAAAAATGTATGTAAAAAATGTTTTATGTTATGTTTTTTTATGTTGCTTTTTTTTAAATTTATGTTAAGTTTTTATTTATTTATTTATGTCATTTTACTTATGTTTTTCTTTAAATTTTTTTTTTTTTTAAAAGTTAAAAATGATAGAATTATTTGGTCACTATTTTCGGTCACTACTTTATATAGTGTAGGACTACATCTATCAAAACATGTAAAAAATATTTATTTTTATGACATTTTTGTGAGGGTAAAAAGGTATTTTGGTGCATCAATTTAAAAAAATCATTTTCACTAATGAAAAACTTCCTAAATTTCAAATGCTAAACTGGTTTTAAAAATAAAAAAATTTATATGTTCAACGGCATCACTACGTTGTTTCAACGCGTTGAAACAACGTAGTGATGCCGGCTGGGATTCTTATATTACAAGGTAATAAAATATAAATATATCCATTAGATTCAGAATAAAAAACTTTATTAAACCGTAGTTTAAAAAATTTTAAAACTAGTTTAACATATAGATCACAGATCGAGAAATTCTGGATTCCTTTTTAATCAACGATTGTGCTGAGGTAGATGAGGAGATAGACAAAGATTCAAACAATTTGCCTCCCGTAAAGCCGAAATTATCAGAGGTTGCACGTGCAATAGATTTAATTGAATATTGGTCTCTTTTAGTAACTAACGGTGTCGAAATCCGGCAATCGCTAAACCTAGTATCAAAGTTGTTTGGTAAACATTCTTTAGAGGCAAAAAAGCCATCGAAAATGGACAATTTTTTCGAAAAATTGTAAATATTTTATTTCTTTATTTTAGATTGTTTTTTTTTTAGAAGGTAAAGACTTAAACGGCATCTGATTCCAAAGTTTTTCTTCTTTTTTACTTTTCACTACTGTTAAAATTTAATAGTAACTTGAAATTGGTCACTTTAAAGAATATTTTCAGTTAATCGAACTTTCGGTTATTCGAAGTAAATTCTTGTTCCCCTTGGAGGTTTGAACAACCGGGAGTTTACTGTATTCAGATCAGGACTGATTATTTTTTTCTTGTTGTACTACCAGAAAATTACCAGACCAGGTTTACAAGCTCCTCTTACGATGAAATTAAGAGTTTTATATCCAAGGTTTCCTTCTCGAAGATAAGTCTTAAGCTTTGCTGAAAAATATGCATGTTCTAATATAGAATCAATTTAATGCCATGACCAGGACAATATAAAAACAAACAACATTTTTGTATTGTTTTAGAGCAGGACTAAAGTTAATTAAATTTTTTAGCAGAACAAATAAAGTGATTTTAATTAAATGTCATTTTTATCAGTCACTTAAAAGTATATGATTATTTGTATAAAGATAATTAAAACTTAAAACAATATTAGCTTTACATGTTTTTTTTTTTAGTCGAATCAATTACAATTAATTGGTGTAATTATCTTTAAAAGACAGAATTCACAAAATAATGCTGAGGTAATCAAAATAATTTTTAATTATTGATGAGTTTTAAAGATTAATTTATTTAGAAAAAATTTGGTTGAAATTAAGTTCAATTTAAATATTTGAAAAAAAAGTTAATATGTTCTCACATATTTAATTTTAGTTCATTTATCTATTAAAATTTAAGATATTTTCCAACAATTTTACGGCCTTTATGAATATGAAGGGGAAAGGTGGAAAAGTATTTTTTAAGAGCACTAATTTATATGGTGCTATGAAAGGTGTATAAAGAAATATAAAATTTTTTCATTTTTATTTACAACTTCTATTGAATACGATGGAGCGACTGAAACTTTAATTGATGGCATTTTGTCTGACTTCTTAAAATACTCTCCATTTCGAAAAGGTGTCGGAAAAGAAAAGAAATTATGTTGATTTTTATAAATATTTACAAATATTTCAATAAAGAAATATTTTCTTGTTGTCTACTAATATTTAGTTTTTAGTGTTAATTCAACATTACCCAAAAAAAACTCAATTATGAAAAAAACCTAGGATTGAGTTAGTGTTTTAAGTAAAATAAGAAAAGCCGAACTGATATAATATTTTTTATTTTAATAAAAACGATGTGGTATAAAAAATTGGAATTAATATAATGTTTGTTACAAGAAGATGAGTAAAAAATAAGTTACAAGTTATTTTTTGGTCTTTAAAATTGTTTGAATGATATTTTATTATTTATTGAGATGTTTTCTTTTTAATTTTTGTTGCTTCTATATTATCAATCAAACTTAGATATTGTTGTGTGATGTTTTATAACATACCTTATATTATATTTTATATTAATAATGAATAATGATTTTATATTTTATCAACGTGGGATTCTTTCATTATTTTTCTTAGATGCCTTGAGCTATTTGAACACAATATATTCAGAACTCTGCATAATAATAGAATAATAAATATATTAACAAAAATAAATTTAAAATATAATAAATTTATGAAATAAAGAAAATCTTATCTTTGCTAATAATGTCTACTAATATTATTGTTTAATAAATGTGTATAAAATGTCAAGATTTAGCTAGTTTAACTAGGTCTGTTAGTATTACTTTTATGTGCTTGGATTATATAAATTTCAATTCTTATACCTAAAAATAAAAATGTTTTTAAAATTTTTATAATAAAATATAAAAAAATTAGTAGGTTCATCAGGAAAAATCTTCCTGATGAACCTACTGATGGTCAAACACAGTGTTGAAGTAATCAAAAATTAGATGAGTGTTTTTACTAATTTATTATTGCTCTGTTCTTTTAGAACATTGAGCACTCTGTTTGAAAAATACACTAACATAATTTATATATATATATATTTATATATATATATATATATTTATATATATATATATATATATATATATATATATATACATATATATATATATATATATATATATATATATATATATATATATATATATATATATATATATATATATATATATATATATATATATATATATATATACAAACCTCTCCAGGGACGTGGTGGGATCGAACTCGGAACCTCTCGCTTATGAAGCGAGCGCTGTACCACTACATCACTACCACATATATATATATATATATATATATATATATATATATATATATATATATATATATATATATATATATATATATATATATATATAAATATATATATATATATATATATATATATATACATATATATATATATATATATATATATATATATATATATATATATATATTTATATATATATATATATATATATATATATATATATATATATATATATATATATATATATATATATATATATATATATATATATATATATATATACAGTGCCGGTTTTAGCACTACCAGCGCCCTGGGCGAGATTTCTACGGCGCCCCTAGCTCAATTTAACCCCATTCAAAAAAAAAGCAAAGGGTAAAATAACTAATTAGTTTCGCCCCTTTATATTCGGCGCCCTGGGCCATCGCCTAACCAGGCCCTACCCTAACGCCGCCACTGTATATATATATATATATATATATATATATATATATATATATATATATATATATATATATATATATATATATATATATATATACACATATATATATATATGTAAACTTATCCTCTTTCTTACAATAAATTACAATATTTCTAGGGGTTATATATACCCTCGTTATTCAAGTAATCAATAGTATTACTTGAATAACGAGGGTATATATAACCCCTAGAAATATTGTAATTTATTATAAGAAAGAGGATTAGTTTATATACTATACCAGATGTTTCAACTTAATTAAATATATATATATATATATTTCTTTTAAAATTTTGTTTTCAGGTTTACACTTGTGTGATTTTTTCCACCATATAATATATCTCCACAAACTTAATATTAGAATTACTTCATGTTTTTTTACAGATAAATCAATTACAATTGGTTGGTGGGACGTCTTCAAAGATAGAATACACAAAATGATGCCTAGGTAATTAAGAACAGTATTGGACTCTTACATCATTTATAATCAGAAAAAATCCTTTAAATAAGATGCAAAATCTCCTCTAAAATCCTATTTTTCTTATAAAAATTTTATGTGGTCACCCCGATAATTATATTTCAATGTTAGAAAAGTTTTATATTTTAATTATTAATTTATTTTCAAAAAAGGTTGTTTCATTTAAATTAAATATTTGAAAAAATTCTTAATAATCATCTAACAGCAGGGTCGTTCCGAACGGGGGGTGTAGCGGGTGTCCCACCACCCCAAAGCTGTCATAAAATCATTTAAGTTGACACATGTAGCAAGTTTTGAATTATAGTTGGTAAATTGCAAATATTGAGGACCTTTTTCTTTTGTGTGTGTGTCTCTAGTTGGCAAAAAATACATACAAACCCCTCCCCCCCCCCCCCCTCAATGAGAGACTACTTCGGGACGGCCCTGTCTAACAGTTAAATTATCTTTTAAAAATTTAGAATGTTTTCGAAAAATTTTATGGCCTTCATGGATATGAAGGGTAAAGGTGGAAAAATATATTTAAGAACACTAATTTATTTGACGTTGTAAAAGGTATATCTTTATAAGTTGTAACACTTTTCAATTCATTTTTTTTTTTTTCAAGTCTGCCTTTTTTGATTTTTTTAAATTTAAATTTTTTATTTACAGCCTCTTTAATTGTATTCAATGGAGCAAAAGAAACTTCGGTTAATGGAGTATTGTTTAATATTATTAATAAAGTGTACATTCAAGTAATATAATTAAATTATTAATAAAGGTACTTTAAACTTGAATGTACACTTTATTAATAATAGTAAATAAATTAATATTATTAATAAAGTGTACATTCAAGTTTAAAGTACCAAAATCGATATGGATAGACAGAAATAAAAGTAAAAACGCAGGTCAACATGGAAGCGGAAAGCAAACAGCTTTATCAGCTGGAACTGAAAAGTTAATGATTCAATTAATTTAATGTTTTAGCGAATGGGGTTTTGGTTTGACACAAGCCGATATAATTTCTATTGCTCAACCTATTTGACAGACACAAAACAAGAGCATTTATTCAAAAATGGTAAACCTTTATTAACTTTATTAACCAGCCATACATAAAACAATTTATAAATTAATATTAATGTTAGTTCAAAAAGTTTAATTAAGTAATTTTAATTTTGTTTTTGTTTTCTATTTTTAATCAAAGTTAATTTGAACGCGAAGAACGTAAAAATAATAGATATCTACACGAAATTATTATTTTAAATCAAGTTTTTAAACTCAATGATTTTTCCTTTTTAATGAGAAAAAAGCGGTTAAGAGTAATTAAGTTTTTAATGAGAAAAAAGCGGTTCAAAGAAGTATTTGAAAATTTGATTTAAATTCGCAATCTTGCAAACATCTTTATAGATACGTGCACCAAGGTATTGGAGAATCAAAACACTCCTAGCCTAAGCCCTTACGTTGAGTAAAAAATACTTCAATTGACAAGTTGTAAAAAGATTTACTTCTATAATATTGCTCAATGCCGTGGCTAGTGGTCCAGAGCCCACACACCCCCTATTCCCTAAACCTGTCATTCGTAAAAACACTTACCAAAAAAAATGTTTACGTTGAAACGAAGCACAAAAAACAACGTGTATGATTTAATAATTAAAATAGCTTTATTTAAAAAAGCATATCAAAAATTACAAATGTTTTATCAAAAAAACAAAGTTTTTAGTAAAAATTTTATCGGAGGAATATTTATTACGGGTGGGGATGAAAGAATGTATCTCCTCGGAATGTTTATTCTAGAATATACTTCCCGGGGGGAAAGTTTGTCCCGGTACATACTTTCCGAGGGGAGAAAAAATACCGTAGAAACATTTGTCATGCAACACCATTTCGAATTGGTTTTAACCACATTTCGAGTTTTTTTTCGAATTTCGAATTGGTTTTAACCGATAACCGCAAACCGTGGTTTTTGGTCAAAACCGATATAAATGAAAACCGTCAGTTTTCAAAGACGATTTCAAAGACGGGTTTTTTGTATAATGTCTTTTGAATGTTTATTTATTATAGAAAGGTATAAAAAATCAAATTTGTAAGTAATTAAATTCTTATTTTATTATTTAGATTGTATTTTGCTGGAAAGCTTAATGTGTCTTTTCAATCTCAAAATTATTCAAGCATTCCAAAAAAAATGTTTGAATATCGAACAAAATACGCAAATATATTTTAATATTAAGTATTCACATAGAATGGCCTATTTTTTATATTAAAGATTTTTATTGCTTAAAAAAACATACGGATGTTTTAGTGCATAATTTGGTTCAACAAAATATTAACTTAAAGGTATGTCATAAAAATAATTCTCGATAATGTTTCTATCAATTATTTAATTTTTTGAAAATAAATTTTTCTTCCAGATAAATCATGTCATCTGTTTGGAAATTTGTTGCCCGGCGTAAAGTTCCAAGTTTAAGAGATGTTTAAGGCATCTGTAATAGATGCGGTTCTGTTGTAACATGTTCCGGTGGAACCACAACTACTTTACGAAATCATATTTTGCGTTATGGAATTACTATCAATAGACTTTTGACTGGAGAATCAAGCAGCAGCCAAATACACCATCGGAAAAAAAAAGTGAAACCATAGACAGTTTTACGAAAAACGAACCTTAAATAAACTGTAGCTGATCTTGCTACAGATGGTGTTTTGATTAATACGGTAACTAACAATAAATTTATTTGCTCGTATTGTAGTTTATTCTCCTCGAGCGTTTGCCCTGCAGAAGTATTAATAATGTTAAAGTAGTAAATAAATAAAATTACAAGTCTACTGTTCCACTATTAAAACACATAAAGACAGATTCCCAGGGAGCTCACGTTTTAAGATTAAAAAAAAAATCACTATATAAAAAATCGAAGAATTTAAAACGAAAAAGCGAAAAAGAAAATTTAAAAAAAAAATTTTTATAAAATATATCTGGGCATTTCAATTTATAAGAACTTTGTTAATAATTTCTAGATTAATATTATCTTCCCCGCTCCAGATATTTCTACATTTTTGTAGAAAAGAAATCTTTTTATTATTAATTATAGAAATTTGGAATTCCTCTGACAAAATTCTTTTAATTTTGCCTTGGAATTCCTTTATGAGCGTCCTTCTGGGGTAAATTTTCTTGTTGTGGAACGACCTCATTCTATTGCAATATATTGTATATAATAGTTCGTTAGTTATTAGTTTTTCCATATAAAATTTATTTACAAAAGTTGATGAAAAGAAAAGAAGTGATTTGAAAGAGTTTTAATGAGGCATATTGTACGGGTATATTTTGTGAATGAGGGCTTAAGTGTATTGTACTAAATGTTGAACTTTTTCACATCTAAATATCATGTGTTGTATGTTTTCTGATTTCTTTATACATTGTGGGCAGAGATCTTCAGCTTTATATCCTCATTTTTTAAAAGTGTATTGGTGGGTAGTGAAAAATGTATTAGCTTATACTTAATTTCATTGGCTTTGTTGTTGCTTTCGTTTGTGTGTACGGATATAAACAAGTGGGCCCATTCTTTTGTTGAGGAATTATTCATACTGTTGAAAATGTCGTGTCATCTCTAAAAAATTTTGGGTGTACTTTTATCGTTGTTACTTAGGGAAGTGTTGTAAATTGCTTTAGGAGTTAAGTCAAGGAATCGTAGTCGACGGTTATTTTTGGTGTTTATGCACAACGACGTTTTGTTGTAGTCGAAGCTTTGACTTTGGATTTTATGATGTTTTTCTATCGGGGTGGTAGTGACTTTATTATGGTTGTTAAGAGGCGTTGTTTTATACCAATAACTTGGCTTTCCAGAAAGCCCTGGACAAATACTTTTGATATGTCCCCTAGCTTAAATTTGTTATTATTTATGAACTCTGGAGTTGGTTTCATAGTTTGGTTTTTGTTGTGTATGTATGGGTTAAAAAATATTGGTTGTATTAGTACTTCTTCGATGGTGAGGTTTTTATGGTTATTGTGTTTTAGGTAAAATTTATTCCAATTTTTCAGTGTTTGTTGGTAATACGGAGGTAGAGTTTTTAAAGATTCGTATGAGTGTGATGTGAGAAGGACACAGGGTTTGATTTATTATGATAGCTTTACCTTTTATGGATAACTTGAAACGCTTCCAGCTATCAATTTTTTTGCTAATGATGTTACACTTTCATCCTATTGACGGTTTATGTAGTTACTTGTGTTTGAGAATATGAGAAGGTTATATCTAGGCTCTGGAGAGTGTTGCTGTGCCAGGAAAAATTGAGGAAATTTTCTTTTATTAGAGATCTGTTTGTTCCGAGCAACAGACCTTGGTATTTAGTTTTGCTCCTGTGGCTAGTTTGTATACCTTTAGGGCGTTGTCTAGAGCTTTTATAGAGTTGTCTGAAGAGAGGTAAAAGTTTGTGTCGTCGGCGTATTGTTGGAGCTTTGTCTCTTTGTTGTTGAGAGTTATTTCCTTTATTTCGGTAATTTTACGGATGTATCCTGCAAAAACTACAGCTTGGAGAACGTACGGTGTCATTGAAAGAGGACATCCTTGTCGTACTCCCCTGTCTCTAGCTATTTTTTCTGACAGGAAACCGTTTATTTTTAGATGTGAACTTATGTCAAAGTACTGTGTTTTGATAAGGTTTATAGATTGCACGCTAAAACCAAAATTAAATAGGCAGTCATATAAGAAGTTTCTGTCAACGCGATCGAAAGCCTTTATTTGATCGATGGATACGATGGAGGCATCTTAATTGTTTTTGGTTGGCGATGTAAATAATGTCTCTTGTGTATGCAAGGTTTTCGTAAATGGATCTGTGGGTGATGCATACGGTTGATCTTCTTTGATGATTGACAGTAGCATATTTGTTAGTTGGTTTGAGATTATTTTGGTAAGTATTTTGTTGTCGGTGTTGAGATATCGCCGGTTTGAGATATCGGCTTTGCCCCCTTTTTTATAGAGGCAAATTATTATGGCTTATTTTTGGGTTTCTGACATTTCGTTTTTCTTTATTATATCGTTTAGGACTTTAACTAGACTTTCTCCTAAAATATTAATTTTAGATTTATAAAATTCCGCGGATAGCCCATCTTTGCCGGGTGATTTGTTGTTTTTCATTGTTTTTATTGCTTTTTCGACTTCGACTAAATCAATCGGGATTATCTATGTTTTTGTTGTTCGGAAATTTGTTTCATGTCTGTATTTTCGAGTAAATATTTTTGCAGCGTGACATCGTTTTTGCATTTTTTATAAAAGTTTTTGTAAAAAATTTCAAAAGTTTTAATGATATCAGCTGTTTTATTTCCTTCGTTTTCGTTCTTATCTTTGATGTTAATGATTGCTTGTTTAGATATTTTAGCTTTTTCAAGTTGAAAAAAGAAACTGCTGCATTTTTTGCCATGCATCCTCCATTTTATTTTAGCTTAATTTTGCGCCGTTTAATTTGTTTATCTCGAAGGTTTGTAGATTTATTTTTAGGTTTTTGCTAAGATGTTTCATTCTGGGATTATAAGGCGCTTTTTTGAGAGAGTTTTTTTAGCTGTTTTTTAAGTTTATATACTTATTTACGGTTTTTTTTCGCCTCCGTTTTGCTGAATTTTTTGGAAAGAACTTTAATTTCTTCTTTAAGAGAATCCCAGTCAGATGTTTTATTTTCAGACTGATTAATTTTTTGGTTGGCTAAATTTATAGTTTTTGTTAGTTTATTGTTATAATTTTGGTTATTTAAGATTTTGTTGTTTAATATTTATAGTTCTTTTTCGATATCTAAGTTTTTAAGAGTGACGGTGGCGCATGTTGAATTATAATGGTCGGGAAATGTCACCGACTCGTGTTCTATGTTTATTAATTGTCGCATGTGTTCGCTAATATATAAACGATCTAAGCTGGAGAATGTGGTGTTATTGGTGGATTTATAAATATATTATTTTATGCAAGGGTTAAATTTTCTCCACGTGTATTCTACGTTAAACTCTTTTAATAATATTTTAAAGGCTTCGATGGACAGACATTTTTTTCGATTTATTTGTGGGTCCCAATCTATTTCTTTCAGAACCATGTTAAAATTTCCCCCAAGGGAAAAATTATAAAATTGGATCTAGAATTGTTTATTTTTATTTTTTTAATAATTTTTTTAAATAACTTTTTCATTTCGAACTGGTCAGATTGGCTTGATCCGGATTTTGCGTATAAATTAATTAAAAGAAAAGTGTTGTTATCTTTTTTCACAATGGTAGAATTAAAATGTCCGTTTTTGTCATCGGTATGTTCAATTATTTTAAAGTTATAATTAGTTTGGTTTGTTAAGATTAAAGTACCTCCTGTGTGTGAGGTACCACTCGAGAATAAACCTGGATTATTTCATTGCCGCATAAAGTTTTCTGAGTCTAGCTTATTTAAGTGGGTTTGTTGCAGAAGATAAAAGTCATAATTTAGGCCGATTATATTAACGGAAAAAATTTTTATTGCCTCCATTTTTGTTTGAGTGGGGTTTTTAATTACAAAGGGAGTGAAGGAATGTGTAGAAAGCAAAATGGCAAAATATAATATATATTATAATATTAAAATAAAAATATAAAAAATAAAAATAGTTGTAGATATAAACTTTATGAACTATTTATTTATATATTATAAACTACATATATATTATAATCTACAATACGATACGATAAATTAATTTGCTCATTGATTCAACAAAGAGGAAATCATCTTCCTAAAAATCCAACATCTGTGATGAATTAAATCCATCAAGATTTTTCTGATAAAAAGAAAGTAATGAAACAAGAAGTTATCAAAAAATCTCAAATGGGACATAAATTCAGGTTAACACATGATGAAGAGAAGGTATATTGGTGTACCCCTGCATGAAAGCCAATGTAAAAAAACCTATAAAACTGGCCTCAGTTCGTAATCAATTTTTTCAGAAGAAAGTTACTGAGGAAAACGGTAAAGAAATCAAACTGTATCTGAGCGTTCGTCATCGTTGGAATTCACTTTTTTAATGACTGCGCTTTTGTTAAAAACTAAGAAATGTTTTTTTATAAAAATTTACTGAATTAAATGCTTTTGATGTAATCACCAAGCTAGATTTTTAGTTATTAGCTTCATTACATGCCGCTTTAGAGCCAGCAAAACTAACAGTGGAATTGCTTAGCAGAGAAGATGCAAAATTATCGACAGCAGTAACTGTTATTGAATTCATGCTTGCAAAACTATTTGCTATGAATACAGATTTCGAATCTTTATTGCATTCAAATTTAAAAAAATGCGTCGATGAAAAATTTAACAGAATAGTTATGCAGTTGTTAAAGTGCCCAAAAGATCCTTCAGTTGTTCCATTAAAAAATACTTTAAATTTTGCTGGAAAACTTGCGTTTAGGCTTTTTAGAATTACTTCTAATGATGAGGAACCACTACAGCTAAAGCACTGTGAGCAACATAAATGAATTAAACGCACTTCTCAATAAAAATAGCATCACTTACTTGCCTAAATTTACTGATCAATTCAAATGGCTTCGAAAGAAAGAGTTTTCGTTGTACTGAAATACGGGCAAAAGAACAAAAAATCTTGAAAATATTTTATAATTTTTTATAATGCGATACTCTCTATAAAACCCACATCAACAGATATCGAACGCATTTTTTCGAGGTGCACTAGCTTCTGCACAAAAATCAGATCACAATTATCTGATGAATCGTTAAAATCTTTATATGAGAGAGTATTTATTTTTTAGGATATAAATACTCCTCCAGGATATAAGCACTCGTCTAAAGTTGAATTTGAAATATATAAACAAATATAACATTGAATTTGAGGTGGCACGTCGCATCTCTCTAATGCGTACTGATTAAATAGTTGTAAGCGTTGTAATTGTAAGCAAATAGTTTTAATTGTAATTGTAAGCAAATAGTTTTGCAAGCATGAATTCAATAACAGTAACTGCTGTCGATAATTTTGCATCTTCTCTGCTAAGCAATTCCACTGTTAGTTTTGCTGGCTCTAAAGCGGCATCTAATGAAGCTAATAACTAAAAATCTAGCTTGGTGATTGCATCAAAAGCATTTAATTCAGTAAATTTTTATAAAAAAACATTTCTTAGTTTTTACATTGGTTAAAAAACAAATGGTTTTACAGTATTTTAACATAGAAAAGTGGCTGTATTTTTTGTTATCTTACTTCCTTTAAAGTTTTCGAAAATATTGTTATAAATACCGTAGCATCTCCAAATTTTATCGAGAGGATAATTTATCTTTTTATTTGTACCGCTTTTTTTGGTAATCGGCTCTTTGAACCCCCCCCCCTCCCCCCATCCCTAAAACACAAGCCTTAGCCCTTTTTAGCTCATTTTATTGGGTTTCCCATTGTTAATTTTTTATTTCCCTTTTAAACACTTATATCGTGTAGTATTTAGAATCCCTATGATTCTTTGGGATTATTATGAGAAAATCCTTTATTAGAAATTTCTTCTTAACTTATCTTTTCTGAAAAAATGCTAATAGTGGAACCTAGAACCATTTTTGGCCTGCAATTTTGGTACAAAAAATAATTAATAGATAAAAGTAAATATTTACAGTTTATAAAATTATGCAAATGTAGCTAATGTGTTTGAATACAATATTTATACACAAAAAAAATTATTTTGAGGAAATGGTGAAAGATGCTGAGACTTTAAACATGATAACAAGTGTTAAGCATGATAATAAGTATAAAATGATAACGGCATTTTCAATACATCAAAGTTTGTTTCTATACGTGATTTACCTGTTAGTAATTCGGCTGCAAAGGCAATAGCAAAAAATCCACAACTAAAATCATCTGTTTGTTTTTGTACATGCAGAAAAGTTATAAGTAAGTTTTCATTACTACTAGCATTGTTTTTATATAAAGACTGAACAAATTTCAAAGAAACAGGATTCAGTGAATTATAAAGACTATCACAAATATTGACTCTTCCATTAGGACAAAATGTAAGAAACCAATGGCATCAAACCATTATGCATAAGTTGAATATGTTCATTATTAACTGGCTGGTGTGGATTAATTGAACATTTTTGAGCATTTATAACAGATTGGAAACCATAGTTATTTAGGTTTTTTTTTAGTCAACTAAATTGATTATTTGATGTGATTTCCAAAATGCTTGTTTAACTGTAAACCATGAATGTTTTTCTGCACAAATGATAACCCAAGCAGATTTCCATTTTTCAGCATTGACAATATTTTTCAAGCAAGTTGCAACTCCACTAAAGGCTCCAAATATTTTTAATAACTTTCGAATAGTTACTTTTATTTTATTGCTCCGTTGCATTAAACTTGAGAGTTCGTGATCTTGAAATTTAAAGAAAATACGCGGAAGAAGAAACTTTTTTTTTATATGACTTAAGCAAAGTAACATTGCAGTTTTCTTTAGAGTAGTAATTTTTTGGTTTACCAAAGCGCACAAGTTGTTTTTAGAAATTGAATGTACTGTATATGGACTAGGGTGCTCCAATTTTTTTTTCTCAAAATTACTTTGCTCCCTCGGTGTTTTCCCATTCCTTTCAGTATTTAAAGTGAAAAAAATAATATTTCAAGGTTTTAAAATAACTCTAAGCCTTGCCACCATGACAAAAATGATTGTCACATTGTTTAACATTGAAAGAGTAACAAAAATTGTTCAAAGTGAACTAGAGTTATTAAAAGTTGAATTTAAGCAATCAAAACTTATGTGTAAACAATGATCTAGCCTAGCTACCATTATATGATAATGTTAGGCCTAAGAAAAATACTGATCCAGCTGTATTCGGAAAAACAATTATGTAAGTTTTTTCATAGATTTTTCAGTGTTTTTCTTTTGAAATCTGGTTGTACCAACGCTTGCAACATATGCTGTTTTTGCGCTTTGTCTCTTGTTAAAGTATTTGCAAAGTCTGTGATGAGCTTCATTGCCCTCTCAGCTAAATCATTGACAATTTTTGCATGACGTATAAACATTGCCACTTCTTGAAAATCATTGTCGGTTTCACACTGCTTTGGAGGCAAGTGCTACCAGGCTGTTTCAATTCCAAGTAAATTGAACAGGAGCCAGGATTTCTTGCCAATCAGATGTACCAATTTTGTTGAGGATACTAGCTGTGGGAAGACAGGAACACCTTTATCTAGTGGTTTGTCTTTTTTTGCTTTGATAAGTTGTCTGGCAATTTGTTTTTTTTCTGAATCTGACACTAAATTTGAAAATAGCAAAAATGTGACCGTTTCTTCTGCCAGATACCACATATGCTTGTTCAATGCTGAAATTGTCACTCCAGCTACCTTGGGGTCAATTTTCTTGAACATATGTAGATCATGCCATAACTGAAGATCATTTGATGGTGCATCGGCTGCAGAAGGGGCGTATAACCACGCTTTCACATAAAATAGGGCATTGAATGTGCAAATACGACGCAACTTTTCCATTATTTCAGGATCATAATTCAGCTGATCACCAAAAGCATACATTTTAGCACTGTATATAAAAGTTGCCATCCAGCGTGCATGATGGTGTGCACTAGACTTGAGCCAGTGCACTCCACGAGGAGGCGTTTTTCGTAGATGTATGAGCACAAGTTCTGCACATTCTCTGTAGTCATCACAAGGCATGCTGTTATCTTCTGAGGGTAAGATTTGTTGCAAGAAGATTGGCGTAACGTTTTTTCCATTCACCCTCTGTTATGCCAATATATTGTTTATTAAGTACATTCCACATTTTTTGATAAACAACTTTCCCCTCATTGGACAATTTTTTTTTTGTTTACAACTACAATTTTCTGTAGTTTTTTCATTTAGTGTTTCTTTTTTGTTTAACAAAGCATTATTGTGAACTTTTATAATTCTTTCCATATTTTTTGTGCAACTGTAGCTAACTTTAATTGTATTTCGATTAAAAATTTTATGTAACTTATTAGAGGGTGGGAAATGCTTATTGACCAATTTTAAAAAAACTTTTCCTATGTTAGTAGAAACATTTTTGCTATATGGGGGGTTGAACCAAATTACATTTCTAGTTGTATTTCGCTTTTTTGTATTCTTTTTTTCAGTGTCAAATTTTTGTTCAAAATTTTCAAAAACACTTTTTTTAAGGGCATTTTCAAATATTCGTCTAAAGGAATTGAATACATTTTTATTAGAGGAATTTTGGTTTAGCCTGTTATTAATTGAAATCAGGATTTGTTTTAGAACTTAAGGTGGATGGTTTAAGTTTATTTTTTGTTTTTTGTTAATTCACCTCCTCAAGGCTGAGAAGGCCACTACAGACAAGGAGGCAACTCATTCGTCGTATAACCCTCTCTTAACTCTATAACTCCGAAACACGAACCTTGACAAACAAGGCCGCTGCGCGGAGAAATGTGTTGAGCGCGGTACTACCAGGGATGTGGTGGGGATCAAACTTGTAACCTCTCGCTTATGAAGCGACCGCTCTACCACTACACCACTACCGCATGCAATGGCTTCATTATTTACTACACTGCAATGGCTTAATTATTTGCGGTTTTGATACTTTTAAGAAGCAAATGGAAACGCAGTATTTAGTAACTATAAAGTCATTTTTAGTTACTAAATAAACTAAAAGGTAATTTGTGAACAATTGGCTTAAAACTTAGAAATAGTAAAATTTTTTTTTGAAATTTCTCTAAAAAACAATTATTCTTTTAAATTAGATAAAAATTTGAAATCTTAAAATGTTTTTTAACCGAAACTCTGCTTTTTACTGAATTTATAATAATTAACGAAACCGAAATTTCAGTATCGGTTCAAATTGAAATTTGAGCCGAAACCAATACAGAATTTTTGTCAATCACTAATTATTATCTATAGATTACTTGGTTATTTTACTTAATAGTAAGGCTATTGAAAGAAATAAAAATTCTTTTTAAGTCTTTAAAATCTGTTTTTAATTTTAGTATTTAATTATTTTTTTATCATAAATACGTGTTTTTTATAATAAATAAAAAAACTATAAGTTGCATAGTTATATGGAGAAAAAATTGCTGAAGAAATGTGTGTGTTTTTAAAAATTTTAAGCAAATACCAACGTTTGCATATGCAAAAATATAGAAAAGTGGCGCTCATTTTTCTGTCTTTTTTTTACAAAAGTTTGCACTTTAGTAGATTTGTCGCGCCATGTCAAGCATATGTTGGTTACGTTAATAACACAAAAAATGACACTTGTTATGTATATATTATAATATATACATAACAAGTGTCATTTATTGCAGCATGAAATTTTTTTTTAGACGAGCATTGTTTTTACTGCTTTTAAAAAAAGTTTTATGTTTTCTTATTGCAATAAAATGCAGGCATTTTAAGAATTATTAAAAATAATTATTAAAAATTACTGCGTTTTTTATTTTAGTTACAATGATAATTATACTTTTGAGAGAAAAAATTAAACTTTTGCGAGAGCCATAAATTGCTCCTATTAACCATTTTAGGGGAATGCGAATTAGTAAAAACACTTAACTAATTTTTTAATATTAAGTTAATATTAATATACAATAATAAAAGTTAATATTAATATACAATAATTCATCGTTTGGTTTTTTGAAAGGCTTATATGAATTTTCAGAGAGGTTAAATGTAACATCAAGAAAGTTCACAAATTTTAAGTTTATGTTTATTTCGATTTGAAAGCCAATATTTAAAAAAAATTTTATAATATCTTTTCTAATTTTATAGAGATGTGGACCAGATTTTTTACACGTTTCTATTAAACCATCGTCTCGATAAAGGCCTAAATCATTTATATTAATTATTTTACTTAATAAATCTAAATGCATAGTTCAACAAATTCACAAACCTCTGCTTCATCAAAACTGCTTATTGTTACATCAAAGCAGTCAAGCATATTGGGCATTATTGGGATTTCCAACAAATTATTTTAATAAAATGCTCAACTTTTTCAATCAAAAAAATAGTATAATTTTTTTCATCTAGTATAGGTATATTTTTCAACGAGTAAGTGAAATTATTAGTTCACATATTTACACTCTAACAAACTACATAAAATTTTTAATCGAATTACAATTAAAGTTAGCTACAGTTGCATAAAAAATTATAAAAGAATTATAAAAGGTCGCAATAATGCTATGTAAAGAATTATAAAAGGTCGCAATAATGCTATGTAAAGAATTATAAAAGGTCGCAATTATGCTATGTAAAGAATTATAAAAGGTCGCAATAATGCTATATAAAACAAAAATGAAATCCTAAATGAAAAAACTACAGAAAATTGTAGTTGTAAACAAAAAAACAATTGTCCAATGAGTTATATAAATGTGTTGATATAAATGTGTTGCTTCCTTTAAGAATGTACCTGATATATATATATATATATATATATATATATATATATATATATATATATATATATATATATATATATATATATATATATATATATCTGTGTGTGTGTGTGTGTATTTGTGTGTGGCTGTGTGTATACTTTTTTTGCAAAACAATTATTGTGTCATATAACACTAATTTTGTCATATAACGTGTGTTACATTCAATATTGTGTTGAGTTAAATTAGTTGAAAGTACTTTTATTCATCTTTAAATTTGTTTTTGTTTAGAATTTTATAGCAGTACTATCCCACGTTTATACGAAAGTTAATGGATAAAAAACAGAATATAAATTATACTGAGTACCAGTTTTCAAATTTTTTGCTAACAATAAACATTATTAGATAAAAACATTACTAGATGTTTATTGGATGAAAGTTGCCAGTTTGTATAATGTTTAAAAACTTAACCCAAAAACATATTGAAAATTCATAGTTTTTACAAATATGCAAAAATTAGCAATTGTACAACATGTTATGTTACGTCAATCATGGTTAGTGCCTCTGGTTGGATTGTCTCTGGTTGTATTTATAAAGCTGACCATTTATGGACAACAAGAACCGAAAGTGGACCACCTAATGTAAAATACAATCAAGGTACAATACAATCAAAAGACGGTTTGAATCTATTCACTATTTTTACTGGTCTGTTATTGTTTTTTGTCAAGTTATAGGAACGCTACTATTAGTTATAACCTAAGCAATCTTTACAGTAAAAAGATACTTGAGTTTACAAAAGAAAATAGCATCTTGTTGTGAAGGAAATAGTATCTTGTTCTATAACTGGTAACTCTATCCATTTATTGCTATTTTTTGATGTTGAATTTTATGGACCTTATAGAAAATATTAGAGGAAAATACTTGATCAATCTCTTTTTTACTTTATTTACTTATAAACATATTTGTCAGATCAAAAAGTAATCAGCAACTTAGTAGCTCAGTGTTTTTGAAAGAAATAGGGGGTTTACCAATTAGATATAAGTATCAGCTTCAAACATTTCCCAGATGGTAGTTGTAATTTTAGTACACCAAGCAGTAATTAATGTACTTTAACAATTGTTTCATGTTAATGTCAAGGAAAAAGCAGGCTCAAAGGAATTGGGGGGGGGGGGATTACTTTTTACCTTGTTAAAAGTATATTTTTGAGGATTTTTTGGCAAAGTGTAAATATGTTCCACTTGCATAGTCTATAAGTGAAACTGATGTAAATGAGACTTTTTATGCTAGTCCACTCAAAACATATCTATTAAAACAAGATAAAATACTAAATGGGTTTTTGTTATGAAATAATATTATATTATCTTTTTTTTAAAAACAAAAAAAGGCGTTTTTGAATAGGTTTTGCTTCTACAAAAAACGCTTTCAAAGTTACCCCATTCGTGGGGTAACTTTGAATGACTATTTAAATTAATATTATACAAAATCCCTTTATTTAAATATTATTTTGAATTATGTAGGAGTCAATCTTAGCCACTATATAATATAGTGACAATATTCGAAATTTATGGTATCTTTTATAAGAACTCGTTAGAATAAAATATTTATTTATAGTAGTATAACCAAGTAAAAATAAAATGTTACCCAAAAGTTTTTTCATGCAATGCCAAACTTCGATGACCTTTTGTAAACATGTTTTTGGTTCTTGTAAATGTTTGCTAAGATTAGTTTCAAAAATTTTTTTAACAACGTTTTACATGACTGCACCTTTCAATATGGCTTCCTGTGAACTCTCTGGCATTTTCAGAATTTTTAAGATCTTGATGCGTACGAACAGAATTTACATGGAGACTAATTACATCCAATTTGTTTTATATCTTATTTAAAGTTTATTGCTATTTTCTTCCTAAATGTAGTTTGCTGTTAGCTCTTTTTCTTTTAGCAACTTATATTAAACATAGTATGTCTATTATGTTTTTGTCAGCATGCTCCTTATAATGACCAAATAAGTTACTATTATTTTATTTATTTTATTTGCCGTATAATATTATTTAAAATAAGATTCATAATATTATACGGGCAGGACAAAATAGATGCACTTAGGTTAATCAAATTTATCTAAAAGATGTGGTCTTGTATTTTGTGATTAGAAGGTAAAAAATTAGATTAACAGGCTAAACTTTTTTCTAGCCACAACCTAAATGACCATTTTTAGATAAATTTGATGAAACCTAGTAATTGGATCTAGTTATTTGGTCAGTGAAAGGAGCATCCTAATATTGAGCAATAATACACGATGAGCAGATTCCAGTGTAAAGATTGGACATTGAAATTGTAGTTAAAGACACAAACGATATTACAATATATTTTCATTTGTGTGACCGAGTACAGATTCCTAATGAGTTTTGCAACAAACTCATTCAATCGAATGGTACAAACTGGTATTACCTAAGATATGAAAATTTTATAAAATAACAACATTTTGCAACATATGATAAAATGCAAAAAATTATTTGTAGCTCGCTTTATATAGATAAAAGTTATAGAGCAATTTTGTTGCGTTACTTTAACTGCATTGTAATACAATGCAAAAATCAATATTATACATAATCAGTGCTCGAAGTGGAGAAAAGAAAGTAACGGAATGGTATTTGGTAAACTAAAAGAACAGTCTCGCCTAATCATTGTTTATACTTTAAACCATCCCGCCACCTTTTTATAAATCAGAGATTTATAAAAAGGTGGCGGGATGGTTTATACTTTATAAAAAGGTGACGGAATGGCATCCTGTCTTACTTCGAGCACTGCACATAATCAATAGAATTGTCAACACAATAGAGAAAACTAGTAGGGTAATGTTTTATTTAGAGATGTAAGTCGTTTTTTTGGTTCTTGTTTTTTTTTTGCAAAAATAAACTTCTTTTTTTTGCCAAAAAATCCAACTGCTTCAATTTTTTTTGTTTTTTTGTTTGCTCTTTTTAAACTACTCTTTTTCTTATTTTATTTTCTTATTTTTTATTTTCTTATTTTTAAAATTTGCTTTTAGATGTTATTTATTAAAGGAGAGTTTTTATTCTTTTATTTAACATATGATTTTATTAGTATTGCCTAAAGTTGCAGATGCTAGCAAATTTTTGTATTTTTTTTTTATGTATTTTTTTAATTAACTACTTTAACACCTTGAACTTTAACATTCAAATAGATATCCACTCAACAGTGTGTTTTTAAGTGATATTTATTAAAAGACTTTGTCATCCTCCTATTTGGCTATGTTATATTTGACAGGGAGTTATCTTTAAAGATATGAAAAAAACGTGGGCATTATTTAAACTTGCTCTTCGGTATTGTATAAATCATACAGAGCAAATTAAAGCAGACAAATGTGCAGATAATATTGATAATGGTGATCCTAAAAAGTTCTGCAACAGTGTGTACAAAATTAGTAATAAAAAGGCGACCATTTATGTTGCTAGTATTGGTGGAGATACTGAAGACAAGGACATTGCCACAATGTGGAAGATGCATTTCCAAACATTGAAAAATTCTAATAATAATGATCAGCATAAATTAGATTTTAAACAGAAAGTGCAATCTTCATTGATAGACACATATGATAGAGTTACAACTATAGATGTCAATAATTTTACGTAAGCAAAAAAAAAAAAAAGGCTACCGGTGACGCGAAATAGATTAACTCCCCAAAAAGTTAACTCCCGGTTAAAACATTTTAACTCCCAGGTTAATCTAATTCGAAATAAATTAACCCCGGCAGTTAAATTATTTTAAAATATAGCGAAATGGATTAACCATTTCGTATTTCTTACCTTAAAATATAGGAAAAGGATTAACCATTTCGTATTTCTAACGTATTTCTAACCCCCACTGAAATAAATATAAATGAAAAAATTGAGAGAATTGGCATTTCAGCTACCTGAAAAGAACAAGATGCCACATAGCTTTAACAAAAAAGCAGGAATGAATTCTGGAGCTGGAGCAATGGGATTTAACCGACCTGCTGTGAATAACTTTTTTGAACTATTGATTTACAACATAGATGAAAATAACAAAACTCTAAATAATATATATATAATGTTGACAAGACAGGAATTTCTTCAGTACCAAAAAAAGTGTCAAAATAAATTGCTAAGAGGGGTAAAAAACAAGTTTGAACTCTAACATCAGCTGAACAAGGGAAAATCATAACAATCGAAATGTGTATGAGTGCCACTGGTATATACGTGCCCCCCTTGATTATTTTCCCCCGTGTTAGAGCTCCCAAGAATGTTAATATTATCAAAAAAGCTCCTCTGAGTACTATTGCATCATATCACCCTAGTGGTTGGATGCAAGTAGATATGTTTTTGAAGTGGTTTCACCATTTTCTGTCCTTTGTAATGCCATCCAAAAAAAGGCCTGTACTGCTGTTATTAGATGGTCATGCAACACATACAAAAAGTATGGAGTTTATAATGAAAACACGTGAAAATTATGTTACTGTTATTTGCTTTCCACCACATTGTTCACACCATCTGCAGCCACTAGATGTCTCCTTCATGGCACCATTTAGTAGCAACTATTCGAATGAAGTTCGTATTTGGCTGCGTACACATTATCCTAGAGGTTTGACCGAATATCAAATTCCAGAACTATTTGGAATAGCTTATATGAAATCTGCAAACATGTTGACAGCTGTAAATTGTTTTAGAAAGACTGGAATAAGTCCACTTAATCCTGAAGTTTTTGATGATTTGATGTTTGAGCCTTCAGAAACAACCAACAGGTCATTTCCTGAGATGGATTCAGCAACACCAGATCTAACTACCAAGTCTCAAACAGAAACTATTTCACTGCAAGAATTATCCCTGACATCTTGCTCTGAATCAGAAACTTTGTCTTCACCATCTATGGCTTCTTTCACAATTGCTTCACCTGCAGAAATTGTAAGTATTTCGAATGAGAAAACTCAGCAAACTCACAAACGATGGCAAAAAGGCAAAACAGCTATACTCACCAGTTCACCATAAAAACTAAAAACAAAAATCACAAAAATCCCAGCGATTTTTGTGATTTTTGTTTAATAACATTTTCAAAAACTGTTGCATTTTGTTTTAAATTGCTAAAATTAAAAGCTTTTTTTTGTTGTTGTTAGTTGTTGAAATACACTGATAAAAAATACAGGTCGTTTTTATTTTCATATTACATTAATCTAAACCTTACGGGGGCTATTATGACCCCACTTCCCTATATATATATATATATATATATATACTCATATATATATACTCATCTTGGGCAGTTACTCAATATATATATATATTACTCAATATATATATATACTCATCTTGGGCAGATGTTAAATGCACCCAGCTACTGTCTTGTAGAAGGCCTCCTAGGCAAAGACTTAAGGGGTAAACAGATTCTATCTGTTGACCAGCCTCGCACCCCTTCTTCATCTATTAGGCTGGCGCAGATGTATTTTTAATACATTGTTTCCAGTTTAGGATGTTGAATGCTGGATCTTCTTGACTCAATGCATGGGTTTGCTTGTGTCACTGTCTTTATGACTAGGCAACTCATTCTATTATCTCCTTATGAGGGTACAGCTCTAAAACTCAGTTTTATGGTTCTGAGGCCGGCTGGTAGTCAGGTTTCCCGAACTCTGTGGTAGCTCTCAGAGAAGCTGATTCCATCAACAGCTGAAAAATATCAAAGTATTAACAGTGCCATGTTGCGCATGGATGGTGTCCCTGTTTGTACTTTTGGTGTGCATTGCGGAGGCCACATTTGGAGCCCTTTGTTACGGCTTAGGGTTTATTAGTAGTAATGAGGCAATTGCTTGGGCTATTAAACGGTGTTCCGAGTACTATCTATGCTTTGAGTCAAGTTCTTCAATCTAATTTAAAAATGAATAAAGTACCAAAAACTATAAAACACAAAAAACCATCATCATCACCAAGTTCTCTAAACCTATCATTCACTAATATTCGTGGTCTTCGAAGTAACTTTTCTTCTGTTGAGTCTTATCTCTTGCAAAGTTCACCAGACCTACTTGCTCTTTGTGAGACTAATTTGAGTTCGGCTGTCTCATCTTGTGATCTTAGTGTTGATGGTTATCTTCCTCTGATTCGTAAAGACTCCAATAGCCACATGCTTGGCCTGGGCATTTACATTCGTAAGAATTCACCTGTTTGTCGTGAAACTAGGTTTGAATCCACAGACTATTCTTTCATGTGCTTTCGTTTAGCACCACTTCACGCTATTGCCTTTCTCTTTGTTCTATATCGATCTCCTTCATCTCAAGACTGTACACTTTTTGATGTTATTTCTGATCATATTGACCAAGCCCTCTCTCTTTATCTATCAGCTAATATAGTTGTTGTCGGTGACTTTAATGCCCACCACTCTGAATGGCTTGGCTCTAGTGTCAGTGACTCTGCAGGCATTAAAGCCCACAACTTTTGCCTTTCTCAATCCCTAACTCAAATAGTCAACTTCCTAACTCGCTTTCCTGACAACCCTAATCATTTACATTCTCTACTCGACTTATGTCTTGTTTCTGATCCTAGTCAGTGCTCAGTTTCTCCACATTCACCCTTAGGTGCTTCTGATCACAGTTTGATCTCTTTAAAACTAATATCTCATTCTTCTTCATCACCTGAATATCCCTACTATCGAACCTCTTACAACTACAGTAAAGCTGACTGGGATTCTTTCCGTGATTTTCTTCGTGATGGCCCTTGGGTAGAAATCTTTCAACTTCCTGTCGACAAATGTGCTTCTTATATAACTTCGTGGATTCAGGCTGGCATGGAATCTTTTATTCCCTCTCGACGATTCCAGGTCAAGCCTCACTCTCCTCCATGGTTTTCCTCACACTGTGCTGCTGCGATTGCCAATCGAAACCGTTACTTCCATATTTATCAGCAAAACAATTCTCCAGAAAACAGACGTCTTTTCATTACTGCTAGAAACAACTGTAAAAAGGTTTTGTCTAACGCCAAAACCCGCTATTCTCAGGTCATGAAATCTCGTATCTCATCTCAAAAATAAGGCTCTCGTGACTTCTGGAGAATCTTTAATAATATCAATAATAAGGGCAAATCTATAATTCCACCTCTCTTGTATGGTTCAGACTTTGTCACCTCACCTAAAGACAAAGCCGAACTGTTTGCTAAAAACTTTTCATCAATATCATCTCTTGATTCCACTAATTGCGTTCTACCTGATATTGCCAACAAACAGGTTGATTCATTGCTTGACATTCATATCACTTCAGCATCTGTATCTAAAGCGATTTCCTGTCTAGACTCTTCTACAGCTTGTGGCCCAGACAACATACCTGTTATTGTCTTGCAGAAGTGTTCTCCAGAGCTGTCGTCTATACTCTCAAAACTATTCAACAAGTGCTTATCATAGTCTTGTTTTCCAGCCTGCTGGAAAGCCGCATCTGTTATCCCTATCTTCAAAAATTCTGGGGAGCGATCTGATTCGTCTAACTACCGTCCCATAAGTCTTCTTCCTATCATAAGCAAGGTTTTTGAATCTTTAATTAACAAACACTTAATTTCTCATCTTGAATCTAATAACTTACTTTCTGACCATCAATATGGATTTCGATCTTCTCGTTCTACAGCTGATTTGCTAACAGTAATAACTGACAGGTTTTATCGTGCATTAGATGAAGGTGGAGAGGTTAAGGCCATCGCTCTTGACATTTCAAAAGCGTTTGATAAAGTTTGGCATGCTGGTCTTTTCCATAAGCTTTCTTCTTATGGTGTATCCGGCAACATCTTTAAGATCATTGAATCCTTCCTTTCCAATCGTAGCATAAAAGTTGTCCTCGATGGACAACACTCTTCTTCTTATTCTGTAACTTCAGGGGTTCCTCAAGGTTCTATCCTTGGCCCTATACTCTTTTTAATTTACATTAACGATCTTCCAGATATTCTCACATCTAAGGTGGCATTGTTTGCTGATGATACTACCATTTATTCTTGTCGTGATAAAAAACCAACACCCTCTGATTGCCTGGGGGGGGGGGCATTTGAGCTTGAAAAGGATCTCACTTCTGCTACAGCATGGGGCTCACAGTGGCTGGTGAACTTTAATTCAGATAAAACTCAATTTTTTTCAGCCAATCGTTATCGCAATAATTTAGATCTTCCTATATTTATGAACGGTGATGTACTCGATGAGTCACCTACTCTTCATCTTCTAGGATTAACTCTTACTTCCAATCTTTCTTGGAAACCATATATCAAATCGGTTGCAAAATTAGCATCTGCTAAGGTTGCATCTCTTTATCGAGCTCGCCACTTTCTTACTCTGGATTCTATTCTCTACCTCTATAAATCTCAAATCCGGCCTTGTATGGAATACTGTTGCCATATCTGGGGCGGATCTTCTAATGATGCCCTTTCTCTTTTAGACAAGGTGCAAAAACGCATTGTAAACATAGTTGGACCTGCTCTTGCAGCCAACCTTCAACCATTATCACATCGTCGTAATGTTGCTTCTCTTTCTCTTTTCTACAAATACTATAATGGGCACTGCTCGAAAGAGCTAGCGTCTCTTGTGCCATCTACTAAAATTCATTCTCGTGTTACTCGTCATTCAATTAAGTGTCATCCTTTTTCTGTGACTGTTCCTAAGTGCTCCAAAAACGCTTATTCGTCTAGTTTTTTTCCTCGAACATCAGCTTTTTGGAATTCGCTTCCTTCATCTTTCTTTCCTGATTCATATAATTTGCAATCTTTTAAATCGTCCGTCAATCGTTATCTTGCTCTACAATCTTCATCTTTTCTCTTACAGTAACTTCCAACTTTAATTAGCGGCTGCTTGCAGCCTTGTTGGAAGCGAAGATGTTAAAAAAAAAAAAAAAAAAAAATATATATATATATATATATATATATATATATATATATATATATATATATATATATATATATATATATAGATATATATATATATATATATATATATATATATATATATATATATATATATATATATATATATATATATATATATATATATAGATCTATATATATATATATTGTCACTATTAATATATGATATAATAATAGTAGAAATAAAATTTATATCCATATCAATAACTAATTAACAGATTTAAAAACAACACATTTGAAAAACATCAAGTTAAAACATTTTTTTTGTAATTCGTATAAGTTGTTTCAAGGGAGTTAAAATATTATAGGGAGTTAATTTGTTTCGCCGACAGGGGTTAGTTTATTTCAAAAGGAGTTAATCTATTTCGAAATAGATTAACTCCCTGGGTAATTTCTTACGCAACGGGATTTTTTTATTATGGGGGTTAATTTATTTCATGACACCGGCCCAGATAATCTCTTTATGGAATTGTTTATCTATGGGGGACATAAATTGTCTCTCTATCTAAGTATTTTTTTTAACTTATGCTTGCAATGTGGACATTTGCCATCAACATTTTGTGAAGCTACCATAATACCTCTACTAAAATCTAAAATTGTTGACTTAACAGACGTAAATAATTATAGACCCATTGCAGTTTCTCTTGCTTGTTCTAAATTTTTTGGAGCTATATTAATGACAAGGTTTGAATCAAATGCTGATGATTTTCAGTTTGGTTTCAAGCAAAATCACTGCACAGCATCTTGTACATATTATTTAAAAAAGACAGTTGATTATTATATTTCTAGAGGAGGCCATGTGTTTACATGCTTTGTAGACTTTAATATTACAAATTTGCATATTGGGTGTAACATAGGTGGCATTTTTATGAATCTTTTGGCATATGCTGATGGTATCGTACTAATTGCACCGTCTTGGTTTGCATTGCAAAAATTGCTAACTGCATTAAATGTTGAAGCCACTGCCATTAATATGTCATTTAATACTAAGAAAACAGTGCGCATGGTATTTAACCTGAAACAAAAATGTAAAGTTGTATCAAACAAATTTCCTTTATTTACCTCAGCCGGTTGTGAACTAGTTTTTGTTCAAAAATTTAATTACCTAGGTCATATAGTTTAAAATAATTTATCTGATGATGCTGACATCAATAGAGAGATTAAATGTCTGTATACACGTACATATACTCTCAACAGACGATTCAAGAGATGCTCAATAAGGGTAAAAATACAGTTATTTAAGGCGTACTGCCTCTGTTTGTACAATGCTGCTCTGTGGCTTAACTACAATGTAAATATTTTTTCAAATCTACAATCATCCATAAAGGACGTCATGCAAATAGGGGGGAGGGGGTCCAGATTAAAAGGACAAAAAAGGACAAGGGGGAGGGGGTTTATCAGAAAAGGACGTCACTTTATATAATTTTTTTTATATAAACATATGTTTTGATGGAGTTAACGTACGGGAATGTTATACTTTTATCTATCGTAATATAGGAAAGAAATTAGTGTTGATATTTATTTAAATTTTATTTTTGTATAAAAAATATATTGAATATATTACAATTAATTATATATTGCTCAACCCTTGGTAGTTTCTCGTACCATACGTATCATTAGTTGATCGCTACGGGTTTTCGTGCTAATTATTTTTGCATAATTCGTCCCCAAGGACTTAGTGTTAATATCATATATGATTTTAAATAGAGTTTTACAAATATTTGTCCAAAGGGAATTGCTTGCGTAGCAATTAATAATGATTGTCTAAAGCGAATATTACAAATGATTGTCCGAAAAGGAATTTGACGGGAAAAAACACATCTTTACTTTTTACAGTATTTGTGTTAATTAGACAGAATTTCAAAGATTCAGAAATTCATTCAAAGTCAGTGCAGAAACTTCCGGAATGGCAAACAAAAATCCAAAGTTAAAAGAAAATAAACATTCGAGAATGGAAAGTAATTAAAAAGAATTAAAATAAAATATAAAAATTGCTCCGTTTTTGAAGAAAGAAAAAAGAATATTTTTTAAATTTTATTATTTTTGAAGGATTATATGTGTTTGCTTGACATGATTTACTTTCTTATTTTAATATTGTCATTTATTATGAAAACTCTATACTTTTCGTGACTAAATATTTGTGTGTGTGTGTGTGGGTGACACGTTTTTATTTTTGAATATTATTGAAAATTTTTTGTTTAATTTTTGTTATTTTTAAATTTTGTAAAAGATCATTGTTGTCTGTATATTAAAAGATGGATAGAAATAGTCTTCTAAATTCGCTTATAAAATTTTACAATAATGCTCATCCATTCGAGAAAAAAGCGGATAGTCAAAAAAAAGTCCATAAAATATGGAATGAGATCAAGGAAAAGCAAGACTTGGAGGTTCAAGTAAAGACTTTGATCCAAAAATATACCTCAATGATCTTGAAACAAAAAGGTTCTTTAATGTCATTTTGGGCCCATCAAACAACCAAGCAATCTGTTCCTTCCCATGCCAGTTCTTCCTCCTTAGAGCTCCAGCATTTTTCAGATCAATTTAATGAGCCAATAGATGTTGTTGATACCACGTCAGATGCCTCTCGACAAGCATCCTGAGCACAGTTTAAATTGAGACGAAGAAGGCCAAGACTCATGTTCAAGACAAAATCAAAGCAGAGATTATTGTTTTGAATCAAGAAATAGTTGCTATGAAGAGCAGAAAAAGAAGTGGCTTATGGACCGATGCTGAAGAAGAACCATTAAAAAAAAGAAGGCCAATGCCCAGGAGCTTACGAGTAATCTAAACAGGTTTTTTGGCAATATGAAGTCAAAACAAAGATCAAGGGCTGAAAAGAAAACTGTCATGAATCAGGTAATATTTATTGCATCATATAATAATAAGTTACAATAATAATATTGTAGAAAATAAACATTAACTTATTTGTATAGTTCTTTCGGTACTGTAGGTGTTCGCTAACCACCCGGAAGTGAAAAAAGCTCTTAAAGTACGTGACGGAATCGGTCGCCCTACTATTGAGGTAGAACAATCTGAGATATTGCGTGTCATCATTCAACTTTCTGAACATGGATCTGCTGCCCACGAGAAAAGACAATCTGAAGTGTATAGGGTGAGAGTACAACTTTAGATAATAAATAATTCTAATGTACTATATTAGGTCTCAATATAATTTTTCAGCCTTTGAACTTATTCACTGATTATTCTTTAATTACTTTTAAAGAGCCTTAAATCTTTGGATGAGCTTGGTGCCGAGCTCGAAAAGAAAGGTTACAATTTTAGCAGAAGTGCTTTATATACTCGTTTGCTGCCAAAACGGAGCGATTCGCTTGAGGGAAAGAGACACGTCCACACGGTTCCAGTTAAGTTGATGCGGGCTCAAACTGACCTCCATTCAAGTCACGTGGATGGTCCATTTTGTACAGCAACTATAAAGAATATGGAAGAAGTTTACTCTTTTTTGGGCCCCAAGGATGTGTGCTTTATAAGTCAAGACGATAAAGCTCGGATCCTTATTGGAATCACCGCTGCCAACAAACAAGCTCCTATATTGATGCATATGGAATATCGAGTTTCTCTTCCTGATCATGATTGGGTTATCGCTGCAAAGCACAAACTCATTCCGTCCGTCTACGCAGGTATTGCAATCAAACCAGACGGGCTTGGAAAATCTGACGCAGTTTCCTATTCCGGTCCCACTTATGTTGCTATTCGATCTGGAAAGCATTCATCATCGATAGCGTATGCTCACGGATTGAACTTTGAACGACTTTTGACTCTCCCAGAGTTTGATTCTATCACAAAAGATCCTTTGACCAAGTTGGTCAAGCCAGTGGTTGTTTTCAGTGTTGATGGTGGACGAGATGAAAATCCACGATACGCTAAAGTCATCGAAACTGGTATAGCCTTTTTTTCAAATTTTTTATTGCGATTCATCAATACAGTTATGTTTCTTCTAATTTAAATATCTATTTTGTTTACAGCAATTCATCATTTCCTTACAAATGATTTGGATGCCTTATTTATCATGACAAATGCGCCAGGACGGAGTGCTTTCAATCGAGCCGAGAGAAGGATGGCTCCACTGAGTAAAGAGTTGGCGGGATTGATCCTACCTCACAATCATTATGGACCTCATCTAGACTCTAAAGGTATTCAAATTCATTTTTAATATCAACTGTTTATCAAAATACAATATAGATACAAGGCTTAAGGAGTTAATTATATGCATTGCGACTTATATTTAAGGCAGGACAGTGGATCTTCTTTTGAAGAAAAAAAACTTTGAATTTGCTGGAAAGAGCTGTGCCTCGGTCTTTTTAGGTCTGATGACTGACCAGTTTCCAACGGTGGCCGAGTATATCGATCCAGACAAAAAGACGGAGCTCGACGTCCATCATCTCTTATCAAAGGATCAAGACTGGTTTGCCTCTCATGTGCGCACCAGTCAATATTTCACGCAAATTGTGAAATGTGAAGATCCCAGATGTTGCGCTTTGAAAAGAAGCTCTTACTTCCATATTACTCCTGGTCTATTTCTGCCTCCACATATTCCAATCAGCCAGTCAGAAGATGGTTTGAAAGCTGTATCCATTTCAGACATCGCAAGCAAGAATCGTTTTCCTTCAGTATTTTTTCTTATCACTTCCAATATTCAGAGCACCATTACTCGATCATTGAAATCATTCAAACCTCCTCCTTACGACCTGTTTTGTCCTTCTGTGCAATCAAGTTTGTCTCAGAAAATCTGCAAGCACTATAACTTGTATTTTGCCTCCCAAGTCATGCTCAAAAAGCATGTCAACTTTACTCATTCCAATGTTTTTAACCGAATGACTATTACTGTTTTGCAAATCAGGTCTGTTCGCATTGCCGCCAAGCGCAAAAGAGAGTTAATGGCCGTAGTTGCAGTAGAAGTGAACGCGGCCTTTGCTAAATGGTTCGATGAGGACGAAATCGAAACGGAGGGCCTTCATATTCCGAATGATTTAACTGTTTCAGACAAACCGGACTGCTCTTTTCCAATCATATCAATTGACGATCACTTAAAAAATCCTTGGATAGATGATGAGTGAGGCAAGTTGATACACTGATACATTTTGATTAAATTTAATATGTCGGATAAGACTGAAGTAAAATTTTTTTTTTCAGAAAGGCAAAAGAACAAAAACATACGTGGAAATACCTAATCAGATTCGGAATGATATTTATAGGGGTTGTGGGTTGGGAGGGGGTGCTCAACTTTATGACGTCCTTTTTAAGGGGGGGGGGGGCGTATAGAAAAAAAAGACAATCAGTGACAAAGGGGGGGGGGGGGGGAAGGGGTCAAAAAATGCCTTATAAATGGTGACGTCCTTTACGGACGGCCCCCTTGTTACAAGAAATGTGCTAAAATATTTTTTGGCTATGACAAGTACTCAAGTGCTAAAAATATGTTTATGGAGCTGGGCCTGCCTACTCTCGATACTTTACTGCTTAACTGCAGACATAGTTTTTAAAATCAGCTTGTCGCCTGCGCCAGTAATAATTTAACTGCGTATGGATTAAACAGAATTGTTTATTGACTTTTATTTGTTTTGTTTTACTATGGACCTTGTATTGTACTTGTTGTCTGAAATAAATAAATTATTATTATTATTATTATTATTATTTAACATACCATTTATCTGTCTTGTTTTACAAGTTCTTCAAATGTTTATCAAATAACTTTAATAATTGTTCTTCAATAACTTACTTATAATAAGCTAAAATAAAATTGAAAAATTATTAAAAGAAACATTTTTCCTAAAAAATACATAGACATCATAAGTAAAGGAGATTTTTCTTTTTTTTTCTTTTTTTTATGTAGATATATTTTTTGACTTCAAAACAGTTTTTCCTTAACATTAAAAATAAATTTTTCAACAGAATGAATGAAAACTAGTTATTATAATTTGTAGAATGAATGAGAAATTTTTAAATTTATAAATGAAGTTTTTTAATTTATAAATGAATTAACACTGAATTGCAAAGTTTATATGTATTGTATAAGTTTTGCATAGTTTAACTTTTTTTTTAATTTTGCTACCTTATTTTATGCTCTCTCTTTTTTAATTATATTTCTGCAATTGCAAATAAATTAAATTTGTCAACATTTAATTTCAGAAAGTGGAAATAGTATTTTCAATCATGTCATAAATAATATTGCATAAGTGTGTTGTTGCATTTTTATTTTTTATTTTTATACCTTTATGTTAACTGTTTTGAAACATAAGATTATTAATGATGATATATTGTTCTTTTGAAAATCTTTATGTACCAGTTTATCATAATTTGTAGTAAAGTAAATTTTTAGTAATACAATTATTATTAGTTTTTTTAATAATATAACTGAATTATAAAATTATTTTAGAATATGATGTAATGTCAAAAAGCGGAACACTTATAACCATGCATATTAAGAAAGGTAGAAAATGTCCAGTTGAAGTCAAATACAAATTTTTAAATGATGATACAGACATGTCAAAAAAAAAAATCACGACAAAAACAACACAAAGTAAAGTAACATGCAAATTTAAAAACCTTATTTCAAGTAAGCATTGTAATAGCACAAATGTCACTAACATTATTTCAGACCCTTTACAACATTCAGAACCAATTTCTAAAAGTGTTAAATCCTGTTCAATGTTTGATAGCATGAAACAATGTGAAAAGGTAACAACATTTTTTTTTGCATAGTATATTTGTTTTTAATTGTTTATCTAAGATTAATAATGTCATAGGAATCAATTGATGCATATCTATCTAGAGCTATTTACGCAAGTGGGTCACCCATGAGTTTAGTTGATAATAAATACTGGAAAACCTTTTTGAATAACTTACGCCCAGCTTATCAGCTCCCGTCAAAGTATGAAGTGTCAAATATACTTTTGGATAAAGAATTCAATAGAATATCAAGCAATGTTAAAGAATTAATTGCAATAGCAGACTCTGTATGACTATGTGTGATGGATGAAGTAATATTAGGTGAATATTAGTTTAATAAATTTAAATAAAAATACTGATGTATTTTTTATGCAATTAATTTAAAAATTAAAACTTGAAAACTATTTATATTTTGCCGAAATGAAACAGTTATCAACTTTGTGTTGACATTGCCTTCATCATTGCCTATTTTATGGAAATCACTACCTTCAGGTAAAATTTACATAAATGTATAAGGTAAGTGTGGGTATTAAGGCCCGGCGGGTAATAAGGCCCACTAATCTAAACTTAGGGAAAAATAAATTGTGAAACTTTTTTTCGACATTAAAATATTAGAGTTATCTGGTTTTATCACTGGCAGCAAAAAAAAATCAGCATTTCTTTACATTTTCATTTTTTTAGGTGGGCCTTAATACCCATACTTACCTTATTTATTTTTAAGAATAAATAATAAATAAATTATTTTTAAAAATTGTTTTTAACTCTCTCCCAACTCGTAACTTAGTTCTTCACGTTCAAAACTTTTTCTAATTTTATAACTGAACAGTTTGTAAAGTATTTAGATAAAAGTAATAATTTTCAGGTTCATCAAGTCATTCTGGTGAATACATAGCAGATGAAATACTGCTATTGGAGGGTATTAGAAGAAAGTAATCCTTAAAAAGTTATGGGAATAATAACAGACAATGCAGCAAACATGAAAAAGGCACGGAAACTATTAAAAAGCAGCTATTCTCCTCTTAATTGCTATGGATGTATATCTTATAGTCTCAATTTGGTTTTTATGATTTTATAAAAATAGCTTCTCTTTGTGTGTTAAGCGACAGATATTGTAAAGGAAATCAAAAATAGGCGCAATATGTAAAGAAATTTGAAAATCAACAGTTGAATCAAATATTTCATTAAAACTACCGGTAAAGACCAGGTAATTGTTATTTTTATACAACTGATTAAAACATATTTCTATATAGTAAACTATTTTATTTCTTATTTTTATATTATTAAATTAGGATATGTGGTTAAAATCTATATATTAATGGATGGGGTTTCACTGTGGCGTGTCTCAAGAGTATACAGAAAAATAAACAGTCTTTAAAATCTTTAGGCATCTCTGAGCGATGTGTATTGAATTCTACAACAAACAATAGCTTATTATCAAATATTTTTTGGAATAAGGTTCAAGGATTTTTAAAGCTTCTAGCACCAATATCTGATGCAATCAAGATAACAAAAGCCGACAGCCCAATGTTGACGTGTATAGTTGAAATCTTTTACAATTTTGAAAATAATGTTAATCAAAACATAGTAAGCAGTCCGTTAACAAAAAAAGAGGAAGTAGAAATGAAAGAACTATTTGCTAAAAGAAAAAAATTTTGCTTAAGGTGGTTCCTACATAATCACAAATCAAAAATAATTTCAAAAATTGATTTTTTGGCAAGTTAGATACCCTAATGTAAAGTTTAACGCTCTTTCTCGTGGTTTAATTTTTTTTTTAAGTTTGTTTAGAGGTCGTCCATAAATTACGTCACGCAGTTTTTGACATTTTTTGACCCCCAGCCCCCACTCTCCCTCGTAACGCATCCGTAACACTTTATTGCCCCCCCCCCCCATATTACGCAACAATTTTGAACCCTCCACCCCCTGAAATTTTTTTAGGGAGAGGGGCTACAGAATTTTACAAAATAAAAAACGATTTTAAATACAATAACGTCTTTTATTCTCTGAGCTTCTTTAAGTTAATTATTTAGTACTTTTCAGTCTGTTTAATGTTTTTTTTTCATCCCAATAGTTCTGTGTAAAATTTTATAAATTAACATCGCTATCCGAAACATGATACCAATTTTAAAAACCTATTCTTCCGATATATAATACATGTAAAATATTATATATATATAATATATAATACATACTAATATATTATACATGTAAAATTATTGTTTCAAATCGTCACGAAATTGCCTACGCCTTCCCCTATCCCCTAATGTTGCCTTGTACGTCCAAGTTGTTAAATATTGAATAATTATAAGCAGTCATAAGAAATAGATAGTCTGGCCACTTGCGGTATTCCTTTGATCAACTCTTTGTTACCAATAATGTAGGTCATTTACGAAAGGTTTAAGTAAATACCAGGTAATAATATTAATGATGCAAATAGCAATGATAAAAGTAAAATAACGAACTGAAACAATTACAAGAATGATAAGAAAATTTTATAATTAAAAAAAATTAGTATTCATTTTTAAACAACAATAATAATAAGCTAAAAGCAGTTTTAAACTACTTTAGTTTATTACTATTCTATTAAATAAACTGTTCCATTAATGACATACAACTGCATAAACAACAATGGTATGCTTGTTTGATTAGATAAGGTGTATTTTGTGGGGTTTAAGAAATAGTACAACAGACATATTATAGTAGAGTAAATAAATGTAAATAAATGTAAAATAAATGTGAATAAATAATGGTACAAAACAGCAATAATATATAATCTAACTACAATTAAATCCTATTTTGCGATGTTACCTGAAAATAAAACTAATCCTACCTTTATTGAGTTGAATTCAATTTTTCCTTAACTGTTGGCGAATGATTAATAAAGTAAACTTAAATTCATAGAAGTTTACTAAATTAAAACCATATTTCAACAGTAGACAAACTAAAACAAAATAATGGCAAAAATAAATGAAATAAAAGAATAAAAAAGAATCATTTTTTAAAATATAATCATTTTATAATAAAATAACAAATAAAAAAAAATATGAATAAAAAATAAAAAACTTCAAGTCTTTAAAACCTTATAACAAAAAAACTTCTTCAGACTCCAAGCATAAATAAATAAATAAAGCACCAAGCATACATAAAAAAAAAAAAAAAATCCAAATAAACAAATAAAGTTCCAGCATAAATAAAATTATAAACAAAATAAGTATAAATATAAAGGAAAAGAAGAAGAAGAACTCTTTAAACTAATGCTACTCTTTAAGCTAGTACTACTTTTTAAGCTAATGCTACATTTTAAGCTAATACTACTATTTAGCCTAAATTTCTAGCTTATTTATCATAAACTAACTACAACTTGTGAAATCAAACAATTATCTTACTTGTAGTACAATGAAGATGATTACTTGATTTTAAATCTGATATAAAACTTTATGACACTCACAACTGAAAATGTAACTCACACACATACATATAGATACAAAAATAAAAAAAGGAATAAAATCATAATACTATTATGATATGACTCATGTCTTTATCAAAATACTATAATATTACAATTACTATTATTAGTAGTAACTATATACTAGAATTTTATATAATTAAAATTATTAATAGATAATTTATTATAGAATTTATAGAAATGTCGCTCTAACTCATAAGAGTTGAAACTGAAATTACAAAGAGTTTTAGTTTATAACAGCCAAAAAAGTTAACAAGGTTTAAAAACAATACACAATATCTGAGATTTGAGGTTAAAATTAAAAGTATTTATAAATGTGGTTCTTGAATTGATTTACGTTTGTTGACTTGATGATTTCTTGTGTTAGTACGTTCCAGTCATTTAAAAATCTATTAGTGAAAAAATTTTTCTGATTGTGTTATTGACTGCTTAGGCATTTTAATACTAATCATAGAGCAAGAGGTCATAATTTATGACCTCTTGCTCGATAATTAGTACTAAAATATTCAATTCGGTTAAGCAGATTTATTTCGTCAATTCGTTTTGCTAATTTAAACATTTGGAGTAAATCACCTTGCCTTATTGATAACATATATAATAAATTTTGTAAACTATTTATATATATATATATATATATATATATATATATATAAATATATATATATATATATATGTATGAATATATATATATATACATATATATATATATATATATATATATATATATATATATATATATATATATATATATATAGAGAGAGAGAGAGAGAGAGAGAGAGAGAGAGAGAGAGAGAGAGAGAGAGAGAGAGAGAGAGAGTATAAATTTTGTAAACTATTTATATATATGTGTATATATATATATACATATATAAATTTTGTAAACTATTTATATATATATATATATATATATATATATATATATATATATATATATATATGTATATATTTATATATATATGTATATATATATATATATATATATATATATATATATATATATATATATATATATATATATATATATACATATATTAAAAAGAAAATAATAAAAACACACTCAAATTTACAGTTAACATTCATTACACAAAAGGTATTGTACAATAAAGGACAGGATGTTAATATAAGTTAGATTATAACAATTTAATACCTCTGTTCCTAACTTGTTTGTTTAACTTCTGCCATTTTATATAAAGACTTTCTTTAATTTCTAATTAAATTTCCCTATTGGTAGAATCCAGATTGGTAAAACATTCTGCAGTTGTTTTATTAAAACAATCAATGTTGGATTTAATATGTTGAAATATTTGTGATTTTTTATCTTCCTTAAAGTGTTTATCAATACGTTGAGAAATGTGTCGGACAGTTCGCCCTATGTAACAAACATTACAGTTTGCGCAATTAAACCTATAATTGAAAAAATTTATATTGGTCATTTTAAACTGATGATGAACTTTGTAAATTTGAAACATGTATTTTAAACTAAAAAGTGTTTTTTATTTCACTAAAATAATATATATATATATATATATATATATATATATATATATATATATATATATATATATATATATATATATATATATATATGTAACTTAAATTGCTAGTTAAGAGGAGCACTCTGACATCAGGCTAAAATAGCCTGCTGCCGAGGGCTTCAATACATACATCGACTGACAAATAGCCTGACTCGCAGCAGAGTGCTGCTACATCGACATAGAGTTTGGGATGGGGCAGCAGTCTTTTTTTTCATTATTCTTTGTTTTTTTATTTCTTTTTTTAAAAATTCATATTTATGAAAAATTTAAATATTCATAATTAATGTAACAAAAATACGATAACATTTAGTTGCATAAATATGCTATAATATATACATATATATATATATATATATATATATATATATATATATATATATATATATATATATATATATATATATATATATATATATATATATATATATATATATATATATATGTATATATATGGTTAGATTGCTTGCATTAGAAGCAATAGATTAGTGGTTTAATGTCTGCTCTTAGCATATTTACATTTTCTGTAAAGTAAGAAATCTTAACAAAAACCTTTATTTGACACCTTTTCACTTCGGTGTATGGTGTCATAATTTAATCTTGACTCAATTGAGCTTAGAGCGGTCCTGTATATAATCTCAAATAGTTAAAACAAGAGAGGAATAGATTTTTTTTTTATATATATAAAGTATTTTTTAATATAGTTCTAAATTTTTCGAATGTTTTTTTTCTGGTATTAATATTTTACTCATAATTTTATTTAAAGTAACTTTTATGTGTTTAAAGAAAGTTCTTTGGATACTTGATTTGTGCAAAGACTATAAAGTTCAGATATGCTTGCCATAACAACACTGATTTTTAAAATTTTGGTTACAATTAGTTCTTAATCAATTTTTTTTTACAAAACCATTACTTTGTTGGCGAATGAGAAGCTCAACTTTTGTAAAGATTTCTAAAACTGGAGGAGACACTTTCCACAAACCACCTCGATTTTTAGCATTTACAAATTTTTGGTAAGAATCAGTGGATGTTTCAGGGTTCTTAAAGAATTGTTTTATTTTACCAGCATTAAGAAGCGAAAGGCAGTCTGTGCTTAACTTTTTCTGCCATACCAGCGAACTGCAAACTCTGGAAATGTACTGAATACATAACCACATAAATACAAAATAATTTCTTTATCTCTATTTGGAAGTTCAACTGACAATAAATCATTAAAGTTTAAAAACAAATTATTGTAAAATGAGTTTGTAAGAAATGCTAAAACATGATTGCATAGTTCATAGACTGTTAATGAAAATTCCTCTATCACAATTAATATCTTTGTAAAATTGAGGATAAAACTTTTCTGCACCGCCATTATCTTTAAAACTATCTATTGTTGCCTCTAATAGAGATAGGGTTTGAGATATGCACTTCTTAGAGCAAATTGTGCAAGAAAATTTGCTTTCAATAGGTTCACTAGATTACTCCAACACCAAGGCGTCTAAATCTTTATTAAAATTTTCGTCTGCAAAAAGAAAATCATTCTCCAAAGAAAAAAATAATTTTTTTCTTTGGAGAATGTTTCAATATCAAATTCACCATTGAACTCTTTGTCCATTTCCATACTTTGTGCACTCTGCTGCTGGTTGTTCGACAGTTTTCAAGTGTTTTTAACGAATATTAGAAAAATTACATAATACGGCTCGAGTGACCAGACTATCTATTTCTTATGACTATGTTATAAGTTTTATTTATTTATTCTTTTTTTTAAACATCTTCGCTTCCAACAAGGCTGCAAGCAACCACTAATTAGAGTTACTGGAAGAGAAAAGATGAAGAAGTTACTGGAAGAGAAAAGATGAAGAAGTTACTGGAAGAGAAAAGATGAAGATTGTAGAGCAAGATAATGATTGACAGTCGACTTAAAAGATCGCAAATTACATGAATCAGGAAAGCAAGATGAAGGAAGCGAAATCTAAAAAACTGATATTCAAGGTAAAAAACTTGAGGAATAAGAGTTTTCGGAGCACTTAGGAACAGTCACAGAAAAAAGATGAGACTTAATTGAATGACCAGTAACACGAGAATGAATTTTAGTAGATGGCACAAGAGACGCTAGCTCTTTAGAGCAGTGGCCATTATAGTATTTGTAGAAAAGAGAAAGAGAAGCAACATTACGACAATGTGATAATGGTTGGAGGTTGGCTGCAAAAGCAGGTCTAACTATGTTTACAATGCGTTTTTGCACCTTGTCTAAAATAGAAAGGGTATCATTAGAAGATCTGCCCCACTTTGTAAAAATTATAAATTGTAACACGGTGCTTGGCGATAAGGCAAATTATGCCTTCTTCTTGCTCCGGGCAGGGACGTGGTGGCCCAGTACGAGGGTACGAGGACTTGTACTGGGCCCTGATTCTGGCTCAGTAAACTGGGCCCCCAAAAAGAAATTGGGCCCCCAATCCTCAAAGAGAAAAAATTTATTTTAGTTCTATAAGTTTCTATCAGGGCATTTTTTACAACATTTTATTTAACTTGCTTTCACGTCGGTTTGTTTGTTTGTTTGATGTCCGCGCAAAACAAACACTAAGTCGGCGGTAATAATAAAAGAAATACGCTAAACTTTAGTTTAGCGTAAATAAAAAGTTCGTTAAGAAAAGTAATTGAAACAAAAAAAAAACAACAATCTTTTTTTAGTGTAAATAAATAAAGCGTATAATAATAATAAAAAAAGTTGTTGACCTGAAATTGATAGATTTTATACTGTAAAAAAGTAAGTAATGCTTTAATCTTTACTTATAAATAGTAATTAAGAAATAATAAAGTTTTTAAAGTAAATATCTTATAAACGTAGAAATATAAAGAAGATAGCTAAATATAAAAAAGAAAGCTGGAAACTGAAATTAATCGATTAGCTTGTCTTGCTCGAGAAAGAGAACGGAAATTTCGTGCTAGAGCAAATGAATCATCTGAACAACGAGCATCTCGGCTAAAAAAACGAAGAGAACGGTATGTTGACGCAAGGATGGCTGACAGAAGAAGGTTAGGCAGTATTGCTAAACGAAAAGGATACCGAAAACAAGCATTGTAGTGACGAACGATTAATTAATTCTCCTCTTTATCTGATGAAATTAACCATCCCATGAACAGAAAAAAGAGAAAAATGTTATTAGAAAGTTCAAAACAATAAATATATAAAACGCATGAATTCATTTGCTTTGCATTGACAAATATGGTTAATATATGTTTGATAGATAAAATTATGTGCCTAATGAATTTTTGCCATTACTTTCATTCACTACTACTCAATATGCTCCAGTCCACTCTCTATCAGTCCATGGACTTTATGAATAGTGCTACTATTTATAAATTCCATGCACTGATAATAGTTATAACTCAAAGAAACCAATGCCTTGGTTTCTATCATAGGACATTTTTTTAACTTTATATTTACTTATGCTTCAGCTGAAATAAAGGAAAAAAAAAAGAAAGAGGCAACATGGAAAAACAAATCTGGTGAATTGAAAGCAGCTGGTAATCCAAAACAATTAAAGTAAACGGCAGGTCTCACGTCAATGCAAGTGCAATAAATACAGAGAAAAATCTGGGACATCTTTTACAGCAACAGAGAATGTAGAATTAACATCAACATCCATTATGAACATCACAAGTAAGCCTATTATTGAAACAGAGCCAATCACAGAGATTAGTGACCAATCATCTGTACAAGAAACAGACAGTAATCATGATGTCATAATTGCAGCAGATAAAGGAGTAGAACTACAATATTCAGAAACATTCAGAAACTGAAACATTACTGAAACTAAGTAAGTGACTGTAGAAATGGGTAATTATGAAGTGCCTGTAACTGCAGCGATGGACCTAACTCTAGCAGAAAAGATTATCAGAAGCAACCAGACAACATTGTAAATGTCAATGATAATGATCCAGCTAAATTTCTAGAACTAAAAATTGCAAAGATGATTAATAAAATGCAATTTATTGTATTAAAGCCAAATCAGCCAACAAAACATTCAAGGTTATCTAAGTATTACACTGAATCAGTTAAAGTTAATGACATTGAAGTCGTGTAGAAAAGGTCATGGCTAACCTACTCTCTATAACTAGACAAAGATTTTTGCATTGTTTGCAAAGCAATCCAAATATTGCAAAAAATTTCTAACTTTTTACGTTTCTTTCTAATTATATATTTAAAACAAGCTAATTCATACTATGACACAGATGGTTAAGAAGGATATTTCAGAAGTCTTTCAGAAGAAGGATAATTCAGTACTCTTTTCACTATCTGCTGATGGCACCACTGATATTACACTCTGTGAGCAAACTTCTATTGTATTACGTTATTTTACGCTTGCTGCAGAAGAGGCTGTTGTAAAGGAGCATCTGATTTCAATGGTTGAAATTGAAACAACAACTGGTAAAGGAATAAGTGAAAAAATCAAAGATGAGCTCAAATTAAATAACGTAGATATTTAAAAGTGTATGCCTTTTGATGGTGCAAGCAATATGCAAAGAATAAACAAATGAGTTGCAACACACTTGATGCAGTGTTCTCCCACGGCATTAAATATTTATTGTGGATCTCATGGAACAAATCTGGTTATGAAAGCTTGCGCAAAATCTTTTGTTGTTTCTGTTAACCTTTTTGGAACAGAAAACAAGCCTGGTGATGTACAGAAATAAAAGACTTTTCTATACAGAAACGAAATAATATATTTAAGAAGTGCGAATCTCTTCTTGAGGATGTGGATCAGTCTCTTGAACTGGCTGCTACCCACAGTGTTTGTTTCAGTTCCTTACAAAATGCTACAGACCGACTGCTGACACTATACCCTGCAGTTATCGATTGCCTTGAACAAATTTCAAATGGCATTTAAAATGAATATTCGAAGTGAAGCACAAGGTCTTTTATCCTAATTTCAGTCATATGAAGCAATTGTGACTTGCATCTCTTCAAAGAAATTTTTACTATCTTGGGTCCCCTAAATAAAATTCTTCAAAGAGAAACACTTGATTTTTCCATCGCTATAATATCTGTCGATGTATCACTGGAAAAGCTTCAAGTACTAAGGGACAGTTCTAGCCAAAATGCTATTATATCTACTGTTAAATTTTCAACTGAAGGTCAGCTTGAACAGCAAACATTTGTTGAGAAAAGGACTCGCAAAAAGAAACGATTGAACTTCGATGAAACAAAGATGAACGGCTTACTCAGGCTAAAGATCAGTGGCTAGCAGAAGTGTTTTATACCGAAATGGATTTAGTAACTGCAATTCTTGTTGACAGATTTTCTTCACAGCGGAAAGTTTTAGAAAGCATAGACATTTTTTATTGAAGAATATGATTGAAGATTTTAGTCATAATTTGCTTAACTCTAATTCACAAGAAAAAAATCAATCAGTGCTTAAAAAATTCAAAATTGGTATCAGTTTAAATAAATTCGCTACTAAAATGGTTGATTTTGTGGAGATAACAAGAAAGGCTGCTGAGAAGGATAACGAAACTTTGTCTTCTTTCCTCACCATTTACAATTTTATACTGAAGATTATGTTAGATGCTGTATTTGCAGTTGTTAGATGCTCAGTTGCAGTTCTTTCCAAGATATTCAGTACAATTCCAACAAATTCAGCAGAGTGTGAGAGAGTTTTCAGCAAACTGAAACTTGTCAAAACTCGTCCAGCAAATCGGTTGAGATTAGAGCATGTTGGGGATTGTATTCTCTTGTCAATGGAACATGAGAAAATATGGAATTTGACGCATTCAGACATAATAAAAAAATATGCTGATACAAATGAATTACGCAATATTTTGCATCCATTAAAAACTTTTTTTAGTATAAATAATTTCCTTGATCGCGTATTTGTCTCTCGTTAAAAGTACTTCACCGGGCCCTTCTTCTGGAAATTCGTACCTGCTTTTCAGGTGCCACCACGTCCCTGGCTCCGGCCATTAACTTAATTGTAAATTTATGGAAACTGTCAAATTTGTTAAACGGCAAAATAAAATAGAATAATAATAAATAATAATAATAACTAAGATCGGAGGCCTAGTAGCAGATTTTTCGAAAATACGGTTCTTTTTTATTAAAAGAAACAAGGTCTTTTAATTAAAAAAACTCACGCACTAGGTACAGGTAGCATGCACAAGTATACCAAGTTTGAAAGTAAAATGAGCTTTTACTCATGAGTAATTGTTTTTCTAGTAAACTCTATTTTTAGGGGTTAGTTTGACTATTATAGGCCACTATGTGATCATCAATATATTTTTGGAGTTCGAAAATATATATTTTTGGTTTCATAGGAACCAACTTAACAAAAATTCATGGCGGCTAATCTACTTGACCCTCAATATTAAGGAAGATATGGGGGAACAAAATGTTAATTTATTAGAACCTTCTTTATTTTTATTAAACTAAGTAAAACCATTAATGCAATATCTAAATTTTTTTAACAGATTGATGCATGTGAAGTAATATATTCAATTGCTGTAAACTCACATAACACCAAAATAGATATTTTATTGGCTGATTTAGCAAATTACCGATGTAAAGAAGGAGCTTTTTCAAAAACTTTTATATGGACAGCTATTGACCCAACGTTTGGTCCAAACTGGTGGAACGGATTATGTTCATCTACTGAATTATCAAAATTAGCAGCAAAAATTCTTCAGCTTCCTGCTACAAGTGCTGTTTGCGAAAGAAGTTTTAGAAGTTATGCAAATACTCAGTGCCAAAAGAAACAGATTAACAAATGAAAGAGCAGCAAAATTAGTGTTTTTATCGCAAAAGTCACTTGACCAAGAATTAGAGTTTTTTAGTCAAGATTCTTCTGTAGATGAGTTTTAGATAATAAAACTAAAACTAAAATTGTTTTTTTATCAATTTTTGAATTCAAATTTGGAAAAGAACAAATAGTTTGTTAACCATTTTAGAAATAAAAAAATCATTAATTTAACTCTTTTGTAAACTCCGATCACGCTTTAATAAAAATAGATTAATTTTAATATAATTTGATATAGAATCTAAAATACTCAAACAAAACTAAATAAAAACATTTTAGAAAAGTTGGAAACATTTTAAAAAAGTTAAAAGTTAAAAGACAACATATGTTCAAAAGAAAACTAAAAAAAGTAATTTTCTCAATAGAAAATATATTTTTATACTTTTAATTAAACCCAGTTTTGTTATCACTCATTTATATTTTACTATTATACAATATTGATTTAAAGTTAATGTGAGAAACTATATTTAAACACTATTATTTGAATTTTGTTAAAAGTCGCACAGACATTATTTGTACACTAGTCATTTACTTTTATTTACATTTATTATTTACTTGTTTACTTTAATTTTTATTTTAATTCGTAATATTTGTAAATTATTTGTATTACGAACGGTATATACTTTTAATATTGAATTTAATTTTGTAATAAAAAATATATAAAAAGATAAAAAAAATAAATAATAATTGATATATGTGAATGGATGTATCTGCAAATATTGTATGTATGATACTTTTGGAAGTTAACCATCCTTTGGCAGTGGTTTAGCATTTTTGTCGGTGGAAGCGTAAACATAAACGCACCAACATTTGATAAATTCTTCTACACAATCTTTTGGACAACCTTAGAGTGCATTTAGATGTACCTAGTGCAATCATATTCTTATTATTTTCGTTTATTTATTAATTAACAATTAAGATTAGTGTGATTGTAAGATATATTTGAGTAACAAGAATCAATGATTGTATAGATGCGAGACGTATTTGTTTATCAAGAATGTTATGATATTATTGTTTTCGCTGGAGTCATGCAATTCAGAAGAATTGGTATTTTAATTCAAGCCATAAAGGCCATAACTAAAGAAAAGTTTAAAATTTGGATTTATTTATTTTTGTTTTTTCTAAAATCTAAATTAAGTTCAAAGTTCTTCAACAGCGGTTCTCGGTGACAAGACCTGTATGGCCTTCTTTGAGTATCTGCGTTCTTTATCTTTTATTTTTTTTTAACGATTTCTTTGCATGTAATTTTTCTTATTGATATATTTGTAAATATTGTATTAAATATTGTAATAAAGAACAAAAACAAAACAAAACAAAAAACACTAAAAGAAGACAAAAACACTAAAAGAATCTGTAAAAGCCAAAAACACTCCACAAAAAAAAAACCCGCGTTATTTTGGGCGAAAAAAACACGATAGCAAAAGAACACGTTTTTTGCATCTCTAGTGTTATCGATAACGGTAAATTCCAAACAAATTTTCTTAGGAATTAACACTTTTTAAAAAGTTTAAATGTTTTTTTCTTCTTCAAATAATTAATCTGAATTGATTGAGCTTTCTCATACAAAAAAAATTCTTAAAACGACACGATCGACACCTAACAGGTATGCAGGCTGTCTAATACACCTTTTTCAGGTAGATTTATCTAAAAAAAGCCTTTCAAAAAGGTCGAAAAAGTACTTTTAAGTTATTCGAGATTAAAAAAAATAAAATAAACATCTATATAACTGTTATTTAATAAAAACAACTTTACATACCAGAACCTAAAACGAGTTCATGCCATATGTACAATTACTACAGGTATTTACAACAATATAAAAATAAAATCATATTACAAAACTTTGAAGTAAAAACATAACAAAGATCACTAAATAAATTTAATATTTAAAAATGTATAAATTTATTTATTTGAAAATTTGATTCATTTGCCATTAATTGCATCCGTCACAATCTTGCTGCTTATCATACAGTGCAAATCTTTTTATAATTCCTCGATATTTTTACGATTCCTCGATATCATTGTTTTGAACCGTGAATGCAACCTTATATTGGTCTCTGAAAAACATTAACGAGCTCTTCGTTAAACTCATTAAAGTCCATTATTATTGGAACTTTCTTAAAGATTATAATCTTTGAGAAAGCAAGGTAGAAAAATTCAAACTTCTGCTGCAATACGAGGAAAATTCTAAAAAAAAAAAGGAAATAAAGATTTAACAAAATTTTCAAACCAAAAGATGCTAAATTAACAAAGCAAAAGTACTTAAATTAAAAAAATATTAAGAAATCATATTACGCCAACTAAATTACACGCGACATATCCAACTTCTCCATTTTTATTGCGACACCACCACCATTCTTTTTCATTATTATCACCTCTTTTTAAAACAGTTAGCGTGTCACCACAATAAAAACTTAGTTCATCGTCGCTCTCAGCTGTGTAGTCGAAGAGAGCGTGAACAAGTCCGCCATTTATACGCCCAACATTTTCTTTACACTCTAATAAAGAATAAAAATAATTAAAGACGAAAAAAAATTTTAATGTTACAAAAAAAACTCGATAAAAGTAATAATACCATGCAAGTAACCAAAGCAATTATCATAGTTGTCATCAAGTTGAGAACATTTATGTGCAGGTGTTTGATAATCAGTGTAGGTCATAGCAAATACTGAAGCACCGTGTTCAACAAGAAACCTACATAACTCAGTATCATTATAAAATGCGGCACAATGCAAAGGAGTCCTAAAAAATATAAATATATATATACAAAGTTACATGTTAACATACTGAAAAAAACGTAAATACAACTTTTAAACTTCCATAAGAAGCATAAAATATGTACCATCCATTATTGTCAGCTGAATTGATATCACAACCAACTTCAACAAGGAAACGTACAACGTCTTTATGATTACCGCATACAGCATTGTGTAAAGCAGTGATACCTTCAGGATTGGCACGACTTGGATTAGGAACCTAATTGAAAATATTATTGAAAAATAAAAATTATTGAATGAATTCAATAAGTGAGAAAACAAAAATTAAACAGATTATTAAAAAAAAAGAAGCTAAAAAACAACGAAAAAGTGAAGGTGAAAAATGTAAAATTCAAAAAACCTGGTTCAAAATTTCTTTAACTAATCCCAACTCTCCTTCTAATGCAGAATCAAGCAACAATGCAAAAGGGTCTAGCACTAGTTTACGTTTAGGTTTTCTAGGTTTATCAGGTTTCATAAGAATAGGTGGAGGCATTTTCTCAGGAGGTAAGCTTATAATTAATGGAACAGGAACATTTTCAAAATCATCAGACTCACTATCATATGGTGATTGAGGAATCAAGCTTCCAGTCCAAAGATCTGTTTGAGTTTCATTAATCTCATCAATGTCAGCGAAAGAAAGTTCAAATCCATCAGGTTCACTAGGAAAGTCATTAGGATAATCAGGCTGTGGAATAAAAATTTCTTTGTCGTATTCAGAAACAGTTATATCATTTGACGGTTTCACATAATATGCTGCAATGCTATCATCAATTTTATCAAGGTTGTTGTTTTCCATCATTGGTTTAACTGACAAGGTTGGTTTAACAAGTATTAAAGGTTTAGAACTATCATCAGATTTATTTGTAATTGAATTTAGAGCTGAATCATTTGACTTTATGACAATTTTGTCTGAATCAAATGAGAGTGATAAATCAGAATATGGGGTTGAGTTAGTCAAGCTATTTAGAGGTGTAGTGTTGATAGACTTTTTGTCTTCTAGTAATTCTCCTTTTATATCTTGGCGAAGCAATGTAATATTTTCCTCGTTATTTTTAGTGGTATATATAGGAATTTCCTTTTTTTCAACAATAGAGACAGGAGTTGTACGTTGAGGAGGTAAGGGTTTGGGTAATTTAAATGTAGATAAATTCTTTTTAAATTCTTCTAGAGTTAAAGGAGTGTCAGCTGACAAAGTTTTTGATACTTGCTCAACAGAATTTTTGTTTAATGATTCCTTTTCAGTAGCAACTATATTAGAATTTATGTCAACTACATTAGGCTTGTTTCCTACTGAGCGCTTTCGATTTAAAGTATCTTGCAAATAAGTGTCATTAAAACGTAACTGCTGATTATCTTTTGAAACATCTATTTCTTTCTGATTTCCAGGTTGATTATTTTGATTTTTTAATGCATTGCCAAGTTCATTCATACGATTGTTAAGCTCTCGCAGCTCAGCTTTTTTTTCTAGTATAATGTCTCGTTGAAGCTGAAGTTGATGACTTTGCTGAGAGCTCATTTCATTTCGTACCTATAACAACGTAATTAAGAAGAATAAAGCTATTACAAACTTTTAACTAAATAATAATAAGTTATCATAATTTTATTTTTTCTGAATTGTTAAAAAATTAAAAAAATCTAAACCTATGAGTTACATATACATTGAATTACAAATTAAAAAAAACAACTGACTATAAGTTCATTTCGTAATCGATCCACTTCATCCTTTGCAGCTTGAATCTTTTTTCTTCTGTTAATACGCTCAGGTGTTGGTACAGATGCTCCAGATGCACTATTTCTACGACTATCTAACTGATGAGTTAACACATCAACCTTTTTAACTGCTTCAGCTAACTCGTTTTGTTTTGAAGCAAAGATGGATCGAACTTTATTAAGTTCATAACCTACAACAAAAAAAAAACATAATGATGACAAGATCATCATGTTTTTGATAATAATTATGATATCATGATTATGATAATGTCAACATTTATAATCATCATCATCATCAAGTAAGAATTAAGGAAAAAGATTTTTAAATAAATATCTGATTAATAATATAAGAAAAGCTATATGGCAAGGAAAGAAACTAATTAATAAGGTTGAATTAATGCGTTAATAAGACCAGAACCATTCAAAAAAAAAAAATTGAAAATAACTTGCCTAATAAAATAATAAAACATGAGCTATACAAATTAAAAAATAATTCAGTTTGATAGTTTGAAGTGATAATAATGATTTATTCTTAGATTTTATATAATGCTGATTGATTTCTAATAGCAAAGAAATCACTTTTAAAAATAAAATTTATAGTTAGAAATAATAACAAAGAAAACCAGTGAAAAGTAAAGATTGAATAGAAACACAAGAAGAAATAAGCTTCTGAGGAAGAAAACAGCTTCTGAGCCTGCTCCAGAACCATTCATATATTCAATATAACCATTCATTAGAAAAATCGTGGATTCAAAGTGAACAATAAAAGCATGTCCAATGAGGTAACACTTAGAAAACTATTTTTAGGGATAACTTAAGAACCTTAGATGGACATTAATATTATCAAAAAAGTTTAACAAAATTTATTTTTGGCTATCTAAATATTATTTTTGAAATTTTTATATAACTTTGCTTGATTTGACCTTTAATTTTCAAGGATCTTGAGGATAAAATTTTTTTTATAAAGAAATGTTTGAAATTTTGTTATAAAGTACACATTTAGGAGGTGAACGCAGACATTTCTCAATAATGCTGTTTTTTCGAGCTACCTTATGGATACATATTTTTATTGTTAACTTATCTACTTAAGATTGTAGATGTAAAATATTCTTTTTCTGGAAAACAAAACTTTTTTAAATCCATCGATCTACATTTCACTTTATTTTTGCGAAAAATATTAAAATAATAATTATTAAATATTTTTCGTAAAAAAATAATAAATATTAAAAATCAGCAAAAAAACTTTTTGCTGTTTTTTAATTATTTTACTTAAAGAATGCTATGCTGGATTTTATCTTTACCTTTAGATTCAGAAATTATCATCTAAATAAATTGTCTACTATTTTCATTCTTTGTGTTGTAGTTAACTTCAAAATAACTTCTTGTCTGCCTAATTTTTTTAGCACATTTTGTCAATAACCCAAAAGATCCTTATTTATTAATATTATTAATACCAGCCGTTATTTCAAACACTTGAACTATACAAATTTACGAGAGTATACAAAACATCAAAAACAATATACAACAATATACAAAACAATACTAAATGAATTAATTTTTTACATATTCCCTTCGCTATAGATTATTTTAAAAATAACTAAAATAGATTATTTTAAAAATAACTAAAATAGATTATTTTAAAAATAACTAAACTTACTCAAGTTATATATATTCAATTAACTGTTTTTTAAATAGATAAATAAAAATATTTGAACTATATATATTTAAAAAGTATAATGCAAATATAGAATAATATAGCATTATCTATGATTCAATATACAATCAGAAAAAATACAAGAAAAAAAAAAAAGAAAAAAAAAATCTGGTGAAAAAAGATGTTTAATGGAAGTTAGTAATATTATTAGATGTGTATATTAACCTAAAATAACAAATTGAACAACAGAGATTATGCTTTTGCTTTTTTTTTTTGAAGTTTTAACAAATCTAAAGATTTTTACAAAACTAAAACCAACAATTTTATGCCCAACAGGATTATTATTCTAATGTTGTAGAGCTAATAACATTGTACCAGGGTTTATAAGAGAGCTGCCTCTATGAGACCTCGATAAGAGCTGCCTCTATGAGACCTCTATAAGAGCTGCCCTATGAGACTTCTATAAGAGCTGCCTCTATGAGAAATGAAAATTTAACAAGACAGCTTTAGAATTAAGAGATTAGATCACCCTAAATGGGTGATCTGATCTCTAATTCTAATCTCTATGGATGATTCAAATATTTTTAACTAATATGATATTTCCATATATTAAGTGTTTGTAATTGTAACTTTCTTTTATTTAGTATTATTTTTTTCCGATTTTATACTATTTTAAATACATTTTATATATTTTATTATACACTTTATATATTTTAATCAATTTTGATCCTTAAAATGAAAACTATTATATTGTTTTGACGTTTAATGATCTCACACTTTTGAGACCATTATAACAATTTAAGTAACAACAATTTAAATTGCTTAAATTGTTATAATGTTTAAAAAGAATGTTTTATAAAATGCTTTTCAAATCAAAAGCTTGCATTATTACTTGAACTTCAAAAAAAATTACCATTTTGATTTATTTTAATTTTTATTATTTAAAATTGAATAAAATTTTAAACTGAAAAATTTGAAATATTTATGAGCAGCCATGGCACAGTTGTTAAAGTATAGCTCAGAACAAAGAGGTTTGTGGTTCAACGCCAGCTCTAGCGACATAGATAGGAAAGGAGGTGTGAACTTCCTGGTTAAATGCTTCCTGTGGTGCTCTGTGATAAGACCAATAAGTCTTCTTGGAGTACCTTATTATTATATTTAAAAAAAAATCTAATATGATCTGAAAATGTGTTTATTCCACCAATTAAAAATATTGGTACTTTTTATTATTCAGTGTTATTGTTTATTCAAAATAACTTTCATGGTTTTTTTTATATACTGTGAACTAAAGATCATTACAGTCTCAAAACTTTCTTTATTAAAATAATCAAAAACAATTAGTTACTAACTTGATAACTTCAAATTTCTGATTTTGAAAGTATTTAAATTTTTTACTATTAAGTTTGCCTGGCAAAAACCTTGCATAAAAATCACTAAATGAGTTAAGCAAGCATCAATGAGTTGACTCTTAAAAACTTAGCATTCAACATTCTTGACTGAAAACTAAGTTAAATAGAGTTGATTCAAACTATCTTATCACTATTGCCAAACAGCAACATGCAGTAAAATACATAAAATTTGATATTATTTTAAAATACTCCTTTTATTTTAAAATAATATCAAATTTACAGCAATTTCTCTTTGATTTATCATCATTGCCTTATTTTGAAGTCATTACAAGTTGCATTTGAATTTTGAAAAATGCTCTAATTGTCAGTTTTTCTTAATTTAAAAAAAAACTTGCAAATTATAGGGTTAATCACTATTTAAGCTACTAGTAAAATAAGATAGTGAGATAGAGAACACAAAAACAACTCAAAAAGCTGCAAACTATCGAAACAACCGGTGATACATAAGTTATTGAAAAAATTTTAATTCAATTTTTTTTTGCTAATTAATCATCACATGGTATGCATAAAAAATCTATGAAATGTTTATTTTATTAATTAAAAACAAATTATACGATTAAATGCAACAGAACAAGAACTTTTTTGATAACCTCTCAAAATATTTTTTTTTAAAAAATCAAAATACATAAAAAAGTGAAATTTTAAATAATTACGAAAAAGAAGAATTAGTACAAAATACAACCTATGATAACTTAAAAAGACTTGAAACTGGTTTTTCATTTTCTGATAAAAAGCTATCTGGTCATCATACATCCTAAAGTAAAAAAGCCAGACTAAAGACATTTGTCTATAGTCAAAAAATGGAAAAATCAAGAGTTTTGTACTGGCTGTGTTTCAAGTATGACATAATGACAACTTTTGAGGGTATGTGGCCTAAAAGATTTACAAAGGATGTTGACTAGCTTAATCAGAAAAAGTTTTGATTGATTGCATCAAATCAAAACTGAAAAAATTAATATAAATTTTTTACAGTTGACAATCAAAGTTGTGAAAGCAAAATTGAAATCTATAGCAGATAATAGAGTTTTAAATGTAAAAAATAACAGACTTTTATTCACAAATAAATACTTTAATTTAGATAAAAATCCAAACAGTTTTTTCTTTACTTTTTAATAAGATATTAAAGTTTTTATTATGTCCAATAACTTATGCATCATCTGTTAAAATCATTTTAGAGCACATAGAAATAGTCATAGGAAAAGATGTCACTTTTTTTTTTTTTTTTTTTGATAATTCACCTCCTCAAGGCCCAAAGGCCACTAAAGACGAGGAGGCTACTTAATTGTGGTTATAACCCTCTCTCAACTCTATAACTCCGAAACACGAAACTTGACGAACAAGGCCGCTGCGCGGAGAAACAAGTTGAGCGCGGTACTACCAGGGATGTGGTGGGGATCGAACTCGGAACCTCTCTCTATGAAGCGAGAGGTTCCGATTTCGATCCCCATTCCGAGTTCGATCCACTTAGGTAAATGATCACAGAAAAATAAATGAAATTTTTTTTTTTGACAGCAACCATGATAGTAATTTTAATTTCATGGTAGTCAAATTAATGCTAAACTTTCTTTATGTAGAAAGAGATGGACCATATTGCAATAAAACTAAATGTTGTATTACTAGAGAAAATCTAACTATATTTACAACACATTTTATATAAATAACAGCATCTCAGGAAATAAAAATTAAAAGATACATAAAAACTGAATATTATCAAAATTGATAAAAAATAAATTTTGTTTACCTAACTCAATATTAGTAAACTTCTTTATGTTCAAATCATGCAGAAGCTGATTTCTATTCTGCATTTTACCCATATTTTGATAAGTTTGTCTAAGCATTCTTGCATATTGTTCTTTTTCAGGTTTAATTTCTGGGGTGCTAGGACTTAGTGTAGTTGATTGAGGGGAAGAAATGCGTGCCTGTTTCGATCCAGGTGCAGATGGACCAGTAGGAATCATGTCTTCAGACATAGACTGAGATCCGTTTTGAATTTTAAAGCGTGTTTTAAAGTCTGTGTGCATTCTCATTAGTTGCTTTTGTTTCTCCATAATTTCCTGGCTGTTGTAAAGGATTTGTTGGCGTTGACGATCTGCAAGATCTTGCACCTCCTGGAGCGTCAACTGAGCACGCTGGAAACCCTGTTAAAAATATTTTTAATTAACTATTTGTTTAAAATAGTTAGTGAAACACTAACCTCTTATTATTAAATAAATATCATAAAAAAGTCTAATACCATCAGTAATATACGCAATATATAAGCAATAATTATACTTTTAACATTTTCAATAATCTAAACACTAACAACAATAATTTATACTCATAAAATCATTTCTTTTGTATACTACATAACATAATCAGTAAATCAAAATTTTGTATACTATACATAATGACTTATATATATATATATATATATATATATATATATATATATATATATATATATATATATATATATATATATATATATATATATATATATATATATATATATTTATATATATATATATATATATATATATATATATATATATATATATATATATATATATTTATATATATATATATATATATATATATATATATATATATATATTTATATATATATATATGAAAATATTTTTTCTTATACCAGTTGACATTTATTTAAAGTTTATAACAAATTTTTTCATAAAGATTTTAAAAATCAAAGTTATGCAAAATCAATTAAAAAAATAACAACAATGTTAGCAACAATCTTGAATTTATAATCTTTTAAAATTAAAAAAAGAAAGTTATAAATATAATCTATTAGAATCATTACATTTTTAAATACAGTTATAAAACATTATTCTCTTAATCGTATTTATTTAAACAGTATAAATATAAATATAATATAAATAATTCTATAAATTTTATGCAAATTTATAATCTTTTAATATTTGTAAAAGCTTACCATCATGATTTACTAAATGCAAAATAACAAAATATATGAGATTTGCTTTTAAGAGTAAGGCAGAATAAAGCTGAATAAAAAGTTATATGAGATTTGCTTTTAAAAGCAGAATTAAGCTGAATAATTTATTACTTTTAAGCTAAATAATTCAAATCGAAAATTAAATTATTTAAAAAAAGAAAGTTTAAAGTATGAATGAAAGAAAAAATTAACAATAAATCTATAAATAAAAACAGATATATATATATATATATATATATATATATATATATATATATATATATAATAAAACTTTAAATAACGCATAGTGTCACTAATGTCAGATTAGCTCCATTTCCAGCTTTTTAATAACTTTTAAATATAACTGTAGTAGTATAATGTATGATAGAAGCTGGAAATCTGACATAAGTGACACTATGCGTGTCTGGATGATGAGTTATGTATTGAGGTTGTTTTTAAAGTTGTTGAACTAATGGCATGCTCTGATATTATTAAACATTGTGAAAGTTCAATATGGTTTCCATGCAAGCAGCGTTGTTTGAGGCTGGTTAATCCAAAACTTTGTTTGGTTTGGTAATTTGGTTTGGTAATCCATACATTTGCTTTATAAGGTAAGCTTAATTGATGTTATTGTTTTTTTTTGAACATATTTAGAAATGATCAAGTAAAGCAATCCTTTCAAAATGATAACCACTGTAAAAATATGCACAACAATACAACACTCTGCTTCATATTATTTACAATAATCTTATCAATTATTACTTAGTTTTCTCCACAAACTAATAACAGAACTAATCAATGTTTTGAGATTCAAGGCAACCAGGCGATGTGTTCAATCTGGGCAACTCCATGTGAAAACATCCAAGACATGCAATCCTTAGCCTTTTTTGTTGAAATTGCTGATTTTTATACCATTTTTATAATTTATTGAAAGATTTTAATAAATTATAAACATGTCATCATCAAATGTTAACTATCATTTTACTGGGGTAAAATTTTCAAAAAGCCAATATAGCTTTCAAAAGTTGCTCTAAATAATAAATAATTTAGTTTAAGTTATTAAAAAGAATTAGAGAGTGGTTTTTTCTGAAACTGAAATAAATATGTACATATTATTTATTACTTGAAAAAAGGTAAATTTTAGGAAATCAAAAAAAAAAAAAAAAGATGTTAAGTTGACAGTTATCTAATTTAAACAGATTTGACCAGATCAAAATGTTCCTTGTTGTTGTTGACATGCATTCACTGCTTGCTTGGTAATTTTACAAAAGCTAATCCTAAAATTTAAACATAATAGTTTTAATTTCATTGGGGTAATATTAAAATGCAGATGTAGCTTATTTATTATATGAACTTTTTTTTCAAAATGTTTTGAGCAAATTTGCCCTTTTAAAAAGCGCTGATTCATGTTTTCTAAAAATCTTTCTGTATGGCCAAGTTAATTGCATAAAATCTTTCTGTAGGGCCAAGCCATCTCATAAATTAAAATAAGAATAAGGAGAGTGGTCTTTTTGTAAAAATTACATTTAAGAAATACTTAATGAAAATATCAGTCAGGTTTCCTGAACTCTGTGGTAGCTCTCAGATTCCATCAACAACTGAAAAATATCAAAGTATTAACAGTGCCATGTTGCGCATGGATGGTGTCCCTACTTGTACTTTTGGTGTGCTTTGTCAAGGCCATATTTGGAGCCTTTTGTTACGGCTTAGAGTTTATTAATAGTAATGAGGCATTTGCTTGGACTATTAAACAGTGTACTGAGTACTGTCTATGCTTTGAGTCAAGTTCTTTAACTAATTTAAAAATGATTAAAGTACCAAAACTATAAAACACAAAAAACAATCATATCACCTAGCTCTCTAACCTATCATTCACTAATATTCGAGGTCTTCGAAGCAACTTTTCTTCTGTTGAGTCTTATCTCTTGCAAAGTTCACCAGACCTACTTGTTCTTTGTGAGACTAATTTGAGTTCGGCTATCTCATCTTTTGATCTTAGTGTTGATAGTTATCTTCCTTTAATTCGTAAAGACTCCAACAGTCACATGCTTTGTCTGGGCATTTACATTCATAAGAATTCACCCATTTGTCGGAAAACTAGTTTTGAATGCACAGACTATTCTTTTATGTGCTTTCGTTTAGCATTATTATTTCGTTTATGTGCTTTCGTTTTGTCTAACGCCAAAGCCTGCTATTCTCAGGTCATGAAATCTCGTATCTCATCTCAAAAATTAGGCTCTCGTGACTTCTAGAGAATCTTTAATAGTATCAATAATAAGGGCAAATCTGTAATTTAACCTCACATGTAAGGTTCAGACTTTGTCACCTCACCTAAAGGCAAAGCTGAATTGTTTGCTAAAAACTTTTAATCAATATTACCTCTTGATTCCGCTAGTTGCGTTCTACCTGATATTGCCAAAAAACAGGTTGATCGATTGCTTGACATTCGTATCACTCCAGCATCTGTATCTAAAGTGATTTCCTGCCTAGACTCTTCTACAGCTTGAGGCCCATACACCATATCTGTTATTGTTTTGCAGAAGTGTTCTCCGGAGCTGTCGCTTACTCTCAAAACTCTGTCGCTTACTATACTCTCAAAACTATTCAACAAGTGCTTATCAGAGTCTTGTTTTGCAGCCTGCTGTAAGGCGGCATCCGTTATCCCTATCTTTAAGAATTCTGGAGAGCAATCTGATTTGTCTAACTATCGTCCCATTAGTCTTCTTTCTATCATAAGCAAGATTTTTGAATCTTAAATTAACAAACACTTAATTTCTAATCTTGAATCTAATAACTTACTGTAACTCGATCTTCTCGTTCTACGGCTGATTTGCTAACAGTAATAAACGATAGGTTTTATCGTGCATTAGATAAAGGTGAAGAGGTTGAGTCATCACTTTTGACATTTCTAAAGCTTTTGATCAAGTTTGGCATGCTGGTCTTCTCCATAAGCTTTCTTCTTACGGTGTATCTGGTAACATCTTTAAAATCATTAAATCCTTCCTTTCCAATCGTAGTATAAAAGTTGGACTTTTATACTACGATTGGACAGCACTCTTCTTCATATTTTGTAACTTCAGGGGTTTCTCAAGGTTCTATCCTTGGCCCTACACTCTTTAATTTACATTAACGATCTTCCAGATATTCTCACATCTAAGGTAGCATTGTTTGCTGATGATACTATCATTTATTCTTGTCGTGATAAGAAACCAACACCCTCTGATTGCTTGGAGGGGGCATTGAACTTGAAAAGGATCTCACTTCTGCTACAGCATGGGGCTCACAGTGGCTGATAAACTTTAATTCAGATAAAACTCTCTTTCAGCCAATTTAAATTTAAAATATATAGAAAGATCTGAATTATTGCGATAATGATTGGCTGAAATTCTAAATTTCAGCCAATCATTATCGCAATAATTCAGATCTTTCTATATATATGAATAGTAATGTACTCAATGAGTTATTTACCCCATCTTCTAGGATTAACTCTTACTTCCAATCTTTCTTGGAAACCATATATCAAATATATGGGGCGGATCGGATGATTCCCTTTCTCTTTTAGATAAAGTGCAAAAACACATTGTAAACATAGTTGCCTTTGCAGCCAACCTCCAACTATTATCACATCGTCGTAATGTTGCTTCTCTTTCTCTTTTCTTTAAATACTATAACAGGACCTCTCTAAAGAGAAAGCACCTCTTGCGCTATCTACTAAAATTCATTCTCGTGTTACTCGTCATTCAATTAAGTGTCATCCTTTTTCTGTGACTGTTCCTAAGCTCCTAAAACTCTTATTCATCAAGTTTTTTTCCTTGAACATCAGTTCTTTGAAATCCACCTCCTTCATCTTGCTTTCCTGATTCATATAATTTTTTCTGTGACTGTTCCTAAGTGCTCCTAAAACTCTTATTCATCAAGTTTTTTTTCCTTGAACATCAGTTCTTTGGAATCCACGTCCTTCATCTTGCTTTCCTGATTCATATAATTGCAATCTCTTAAGTCGCCTGTCAATTAATATCTTGCTCTACAATCTTTATCTTTCCTCTTCTAGTAACTTTCAACTCTAATTAATGGTTGCTTGCAGCCATGTCGGAAGCAAAGATGTTTAAAAATATATATATATGTTTTATGGTAAAACCTTAGTATCAAATTTTTTTGCTAACCTGATGCCAACCTCTAACAGACTAAGGTCAGCAAATTATAGCCGACCTTATATTTCTTTATTCCAAGGGTTATATATATATATATGTATATATAAATATATATATAGCCTTTCTGGAAGCACACCTTGTTCGTCCTTGTTTAGAGTAATTTTTTTAGACAAACTGACCACAGCAGTTTGCATCTTTTAACTTATAAAGCGTTTTAATAATTTGAGGCAAAAAGCTAAACTTATCTACTAAGAAAAAAAAATCTTAAAAAAAGAAACAAAATTGTAACAAAATATTAAGTTTAATTAAATAAACTAGAAATTTTAATAATTAAAAAAAGTAAATAAAAATATTTTTTTTTTAAACAAAATTTTCATACAACTTATGTATTCTTTTTTTTAAAGTCATTGTTGAAAAACACATTATCTTTTATAACAATTTAACAACAATTGAAAGTTTTGATATACAATTTATTCACATTTTTTCTCAGTCCATTTAATTAAGAAACTAATTTGCTATATACACTAGAACTATGAGAAATTTTGTTAATCTTTTTTTCTTACGTTTATTTGTTTTGTACGTCTTTTTGCTTTTAAAAATGTTTTTGCTAAATTTGACATTTTTTTCTCAATACTTATGCAATAGGAAAATGAAAAAATTAATTGTTATTCATTTGTAAATTTTTTGATTAATAATTTTTGTAATGAGGGAATAAGTTAAATAAAAGAACAACATGGTTTTTTAAATAAATATATTTACCGCATTTGATGCATGTCTAAAACTTTTTCCTTTATAATGCCCAATTTCCAACATTAATACAAATTACTAGAGATAATGAACATAAAGATTGCTGTATTAAAAAATATGCATTTAAAAAATTAAAAAAAAAATTTAAATAGGCTCCTAAACATTTCGTTAAAAAAGTTCAGTAAAGTAACAATGCACTAGCCCACAAGTTTTTGGAGCATCGTCAATAACAATAGTTTATCAGGAAATAAACTATTGGGTTTAAATGCACTATTTGAATAATCCTACAAAAGTACAGACTATTTCAATGGGGGTATTAAAAACAATCAAATATCTTATATTTAAATATTAGTATTAATGACTTTTTATTTTTTCACATGAAAAACTTAATGAAAAAAAAAATTTCTTTTTACATATAAATAGCAATTAGTTTTCTCGCTTTCTTGTGCATTGATAAAAACAGTAAAGTTTAGTTAAAATATTTGAAAAACCAATTTAAAAATTGTCAGTGATTCTAGCGCAAATTACAAAGTATTCCATTGATATACTGACTGAAAAAAGTCGCGAAAAAATTGTATATCAAAAAATATTTTTAATTTTCGTAATATTCTTATCTACTTTTTTCCTCGACATATTAATTTTGGAAGTGGAAAATAACAAAGGACCTAAAAATGAGAAAACAAAAACAGTAAAATATTTAGGTATATTACTTTTTTGAGAACAATTTTCTTTTTTTAATAATAAATGTTTTAGCTTATTTTATTTAGATTTTCTATTTCGCATAGTCTTCGGTTCTTTGAGTGTCTAAAAAAATTACTTTAGGCATGGAAGAACAAGGCGTGCAAAGGCATGCACTTCCCGGTAAGGCTTGATATATATACAATATTGTCAAAAATAAGTTTAAATCTGCTATAAATTACTACATTGTTTGGTAAATATAAATTTGTAGAAACTTTGTAAAAATGTATAATTATTTTTTATTAATAATGATTATAGATTACACATCTTCCCAGGAGATGCGTGTGGTTTTTTATCTCGTTTGTCTAGGCACAATTTTTTTAATTAGACAACTTGGTCACGGCCGTTTGCAAGTTTTATAATATTAGGAGTTTCAATACTTTGCAAAAAAAAAGTTTTGAAAACAAAGAAAGCAAAACTTACAAAATAGGAAATTAAAATGAAATAAAAAAAAAAAAAATAACAATTTAAGTAGTTTTTATTTTCGTTTCTTTAAGGTGGTTGCTATTTTAGCAGCAAAATCCCAGCACTATCCAATTTTTCATTGTTTTTCTTTAAAACCCTGATACTCATATACTTTCTTTGTAATCATTTATCTTCTTTTTTTTTGTTTATAAAAAATCTTTCTATTGTATGTTTTTGAATGATAAACATTTCTTCACAGTCAGATTTCTTATAGCATTTAAGCCTCTCAATGTATTTTCTAAGTAAGGCACACTCACATTTATACATAGTTTTTAAACTTCATTTATGCCATGTCATCTACACATTTTTCATATAGCCTTAATTGTTTCATATTACCTTTCTATTTCTGTATGTTTTTTATCCTTAACCTTTTAACGCTTCATAATTTTGGATATCTGCTGCTTTTAAAGATTCAGCTTAGTGCGCTTAGTTCAACCCGCCCTCTGCCTTTTGGTCTACTATACTATATGCTATTGTGAAATATACATAAACAATTATTAATAAATCTTTGCTTGAATTTTGTGCTTTTATATTGGACAGCTGTCCAACACCTTTTAATAGTTTTTAACCAACTCTTACTCGAACATAATCTTTTCTCTTTCTTCCCTGAGGCTCCTACGACTGAATGTGTAACTGGTTTTCAATTCGGGTTGCGGATGATAAATGTTAATTTAACAAGTATATGTATTGCAAAAAAAGACTTTTGAAATACTGAATTTAATAACAACCACCCTTAAAAAATGAAAATAAAAACAGTACACAAATTATTTAAATCATTAATTTTTTATCTAAATTTATTTTAATTTCCTATTTTGTTTGTTTTGCTTTCTTAATTTTAGAAACTTAGTTTTTTCCACAAAGAATTGAAATGCTTAATATAATATAACTTGCAAACCGCTGTGACCAAATCTAAATAAAAAAACTTTTGTTTTTTTATTTAGACTTGGTCACAGCCAAAACTTTGTAGATAAACAAGACCAAAAAATCACATGCGTTTCCTGGGAAGGTTTGAATTACTAGTAACTAAATGTTAACAATTTTTAACATGATTATATTGACATAAATAATAACTATACTGGATGTATAGTTATTTACTTTATTAGGTTCTACTATATTGAGTTTCGTCTTCATTAATATTTTTAACACCATCTCTTGCAAAACAAAATAAAAGTATCTAAATAAAAAAAGCAACCTGTTTCTGCACCATCATGCTCATTATTGAATATGATTAGCCAAAAAAAGAATTTATTTACATTCATTAGATTTCCAAATGTATTATTTGCAGCTGTAAAAGAAATAAATATATCAACTATATATATATACAAAATAACTAAATACTCATCTTGATGAAGGCTGTAATGAACTTTTTTTTTTTACATCAATTTATTTTCATCAATTGAGTGATGAAAATTTTTTCAATGTTAGAGGACCAAATTATTACATTTTAGAATTCATATTAGTTTTGCTTTATACAGTAGTGAAAATACTTAAATCTTGTTTGTAGAAAAATGCTCAATATTTAAAAAAATAAATAATTTTTTAATAATCAAATTAAACAATAAATGTATTAATGTATATATACATATACACACACATATATAATATATACATATATATGTGTATATATATACATATATATGTGTATATATATACATATATATATATATATATATATATATATATATATATATATATATATATATATATATATATATATATCTTATACTGCTGATTTAGGTGAGCAGTGTGACATCATACAGAAATAGCCTGCTGTTGGGGGCTTCAATACATACATCGACTGACAAATAGCCTGACTTGCAGTAGTGCTTCTACATCAGCTGAGGGTTTGGGATGGGGCAGCAATCTTTTTATTTATTGTTATATATGTATTTGTGTGTGTATATATATATATATATATATATATATATATATATATATATATATATATATATATATATATATATATATTATATATATATATATATATATATATATTTATATATTTATATATATTTATATATATATATATATTTATATATATTTATATATATATATATATTTATATATATATATATATATATATTTATATATATATATATATTTATATATATATATATACATATATATATATATATATATATATATATATATATATATAATATATATATATATATATATATATATATATATATATATACACACACAAATACATATATACATATATATGTGTGTATGTATCTGCTTTTGTGTGTGTGTGTGTGTGTGTGTGTGTGTGTGTGTGTGTGTGTGTGTGTGTGTGTGTGTGTGTGTGTGTGTGTGTGTGTGTGTGTGTGTGTGTGTGTGTGTGTGTGTGTGTGCTTTCATACAAATAATCAGGCAGTTTTAAATCAAACTTACAGCTTAAAGATTTAAAAAATAGTATTGCAAACATATTTAAAAACTTTTTACTCTTATCCACATTATAAATGAAGAGAAACAAACAAAACAGAAAACTAAGTTTATTTACACATTTCATTTGTTTTCATTGTTTTTTAAAATGTTACTTAAATACAAACGCAAAGAAACAATAAAAAACTTTCTGCACTTAAAATAAACTTTTCTAGAAGTGACATTAATATCTTTTATAATCTATGTTTAAACATAAAGAAATATTATAAAAATTATTAAAAAATTTAAAGAAAACCCATTTAAATACTATCACAGATATTCTTCTATACAGATATTCTTCTATTATATGCGTACACACAAATGTTCAAGCTTCGAATAAAATAAAATACTGAGTAAACAATACTAAAATACTCGAAACAATAACGATTGCATGCTCTTTTGATATTTTATTTTTATGTAGCCATAAATCGCATTTATCATGAATATTTTTTTAATCTTGGGGTACATATTTTATCGTTTATTTATTTAGTGATGCAAAGTAAATACAGATACTCTTTTATATAAATTGCTTAAATTTTTTTTCTTTGGAATAATTGTAAAAATAATGCGCTCAATATTATTCAACAAGAAACTAAGATCTGAGAAAAATAATATCGAAATACAAGAATTTCATTTACAAATAATATTTTAACTATAACCAAAAAAATCATATACTTTAAAAGTGCTAACCACCCATTATAAGAGCAGCATTCTTTTGTTGATGTTATATGAACATCAATTAAAATCATTTCTATTACATTCCATAGTAATACATTAAATAAAAAGTTAAAGCCTATTGGTTTAAAAATATTCTGAATGACATCATAAGGAAAGTTTATAGTTAGGGGGTTAAAACTACTTCAATTTAATTTTAAAAATCTAATTGCAGACTTTATTCGGTAATTATTCGGCATGCGTATTCAAATCTGTTTACTGTTGCTAATAAAAGCTGATATTTAAATACTTTATATGCAACAACTAATTTCAAAGACCAATAATACGGAGAAAAATTTTAGAATTAATGAGTAGAAACAGATATGGATAAGTGTTCTAAAAGCTTTTGAACAGGTTAATCAATCATTAAACAAATAAATGAGTATTACGAGTACCCAGTTATCCATTTCAGAATTTAGACTTGACTATTACTTTAGTAAGAAACGAGTATCCGACATAAAAAATAATTCTTTTAGAATTATTGAAATTAAATAATGAAAATAAGATTTCAAAACTGTTACTTCCGCAATTAAAGGTCTAAAATAAACCAATACTATAATATCTTTTAGAGCCAATAACTTGAAAAAATAAAAAAATGAAGCCTCCTCGACTTTATACTTGTCAAAATACTACTATAAAATGTAATAAAAGTTTGTAAAAAATGTTTTGAAATCCTTGCAGACTCACGTAAAATTTTTAAAAACCTTAGTCAGATAACAGACTGCAGAGCTGACGACACCGGGGATCTTGCCCCTCCCCACTTTTTTTCTAAAAGATCTTTTTTTTTTTTAAAGAAAACTCTTTGTATTGAGGACTTTTTTAAAAAATTGAAGATTGTGCTCCTCTACTTTGAAACTCGAGTCGTCGGCCCTGGACTAAGAATTTTAAAACTTTAACGCGATACTGTTGATTAGTAGGTTATTGAAAAATACCAGTTCAAATCCGGTCACATTGATCCAAAAATCTTGATTACTTTAGCACGAAAATAACTTGTCAAAACAACTTTTGATATAGGAACTTTTAGCAAGTTTTTTTTCAGACAATATCTTTAAATAAAAGAGTATTGTATATATAACGTCATAAAATAGCAGGTGTCAGCAGCGGAATTGTAAGTTTAAACTCCAGTTCAACGTAAGAGTACAACTTTTGTAAAACTCGTCTTATTAGCTCTACTATTGTAATGTTTCCTTCACAATCAGTAAAATAATTAAAAACTAATTGTCTAAAAAAAAAGGATCATTTATCATTAAAGACGTTAAACCCTGATTAAATTTATCGTTAAGTTTGTCAAATATAGTAAATTTATAAAATATTTTAAAAAATCTATAATTTTAAATCAAATCTGCAATACTATTGCAAAAATAAAACTCTTTTTTTTTATTCAAAGTTAAAGCAGTACAAAGTTTTATATAATAATAAGTTAAGATATTAATGTTAATATATCATGTTGCATTATTATATTGATTTGTTAACTGGCCATCCAGAGCTTTTTAATAACTATATCCAATTTTAATAAGTAAAGTTTTTCTCATTAAATTTAAAAATTAATACCAAAAAAAATCATTTTATATTTTGTGAACATATAAAGTTTACATTTATAACATTAATATTATTTTCCTCCTCTCTACTTTCTCTGTACCAGGGGCGTCGCTAGAGGAGTGCGGGGGATGCGGGCCGCACCGGGTGACACCATCAAGGGGTGACACCAAAAAATAATAAAAAATTTATTTTATTTTACCGAAATCAACTGAAATACTAAAAACCTAACGAATTCTATAATCGAATTCTAAAAATAACGAATACTAAAATTATTTTAAAAATAACGAATTCTAAAAATCTAACAAAATAAGTATTTATTTTAAATTAATTTAAATATTAATTAATTTAAATAAAACACGTGGTTACCTTTAATTTGTACAATTACAGCTCAGCAGCACTTTTAATTTAAGGTATATTGATCTTATATATTTATAAATAATAATTTATATACTTTATTAATTTTACAATTATTATTTTAAGATTAAAAGAACAACCAACAGCAACAAAAAATTTTCTTAAAATTGATCATACCATTGACTAATCATATTCAACTGAGAATTGGCTGTTTGCCAAATAGCCATCATTATTATATATATATATATATATATATATATATATATATATATATATATATATATATATATATATATATATATACATATATATATATATATATATATATATATATATATATATATATATATATATATATATATATATATATATATATATATAATATGTTATATATATATATATATATATATATATATATATATATAATATGTTATATATATATATCTTTTTGTTGAGTTTTATTTTTTTAATTCCCTTATATATTATCTATATATTAGGTTAGAATATTCCATCATGTCACATGGAGTGCACAAATCAAAGAGACTTAATGGGTGCGAGCAGCGAAAAACTAAGAAGAAAAAATGTTAATCACTAAAATCACTGACTGGACTTTAAATACAAAAAAAAAAAATAAACAATGAAGAAGCTGTGAATAACTTTAAAACAGAAATGCATACTGAAAATGATTCTTGTCATGATACTGTAAATGTGTTGAGTCAAGTAGATGAGAAAAAATGGAATGCTTTATCTAACGCTTTTATCTAACGCTGGAATGCACCTATTCCAGATCATTTTAGAGTTAAAACTATCAAAAGAGGAAGTAGTTCTTTTCAGAACAAGGATGGACCTTTCAGTACTATGACGAGGCAAGGTGCAAAGACTAAAAGAGATGTACGCCATCTGTCTAAAGAATGGTTTTACAATAAGATGCCAAATGGTGAGAAAATACTGCGGTCATAGATGGTTTACTCGCTCCTCTGTGATAAATTATACTGTTTTTGATGCAGACTCTTTACTGTTAATGTAACAGAACAAACATCAAAATGTGTCACTGGGTTTCATCAGTGCTGAGCCCAAAATTACATAATCATGAGATATCAGATGACCATCTAGATTGCCTTGAAAAATGAAAAACATTGGTAGCAGGCCTTTAGCTTTGCAAAACAATTGATGCCGATTGTGTTGCTGTAATGAATAGGGATAAAAAAATATAGGGATATCTTGCACAGGTTGCTTGAAATCACATAGTTTCTTGCTAAGCAAAATCTATCAATTTGTGGCCATAAGGAAGATGCATCTTCTTTGAATAAAGTAAGATTTCTTGTGATGGTTAAGATGCTTTCTATATGTGACCCTGTGTTAAAATAACACTTAATGATATTAAAGCAAAGTACATCTGCAACAGTAAAGGCATCTGTGACTGTATCTTATCTTTCACCAGAAACGCAGAATGAATTTATAACTGCTCTGGCAAATCATGAGAAGGAAATTATTTTATATGATATAAAGGCTCCAAGGTATTTTGGAATCATGTTTGACACCACACCTGACCAGATGTTTGAGGCAATCAGATATGTGAATTTCCACAACGGGAAAGTTGAAGTGAGAGAAGTGTTTCTAGGATTTTTTCTTTTTAAGGGTAAAAAAACTGTTAAGACATTTTTAAAAAATTCATAATGATATGCGGAATGCAAGGTTAAGATAATGCTGCCACAATGTCTGGAATTCATGGAGGTGTTCAAGCCATTCTGAAAAAAAGAACAAGAAAGTTATTTTTAACGGATACGTAGACCATTTGCTTAACTTGTGTGGTCAACACTCTTTTTCTGAAAATTCTTCATGTGTAACATTTTTTGTAACCCTTGAGAAAATTTATTCCTTCTTTGCTGCTTCCACCCGTCGATGGGATATTTTAATTAAACACACTGCAATGTTGGTTAAAAGGCGATCAACAACACTCTGGGGTGCACATCAAGCTGCTGTTAAATTGGTGAAAGATAAGTTTGATGAATGTGTGGCGGCGATTGAAGCTCAATGTAATCTTTGTGAAAATGTGGAAACAAGAGGTGCAGCGCAAGGTCTTTTACCTGCTGTCTGTAAAATACCTTTACTTTTGGGCTGCTGTACTTGAGAAGTTAATTTGACACAGCAGTATTTGCAGACTGAAGGCTTAACTCTTGACAAGACTTTTTCTGCAGGAGAAGTGCAGTCACTTAGTGGAGCATGCAATTGAAAAGACACTTTTAAAAGCAGACCGATTTGGAATAACAGAAGAAAGAAGATTAAGGTTCAAGAAGAGAATTACAGGGGATCAACTCAGAGATGCTGGACTCACTATGCACGAAGAAAACAATAGTGCGATGCTGGAGTGTATTGATCGTTTTATTTCTGAACTGCAGACCAGATTAACAGCAATCAAGGAAGTAGCAAATATGTTTGAGGCTGTTCAAGTCGAGAATCTTTTATCAGCAATTGGAGAAGAGTTGAGTGTGTCAGTTCCAAAATTGACCATTTTCTATGATGAGCTATCCAAAGTAGAGCTTTTAAAAGAAATACCAAGGCTTAGAAGACACATGACGGCAGCAGATCTTGATATCCACAAAGCCAGAGACTAGTCAATATTTAATATTTTAAAATTCATAGTTTACTGGGATTTCCTTGAATCTCTTCCAATACTCTCACTAACAGTTATTTCTTACAATATGTGTGTCTGTGGCTTCATATGAGAAGAGCTTTTCAAAAGTGAAACTTGTAAAGAACTATTTGCGATCACCATGGGACAGTCAAGACATTCCGATCTGGCTATAATATCAATTGAAAGTGATATGGTGAAAGATAATGATTTTGATGGTGTGATTGACAGGTTTGCAGCTTTAAGGGAAATGAAAACTTTTAAATAACTGATATTTTAATGTTAACAAAAATTTATTTATGTCGAAGTTCTTCATTTATGTTTTGCTTAAAGTATTGAAGATATATTGTTCATTTTATTTTCCTTATTAACTTTTTACTTATTTTACAAGCATTAATATATGCGGTTATAAATGGTACAGGAATACTTTTTTTAATGTTTAACTAAATTGTTGAATTAAAATCATACTTTAAGCATATCTGTTTTTTTTTCTTTTACATAATGTTAATTTTAACCGTTTTCAAGGGGTGACACCATCGATGTCCGCCCCGGGTGTCACCCATGCTAGCTAGGCCACTGCTCTGAACTGTCCCAGTGGGGCGGAACGTAAAGAAGGACGTCTTTTCTGCATTAACTCTAGCTACTAACACTAGTTAAAAGTATAAAAATACCAGAATCGTGAGGCTGTAGTGCTTGATCGACTCAAGTACGTCTCGTACTTGAGTCCATCAAGTACCACAGCCTCTGACAATACGTTTGAAATTTAAATAAGCAAGTTGTCTAAATCATCTTTTTCTTTGCTTTTTTGTGATACTTGAGGTGCTTTTAATCACTTGCAGTGTAATTAAATAAATTGAGTCTGCCATACACCTTGTTTTTATTTATTTAAATTAAATTTGAGTACTTCATTTACATATTTTGTGTATTAAGATATATAAAGATTGCGAATACAAAAAAAATAAATAAAACAATCAGAGACTTGGCAATAAAACACAAAGTTGTCTTATCGCCAAGTCCCTTCTATTCATCCATGAACTTTTATAAACGCATTGTAACTTAAAAAAAAATAAAAATTAAAAAGCAAAACTTTGTGGAAAAAATTATGAAAAAGGTAGTCTATTTTTATTTATTAATTTTAAAGAAGTTCTTTTTAAAAGTATAGTTGATAAAATTTTTGATTATTTCAAAGCAAATAACATGAAAAGTTTATCATCAAGTTGAACAACTTTAAGTTAATATAACATAATATTAAGTTAATATAAGATTAAGTTAATATAATATTAAGTTAATATAATAGCAAATAACATGAAAAGTTTATAATCAAGTTAAACAATTTTAAGTTAATATGATATAATTTTAAGTTAGTATAATATAATTTTAAGTTAATATAATATAATTTTAAGTGAATATAATATAATTTTAAGTTAATATAATATAGTTAATATATAAACACAATTGTCTTAACACAATGTAAACAAGTTATAGAGAAAATAATATATTATTTTATATTTAAAAAAGGATAAGAATTTAAATTTTGAAGCATTGATAATTTTTATTATTGAGGATAACATAATTTACATCAATATTAGTAAATAAAGACTTAAATCCGTTCCAAACAAAATATAATACAAACTAAATCACAATTTTTCAATATAGATCACTTAATATTCAGAATCAATATTTTCTTTAAACACAATGGAACACACTTACATTCATTCACAACTTTATAACTTATTTCAAAATCAAATTATCTCCAAACCTCCTATATCTCTTTTTATTTGAGTCCAGCATTTCTTATATTTTTCTTTTTAATCTTTTTTTTTTCCTACTTAAAATTTTAACTTAATATACAAAAATTTTCATGTTTGTAAGCCCATTTTGTTTCACTGAAAATCTAGCCAGGTTTTTTCAAATGACTAGTTAAATTTTTTACTTCTTATCGAATTTAGGGATCTTTTTGATAAAAAACTACGATTTTTAAAGTTTATAATAAAGTTTAAAAAGTTAAATATAGTTTAAAAAGTTATTGTTGTATAATGTGTTACCTGGGATACTCTCAAATAAAGATAAAGTATGACACACTCTCAAATAAAATTGAGTACCTCATCAATTATAGTAATAGCTGAAATTTAACTTTTTCATTGATACCTCGCATAACCTAAAAAATCAGAGCTTTTTACTGATCTCTCACAGAACCTTAAAAAAATTGGAAACTTTTACTGATCCCTCACAGAACCTAACCTGGAATATCAGAGTTTATCTTTCCATTTTTGTTGAATACGCAATTTTTTTGTTCAAGTTTTTGTACAATTTTCATAATTCGTTGTCTTGATTTTTAAGGGCTCGATTAGTTTAAAGTAATTGAAGTTATGATCTTTAAATACAGTACTTGAGATTTCGTAGATGCATTTGTTATTCAAAGCTGTCTAGATCTTTGTTTTCAAGACCTTGTAGCAGATACTTAGATCCATTTTTTTAGTTAAGATTGCAAAACGTGCTGAAATCTGAAATCTATTTTCCTAATAGAAATAGATTCCAGCAAAATTTAAACCATTTTTTAAATTTTATTTTGTGGTATCAACGAAACTAGGATTACTTTTTATATTTTATTTGCTTTTATTATTTTTAGTTATGAATAGAAAAGTCTCCTCTTAAGTCGAGGAATGGTACAGAGGTCGAGGAATGGTACAGAAGTTTTCACAGAACTCAGTTAAATATCATGTTACAAAACAACGGATTATTAAAAAAAAAATCTAAATGAAAAATCATTTCAAGTAATTTTGCATTTTAATGTAAATGCACTTGGGGAAGTAACATTAAAAAAAAGATGCGTTTAGATTATTATGTAAAACTAAAACTTAAACGGAAAATTTTTAAAAATCAATATAAAAAATTGTTCAAGTAACTAACAAGACATCGGATTACTTTATTACAATTCATTGCAATGTTGTGAAAGAACTCACCGGATTTAATAAATATATTATAGACGGAAGAAAGTGACACCTATCTTAATCAATAAGGTTTTTTGACGACCGTTTTACTACTTTCATGACAACGTTGTTTTATTTCCATATATTTTCTTTTTTATCTTTTAGTTTATTAAATTGTTCAGTTTTTGAAATATTCATAAAAATAAAAAATAAAAAGTTCAATTAAGTGTAAAAATTTTATGTATAATTATAAAATTTTTTTTATTAAACATAAAACCAGGTTGTAGTTTTGTTAAAAACAAGGGAAAGATAAATGCATGATAATTTTTTAAAAGCACTTTATATACGATATGGTACGGTATCGTATGATATGGTGCGGTACCGAATGATATGGTATGGGAACTTGTAGATTTTACTTTGTAATCGCAATCTGGTCTTCTATAACAGCACGGCTGGACAACATGCTTTTCAAAGAAAAAATTAGAAAGGTAACTTTTTATTTAAGTCATTTTCTTGAGTCTTTAAAAAAAAGGTTTATTTGAATATTTATAAATTAGATGCATGCACTGTTAAATAATTGTTATAAATGTTATAAAAATAAGATAAAAAAACCAAATTAATTTTATTTTTGAAAAGTATTCATTGTCTAAATATCCGGAAAACAATCCTGACTTATTTACATATTAGAGTGTATTTACCAACCGAAATTTATGCGAAAGCTGTGAAAATTTGGCTACTCTTGATAAATATTATGAATTAAAAATAAAAAAGAATAAAAATAATTTGGTATTTGACCATGTTCCAACTACTTATTGTTTAACTTTAAAACACCACCATCAGTATATACAACACCATCAGTATATACAACACCATCAGTATATACAACACCATCAGTATATACAACACCATCAGTATATACAACACCATCAGTATATACAACACCATCAGTATATACAACACCATCAGTATATACAACACCATTAAGGAGAATACTAAATGCTGTTTGTCGTGCAATAAAACAAATATTTATAGGAGGCTATTCTACGGGAGGGGAATTCTCCCATTAAAGAAGGCAATTTTTAAGTAATATTCTATTATTGAGAAAAATAGATTATTCGGCACTTTTTAAGGCATTTTTTTTTTTTACAAGCGATTAATCATACTTATGATAAATAAGAGCATTTTTTTCTAACCGCTTGCAAAAAATTTCTTATGCAAAACCAAAACTTAATGCTGTTTAACTAGTTGAAATTGAACTTTTTGAATGGTTTTAATTTTAGTAAAATGAATTTTGTGGGGCATATCAGGACAACAAGTTATTTATATAATTGACTATATTACTACAACTTTGTCTACAGTTTGATGATTTTATTTTTAATCTAAAATATTATTTTCATTATTTTGAAAAGCAATATTTGTAATAGATTCAAAGAAATTGTTATTTTTACAATTTAACTTCCATTATTAATAGTGTTTAATGTAAACAACGATGGTAAAAAATTATATAAGAAAGATCAACCATCCAAAATGGAATGAAATGCAGTTTTAGCTGTGAACAAACAGGAACTTAAAATTTGAAAAGCTACAAATGAATATAAGATATATTAATTTGCTCCACATTGGCATATCATGCTAATAAGCCAGCTCATCAAAAGTATTACCAAATGATATATTTATTATTTAGTAACATTTTTGATTATTTTTTGTGTGATTTATGTACTCCATAATACTTTTGTTTAATTTTAAATTTAATAGAAGTTACCAATTTAATAATATATACTAGTTTTGCCCTACTTAAGTTTTAGAACAATCTTTTAAGTTTGTTTTTTTAAAAGTATTTTATAATGAAATTAAATTTTTTTAATTTATTTTAGTTGCTATTCCTTTTTATGTGGTGTATGGGTGTATGGCATGTGGTGTATGGTGTATGGGTGTATGGGTGTATGGGCATGTAATTTGTATGGGTATGTTACTTTTTTTGAGATTTTAATGTCTGAACATGTTTAAATGATAAAATAAATTATTTTTTATCAATTTTAAAGCTTTCAAATTAAAGAATAACAGCTGTTTTTTAACTCTCCCGCTTTGCCCCACCCACTTGCATTCCACCCACTTGAATTCCACCCACTTGAATTCCACCCACTTGGATTGCAACCACTTGCAAAATGTAGAAATTTTGCTAGTATAGAGTTTCGTTACTTTGGTTGTCAGAGCTTATTTTTAGAATTTTTTTTTTGTTTATTCGTTTCCTTATATCAATGAATTTTAGGGAGCTGATAAAAAAAGCGTTAATTATGATTAGTTTATCTACAACTAGCATTTATTTTTTAAGTGTCTCTATATGCCCCGCTCTACCCTAATTTATAAACTTTATAGAAAAAAATAAATTCTCTTTTGAGTAAAATTTTTTTTTTATTAACTGTTTTATTTATTAATACAACTAATTCTTTAATTCTATCATAATTATTTTTATACATATACTTGTACTTTGCAACTATTTTTTATTTGCCTCATACTGCCTCGATTCTTTTACTCATATCTGCATCTTTTTTTTACCAATCGGATTGTAAAGCCATGGAGCAACTTAATTTCTGATATAAGAGAAGCTGATTTGATAAATAAATTGAATAACAAACTATAAAAATCTAAACTTTGCAGAAACAAATTAATAAAACCAAAACAAAAAAACTGAATATTTTTGACTATATCTGAAGACTATACTCCTAAACTACCTATTTTGAGTATTTTAATTAAAAAAGTTTCTGAGTATAGTACTCAAAAATTTTGTTCTTCTAATCAGAAATTTCTAATTAAATAATATAACAATGAAAAATTGAAACATTATAATTATATTTTTAATAAGATTAATTTAATTCGGTGGGTGTTTGAGAAATTTTAGCCTCTGGTTAATCAATTTCGCCATATTTTAAAATATTTTAACTCTCGCGGTTATTTGTTTCGAGATTTATTAACCGGGGAGATAAAATGTTTTAACAAGGAATTAATTTTTGGGGAGTTAATCCGTTTTGCTAGATTGCCACGAATGGGGTGTCGGGGGGTGAGATATCCCCATCATTCAATAAATATTTTCATAATAAGTCAGCAAACAAGGGCTTTTTTGCACTTTCAGTCGGCAAATTGGAACTTTTTTTAGATACAGTTGGCAAAATGGGACTTAGACTATTTATCTTAAGTTAGCTAAGTAGATAGTTTGAGGATTTTTTTTTTAGCCGACAAAACCTTTTTTTAAATTTTGATTATTTAAATCTTTTAAATAATCAAAATTTAAAAAAAGGTTTAACTTGAATTTGAAAATTTTCTATTTTGATTAGAAACTAAACTTAATGACTTTGCCATATATTTGAATCCTTTTTGATAAATATTCCATACATTTGGTCATCGTTATGCAATGCTATATTCAGTATATTTATTAAAGTTTTAAGACAGTTTATTTGTATAACTTATATTTGCTCTTAGATAATAGTTTTCATTTCTATTTATTTCGAACTTGTTATTAAAGTTTTCATGAGAGAGATTATTGTTGAATCGATATATAAAAGTTAAATGCTGATTGATGTTTAATTTAAAAATATCCATCAGTTTCATATCTTTCATTATACGTTTAGCGTATTCACGCTTATTTTTAAAGTAATTGATTCTGCACGTATGTGTATGTAAGCTATAATTTTTTTTAAATTTTATGGTTGCGTACTTACCCATGATATATTTGCATAACTGATGAAGCAATCAATTAGTTTAATATACACTGAGGCATATTCGTTTAGACGCATCAATTTTTTTCTCTTTATCTTAATTTTTTTCTATGTATTGTCAACTGATATGCATATAAGTTATTATCAAAATAGTTGCTGTGTTGTGGGCTAATAAAAACCACAAAAATTTTTTTTCTATGTGTCTTTATTAACATGAGAGTATGTTTGATATACAAAAGCACATTTTTTAATTGGAATATATCTATAGACGCAATCAGATTAACAACGGTAATTATTGATTTTTAATCACTTTTAAACAAATAAATTGATAAATTTTAGTGTAATTTGATCTTTTGCTCTGCCAGTATCATTTTTATTGCATTTTACGAAATGCCTAAACAAAAGTATTTGACAGGTGCTGAAAAAATACAAATTTATCTATATCGTGGCTCAGAAATCTCACCAGCACTTTCTATACAAGAAATAGCAAGAAAAATTGAAAGATCTGACCACGTTGTACGAAACTACATTGCAAAAGGTGACAATTACGGTGTAAAAAAAGCAACAAACGGCAACAAAGTATTAACAAATCGGCAAATTAATCGAATTCGCTTCGAAGCAACCAAGTATAATTGAATGCAACACAAATAAAGGATAAATTTGTATTGCCTGTCACCAATAAACATGTTGCACATATTCTACGTACAACACCAAACGTAAAGTGGAAGAAACCACACCAAAAACCAATGTTAAAAAAACACCATAAAATTGCTAGATTACAGTTTGCTAAAAACCATATGCATTGGACTCATGAGTGGCAAAACGTAATATTTTCAGATGAAAAAAGTTCAATATAGATGGTCCGGACTCTTACAGTTGTTATTGGCATAATCTAAGAGGAATAAATGACCCACAAACAAAACGATGTTATGGAGGAGGAAGTTTAATGGTTTGGGGTGGATTTTCTTATTCAAGAAAATTGACTCTGTGTTGTGGTTTACCTAAAATGAACTCGATAAAGTATACAGAAATGTTGGATGATGTTCTCATAACTTATATGGATGAAAATATGGATGATAATGCCATATTTCAGCAAGATAATGCTGCAATTCACACATCTAGGCATTCTATGAAATGGTTTAAAGACCACAACATCCCGATTCTCGAATGGCCAGCTTGTAGCCCGGATTTAAATCCAATCGAGAACGTGTGGGGAATGCTATCAAGAAAAGTTTATGACGCTAAAGCAGCCGGACACCAATTTAAAACCGTTACTGAGTTAAAGTGTAAAATCCATGAAGCATGGTCCGAGTTGGATCAAACTACACTTCAACGACTAGTGGAGTCAATGAAAGGCAGAACTTTTAAGGTGATCCAGTGTAATGGAGGACATACGCATTACTAATTTCCATCTTTTAATGCTAAAATTGAAAATTAAAAAGGGTCTCAAAATATGTTTGAATTGTAGGAATTCAATCCTAGTTATATAAGATATATCTATAGTATAATAATATAATATAATATAATCAAAATTACATCTTTAATATGAATGATATAATATAATGTGTTATTATATTATATCATTCATATTAAAATTATATATTATTAAAAGTATACACAAAATAATATAGTAAACTAGTAATTTTGGTTGAATTTGTATATAGATTATATTTAGGTTATATTATTATTTATTGTTTTCATTTGAAAACAATATCCCTCAATACTAATATCTAGTTAACCAGATTGCAATTGTATTCTTTTCTGCTGCGGTATTTTCTTAACTGTATAATGTCTTTAAATGCCGTTTTTTTAACTAAGATGGTAGTACAGTAATTAGAAAAAAGATTTGTATTCAACTTTTACAAATGTTTTTTTTTTCCTCAAATTGTATAATTTACTATTTAAAACTAAATAAAATTTTAAAAATTTTTTAAAAATTATTATTTAAAAATAATTAAAGGTCAAAAAACGGGGTAAAAGGCGACAAAGATTTTTCAGCAACCTTTCATAATTTATAATTAAAATTTTGCCTGGTGATATATTATGTGTCATTATGTCATGGACTAAAAGAATTTAAGTTAGGTCCAAAACTCGATAAATTATCAGCATTTTTGTAAATTTGGGCAAAAATGGGTTAATTTAAGGGCAAAAAATCTTTAAAAAATACTAAACGAGAGAAACAGTAAAGATTATTCTAGTGTATGCTGTAAATACTAATACAATAAATAAGTAGGCCAAATTTCAAATCAATTTGATAATCAGTTTTGAAAATAACTCCGTCACCAGCCCAAAAAACATGATTTTGAGAAAAATGCAAGTAAAAAAAAAAAGGAAACAAACTAAGTTCAAAAATCTTCTCATTTTAAAATTACATTAACTAATGTTTTTTTTAAATCACAAAAACTATTTTGTATTTCTAATAACATTTTTTTTTTTCTCGATTTTGATTTATGGTTCCATTGCTTTTCTGCTTCCGAGACTTGTTTGGTGTCCTTCATAAACTACAATTTTGCCCATTATTACTAAATGTCATTCCAAACTCATTAAAAAGTTATCTAAAAATTTTAATACACTTAGAGCAGTTTTTTCAACATGTATACAGTTTAGACATCTCGTATAACTTGATTTAGTGATTCATTGGAAATCTGTCTTTTTTCATGTAAACATTTTTCAGGGAAGTTATCAGAAGAAATGACTATAATTATTGGTTTGATAGTGTTCACAACAGCTAGAATAAAAAAATTCAAAAATATGTCATTCTTGTTGCTAAACTTTTATATTGGAATTTGTAACATGAACATTTTGATGCACAGACAAAACTGATTGCAATCTTTAACCTAATTAACGTAATGCTACAACATTAGAGTTTATGTGTCAAATGATCTAGTTAAATGTGTGTTTAAGTGGTCAAACACACATTTAACTAGATCATTTTGCTTTGCATTAGAGTTCTTTTTAGCAATAGTAGTAGATAAATAAATAAACAGTTTCTTATTAACATCCATTGCAACAAGTTTACAGTCCAATACCAAGACTTACTTTTTTAGAAGAATCAAATTGTAAATTTACAAAATCTTCACATTCTAAGAAGCATAACTATATTTTAAGGTAAAATAAATCTCATAATAAAGTTAATATCTTCATTTATATTTACAAAATCCTGTACAAATTATTTGTTCGACGGCTTATTGAAGGAGGATGAGCCTTGAATATTTTCAATCGAACTTCAGCCTGAAAGTATAGCAGTGGTTTTTTTAAAAATGTAAACCCTTTTATCACTGTTTTCATGAAATTTTGATTTTACATTTGGTAAAGCTTTTTTAAAAATACTTTGCTGTTTGATCCATCCATAGCACTTATTTAGACAAGATATTAAAAAAAAACTAAGGCATAGAGTCACAAATAACCTTTACAAGAATATAAAGTGGTACAAATAGCTGTCTTGTGTGCAATAAACGCGCATAAATCAAGTCAATAAACAAGAAGATATAGGTGAATAACAGTACTTTGTATTATACAGTCAGTATAAAGGTGTTTTTATTGCATTTTGTGGTATAATTTCATCGCAAAAATGCGTAGCAACGGAAAAATCAAAGCGTTGCTATGGATAAAAATTGATACTGAATTATTTTAAACAAAAATTAGATGTAGATACCTAAGTTTTTTTTGCAATTCAACAAAAAAATAGGAAAATTCTATGATTTTATTGATATAAAAATGAATTTTTGGTAAAATGATTTTTTCATTTTTAATTACTGTACCCCATATGTCACCTATTGTTATGTAACTAAGGTTTTCGCTAGAATGTTTTTAGATATAAAACCGACAATGTTGTTATTATTAATTACAATTTTTCGTAGCTTAAGGGTGTCTGGCAAGGGGTCGCCACCATGATAAGTGTCTAGGAATGGATGGCATGAAATCTAATACTACTAGGAACAAAATTGTCAGAAAATTACGCTTTATAATTTGACATAGTTTAGCTGGTTTTTAAAAAACCTTTGGTACCTGTTACCAACCAACGCCACTATGATCTAAAATACATATATGACCATCGTTCCCACTTGTGTTGGAAACAGACGCTGAGAAATTTTTAGCTTTTATAAAATAACGTAGGTCTGGCAGCCAAGGGCTCTTGCTCTATTAATGTTTATATCGTGGTAAGAAAAATGGTTTCTTTGACGTGTTTTGAAATACTTGGTAATTAAATTTAATTTTAAAACATTAAAATTCACGAACACAATATAGGTTATGATAAATATTTAACGCAGTAGAGTTCTAATAAAAATTACTAATAATATTACTTCTTTTTTATTTTTTTTTTATCTTTATAATATTTCTTTTTTAAAACATTCATGCACACAACATTTAATAATTGTTTGTTAGTTTGGTTACAATTTATAATTATTTTAATGAAGGGTCACTGTCTACGCACAAACTTATAAATGATTTTTTATGGACAGAGTTAAAGTATTTTTAATAGACAGCTTGTAGAAACAAAAATGGCGGTGAGCATAGGTAAATAATAGTTTCGAACATAAAATGCGTCCTACGTCAACGCTTCTTAAGAAGGCTAATATTACCTCTCTCTCAGAATGCTATACGTATGAAATACTTTTTTTTTGTTTTTTGCTACTGTAAAAAATGTAAGGAGTTAAGCAATAACTATTTGCTTTTTTTATGTATTAACTTATATAAAACAATACGATATTATCTTCTAGTTTATGTATTTGTGTCTTTATAATAAAATATTTGTAAATTACGTTTTTATAAAAATGGTGATATTATGTCTTTTTCTTGCTCCAACTATTTATTTTTTTGTATATGTATTTATATGAAAATTGTATTTATAGTAAAAGGCGAAATCAACAACTAAAAAAAACCTGGATATTGCAACCACAACACAAGAGGAAGTCTGAATGACCACCTGGACAAGGCCTTCACAAAAATGTCACAAGGGGTCTTAAAAATTGTAAAAAAAATTTAAATCCTATTTAAATTCTTTACAATGTAATTAAAACTATGGAAGAGAACTCTATAGATTTTCATGCACTTAAAAACTGAATGGATTATAGCTAACGCAGCGTATAAAAACGATCACCAGATCAACTATTGGTAGTAAATGCAGCTATCAATAAACAAAATGAAAGAAATAAAAGAGCCAAAAATGACAGTTTATGGAATAACTGAATCAGAGAAATCTTTAAAATCTGATAAAGTCGCAGATAATAACAAAAAAACTGTTGAATTGTTTAATAATTTTGGAGCCAATGATAAAATAAAACAACAAAAAAAGAATTTTATCTAGTGGACACACGACATCAATCCAACGTTAAAGTTATGTTAGGTTATGTTGTGCGACATCGACCAACTAAATCTAACGTCAAAAGAGTCAAATTTTGCATGGCTGTCATCTACATACCTTTTGAATGACTTCGGTGAGAATAAGTTTATTTCCGCAAATCTCAAAGTATTTGTTCCCAAATGTTGCAAAAATGCCTCTGCAACAACGACGATGTGCGATGTCACTAATAGTTAACCTAGTCCTTTTTTGAAGATCATCTTTATCAATGTTGAGTATGCCAATAATCACATAAATCGCTTTGTCAATTGGATCCAAGGGGTAAAAAGCTACCACATCAAATGAGACTTGAATTTCATTAGAATAAATAACACAAGATTTCGTTTCGTTGGCAAATGAAGAGGAATTTAGTAACCTTATTTTATTTAGAGTTGGTTGTACTATTTTTAAAAAATATTCTGAGGAACCATAATGCAGAGTACCGGTAGTGGAAACCACTGGTCTCATTATATAGTTTTCGTCTGATTTATGAGCTTTTATGATGCCATACTGTCGTGAAGGAATGCAATCAGAAAGATCTAATTGAAAAATCTACGCTGGTGGTGGTCTTAGTATTTTTGTCCACAAATCAATTAACTTTATTTTACGTAATGATCTTAATGTTAATGAAACAGATTGTGAGTTGTTGTGCATAGAAAATATAAATAAAACCACCAAAAATATTGTAATTCTTTCTATTTATAGACAACCATCTGGTAGTTTGAGAAAATTTAAAACTTATTTAAGCAGTTTTTTAACCAAAACTAGTTTAACACAGAATCATGTTTACTTAGCTGGTGATTTTATCTTAAATTGGCTTAAGTAGGCTTCAAATAAAAATGTTCAATACATTTTAGATACACTACCCAATATAACCTAAAACCAACAATAAATAAGTCAACAAGAATAACTAAGACTACATTTTTTTTTTTTTTTTTTTTGTAATTCACCTCCCCAAGGCCGAGAAGGCCACTACAGATGAGGAGGCTACTTGTGGTTATAACCCTCTCTCAACTCTATAACTCCGAAACACGAACCTTGACGAACAAGGCCGCTGCGCGGAGAAATAAGTTGAGCGCGGTACTACCAGGGACGTGGTGGGAATCGAACTCGGAACCTCTAGCATGAAGTGAGCGCTCTTCCACATCGTCATTACTTGATAATATAGGTACTAGCAGTTTTCAAAACTATCGTTTAGGAACGGGCATAATCAAAACTGATTTAACACATCACTTTCTAATATTCTTAATTACTGATAACATTACCCAACATAATTCCCCCTCGAACTCTACAATTTTAACGCGACAGATCAATGAAAACTCCTTAATGTATATTCGAACTCTTTTATCAGAAAATATCGATTTGAATCTTATTTTACAATCCTATGAAGTCAATAATGCATATGAACTATTTTTAGCGCAATTCTGTAAACAGTATGACATAGCATTTCCTGTTAAAAAATAGTTATAAAATCCAAGTCTCTTTTAAACCCGTGGATGACAAAGGGACTAATAAAATCGTCTAAGAAAAAAAAAAACTTTATGTTATATATTTAAGGCATAAAACATATAAAAATGAAATAAACTGCAAAAGCTATAAAACTTATTTGAAAAAACAAAAATAAGCTCTTAAAAAATTTATTATGCAAAGTTGTTGGAAAAAACCAACTGCGACACTAAAAAAAACGTGGAATATAATTAAACAAATAATTGATAAAAATAAATGCGCATAAAATAATCTCCCCCAAAAGCTTTTAATTGACGGGAAGTCAGTTTTCGATATCATTGAACCGTCATTATTTCATATTTTTGACCTTTCATTATAACTAGGTGTTGTGCCAAAAAACTTAAAGTTGCCGTAATCACTCCAACTTTAAATCTAGTGACCTTGGTTCTCAAAATTATTAAAACGAATTATGTACAACAGACTTTATAACTATTTGATGTAAAACAGTTTGCTGTACAGTAAACAATTTGGGTTTAAAAAAGATAATTCAACTAACCATGCGGTAATCGAACTGATTAATCATGTATCAGATCCATTCAATAATGACTATTTTACCTTAGGAGTTTTTATTGATCTCTCAAAAGCCTTTGACACTGTTAACCATAAAATACTTATAAAAAAACTGGAACTCTATGGAGTAAAAAATAAAAACTTTCTTTGGTTTGAAGATTACCTGGCGAACAGGTCATAATGTATTATTTATAAAAAAATTGAAAAAGAAAAACACATTACATGTAGTGTGCCCCAAGGTTTAATCTTGGACCATTATTATTTTTATTGTGTATAAATGATTTAAACTTAGCATCAAGTATTTTAAATGTTATATTGTTTGCAGACAACTCTAATCTTTTTTATTCCAACAAAAACATAAAAGATCTCTTTAATATTTAATGAAGAACTATTAAAAATAAATGAGTGGTTTACAATTAATAGGCTTTCGTTAAATGTAGAAAAAACTTAATTTATTTTATTCTCCAAACCTAGTAAAGGTGATGATGTTCCTCTAAAATTACCTAATCTTTTAATCAATAAAACATTTATTAAAAGGGAACCAACCGTTAATTTTTTAGGAGTAATACTAGGTAAAAATTTGTCATGGAAACCACATATAAAATACATAGAAAATAAAATCTCAATAAATATTTCCATATAATATGAAACTAAACCATATCTTAACACTGCTTCCTTGAAAAAAATATACTTTTCATTTATTCATAGTTTTATCTCTTACTGTAATGCTGTATGAGGTAGTACTAATTATAGTTAATTAAAAAAACTTTATAGTAAGCAAAAACAGGCATGTAGTATTGTATTTGGTGCACACAGAACTTTACATTGCGAGCCTCTCTTAAGAAAGCTTGGTACCCTTAGTGTCTATAAACTAAATATACATCAAGTTCTACAATTCATGTTTAAAGTAAAACATGAGCTTTCTCTTATTGTATTTCAGTCTTACTTTAGTGAAATCTCGCACTAGTATCCTGCTAAATTTTCAATTAACAACTTTATTGTACCAAAAACTAATTTAAAACTAAGTTCTTACCAAAGTCAATACCCTAGACCGTTTCTATGGAAACACTTTTCAAAATTTATTACAAAAAAAAATGATATTCAAAACATCTCTTCGGAACAATTCAGGAAAGAATCTAAGAGTCTCTTATTACAAAATGACTTTGATTTAAAATATCTCTTTTAAAATAAATACATAAATGATATAAATTTTCTAAAAAAATAGTTATTGACACTACTTTTGTTGCAGTTTTATTTTTATTTAATTTTTTGTTGATAAACTTTAATGTTTTGGATGAGTTCTGTTACAGTAAACCTGTTTAAAATTTTTTTTATGTTTGGATATATTTTAGTTTCAGGCTTTCTCCATTCAACCCAAGATACTTTGAAACCAAATGCACAACAGTTTGTAAGTGTTTATCAAACTGTTTCATACCTTTGCATGCAACAAATTTGTCATAGACGCAATCGTATGGGTAAGGTTTACAAACAAAGTTATTGCTCATTTCAGATCCAACTTTGATTGAAGACGCTTGAATTGATTTTGTTAATGCATAAAAGCAAATTGCATATTTTTATTTAAACTACATTCACAACCATTATGCGGAAATTTCGTAACAGATTTCACATGACGAAGGTCACAAAATTTGCTGAGTCCAATTTTGATGTGCTGATGCTCGCGTATAATTTCAAAAGAAAATCGCGTATAATATAAATGACGTATCGGAATATTATTCATTTTCCGTCAGATAATTGAATCCGAGTGACATTTTTTTGTTCGTTGATATTTAGGAAACTTCATCCTCATTATAAATCTGTACTTATAAGATTTATATTATAAAACTTCATCCAATACAAAGCTGTATGGTCTTTCCTCAGTAAGACCATACAGTTTTGAACATACTGGAGGTAGACCCGAATTTTCTTTACAAGCAAAGTTATTTGAAAAAATAGAAAGAATTTCGGCTTGTTTTTTGTTTTTTTTTGAATTTCGTTGTGTTTTTAAAACTTTTTTCAATGCTTTTCTCTTTGTTGAACATTTTTAAAAGATGAGCTTAGTCTTTGAGAATGAGTTTCAAGTTTTTTCCTTAGAAGGCGACTTTTTACAACTCTTAATTTTGCTTTAGCAGTACAGGCTGCTTTGTTATTAGATTCGGCTTTCATTTTCTCTCTCAGATCTTACTCTGGAAATTTCTTTCTTATTATCAGGATTCCGAGAAACATAATTAGCTTGGTATTCTGCATAACGTCTTTTTCTTATTTCTAATAATGATTCCAACTCTTAAAAATGAACAACTTTATAAGAAAATGCCAACAATTTACAATCCAATAATTTACAAATATTTACTAATAGCTCTTCACAATACTATAAGACAAAATTTATTTCACAGCGAAAACTGAACAAAATTGAAGAACTCAAAATAACTTTATGCAAAATACCAAGCTAATTATGTTTCTCGAGCAGCAATGGTAGCACACTTGCCTCAGAAACGTAAGATACGTGGTTCAAACCCCACCTCAGGGCAAGTTTTGTGACATCGGTTGGGAAGGAGGCGCGAACTTCCTATTAAATGTTCTTCTACGGTGCTCTATGATTAGATCGTAAGGACTTCTTGGAATACCTTTAAAAATATTTGGATGATATTTTGATTTCCTTGCCACGCAATTTTTTAAAACGCTAATTATCCCGTTGATGGGTTAAGTGATGCAACACCTTTTAACCTATAATTATAAGTTAATATAATGCTTTTTAACTAATTTTTTTTTAGAATAGAAAGTTCACATTATGATATAGAATTTCTAAAAAAAGCTTGCTCTAAAACCTAACTTCATAGCGGTAATTAAATAGCTTTTTTATTTTTTAGTTCAATGACGCAACCTCATTTTTGCAGATGTGTATGAAACAAAAAAGCACTTGAATTGTTTTTAAAGCCCAAAAGTTTTTTACTTAAGTCATATATATTATCTCAAAGATTATTTTTAAACAAAATATGAATATGTTTTGTTTAAAATGTTGCAATAACATACCTTCAAATTTTACTCACTTTTTCCGAATAATATTAAGAAAAAACAGCTGCTAACATTCATCAAATTTATCTACTCGGTTAAAATATCTTCTACTCAAAACTTATTTTAACAATAATTTTAAGGTGTTTAAACTACATCTAAAGAAAAAAAAGTTGAAAAACAGTTTATCTCTTCCATTGTGAAAATAGCCATTTATATTTAGAATATGTACATACAAAAATATACAGTGATTTCATAAAAAATTGACATATTTAGCTTTTGTTGTGTAAAGTTTATTTCATGTATCAAAAAATTGATACTAAAGGCGATATTGAACCAGTTTTTATTTATTTGCGAATTTAGTTATGAAGCAGAGGATACTGGTACGCATAAGTAGCTTTTAGCAAGGCTAGCAAGTAAAGGTACTGCTTAGCATAATTTTTCTAACATGCTATAACATAAATATTTTTAGAGGAAACTATTTGCCAAAAATCCGACAAATTACAAAAAACTGTATATACAGCAAAATGCTGTGAGATTTGTTGCGAGTCAATTTATCTAAAAAATTGTTTGCGATTCAATGTTCACAGTGTTATAAAACAGGTTCTAACCTTAACTTTATGACCCAGAGAAAATCTTTGGTGAAATGATAGCCCACACTATGGGGATAACTTAGATATTAGTATCGAAATCAAATTACAGCGTCCTGGCAAGTTATTTACTATAGAATTTTCATATTTTATTGATTGCACTAACATGCGAAATGACAGCTTATTTCGCATTTCTACAGCCCTAAATTATGATTATTTTGTAAAAATCTTTTTAAATTGATATGCAACGGATTTAATTATGGCATAAATAATTTTTGAAAAAGTTTCTACTTTTGTATTCTAGAAAAATGTACGCCGCTTTTACTTTACCGATGAAAGCTAAACTGTGCACATCTAATTTGACCGAAAATGTCAAATACTGCTAAAAACCACTAAGAATGCAGGAAAACTGTTTTTTTTTTTGCTTCAGTAAAAGTCAACGAACAAACATCAAACCTAACATCAAACTTAACATCAAATCTAAATGAAAGTGTAGAGGATATCACATCATTGTATAAATTTGAGACAATTAAACTTCAAAGAGTAATTCGAGACTCCCACTATGACTGTTTGATCTCCACAAAGTTCAGCAGCTAGAATACCTTGTTCAACAGTCAAAAAAAGATGCTTAGATTGTTTTTCAATTATTAGAAGATGATTGCCTCACAATTGCACAAAAGACACTTTCAGAAATAAACTTGTTACTACAAAAAATCTTTTGGCATCAGAAAGAGATTCAGCTCTTGTTGTTTTAAATAAAGCTACTTCTCCACATGGAACAGTTTAATTAATTGAATCTTATGGTGGAAGGATGCTTCCAGTAACACCAGGTATGAATTTAGTTTTTTCTAGTTCAAATTAATGATAGGTTAAACTTTTAACACTTTGAATTCATTATAGGTTCTTCATCAGCTCGACAATTTTCTCCTCCAAATCCATCAATAAGTTTTAACACTTGATCAAGTTCAAACAAACATAGAACTTTCAAACAATGACATCAAGAGGTTAGCAGCTACTATTAATTAGTCAATCTCACAACAAATTGATGAGAAAAATTACGCCGTAAAATTTTATGAATTCAGCGAGCAGCTTGCACATCATTTCACAAGCTCATCAATTCAAGAAAACGCATAATGTGTTAGGACTATCATACAACTATGATCTTAAAAATGAAATTATATCAATGAGATGTACGTCAAAAAATCACATTGTAAAGGTTAGATTTGATAAAAGAAGTGGTTTTCTGAAAGTTGGCAGGGAAATTATCAAATTAAATCATGAACCTAGGGTTCCCCCAGCAAAACTCAAATGCACAAGCAAGGTTTCTAAGGACACTGGAATCAAACGTCATTATTGCTGTCTCTGAGGAGCTGCAAAAAATTTATACTAACGTTTTGCAAGTACTTGAGTTGATTAATTTGAAAGACCGGGAAATGTCCTGTCCTGTGATCTAAAACTTCCAAATATTAATTGTGGGCTTCAAGCACACTCAAGTGCGCATAACTGCACCTGGTGTGAATCTAGTTCGAAGAAACGTATCAATCAGGGGAAAATGAAGACTTTTGAATCTCAAGAAGAAAAAAATTCCATTATTTAAGTCAGCAGGTTCCAATACTCGAAATGCTCGTGGCTACAAAAATATTGTTCCTTTTCCAATATTTAAACTACCCAGAGACACATTGGTTTTGAAGTTCCTTTCTCCCATGAAATTGTATCTCCTAATCAGAGTTTTTAATCATCCGTTTGTTGTGCTACTTCAAGTTTTTCCTCAAGCAACTCTTTAAACTGATGTCTTACCTATTAGACAACAGTCTTATCATGGCGGACATTTTGCAGGAAATGAATTCAGAAAGCTGCTACACAGTACTAATATTCTTCAATCAATTGCTGAGAAACACTCATGCTATGCAGCCATCCCATTGACTGAGGTTTTTCAAAAATTCAATGTGATAGTGTCTGGCTGTTTTTGATGCAACCTTGTGATAGTGTTTGGCTCTTTTTGATGCAACCATCTAAAGTACCCAAAAATAGTTGAAGCACTCAGAGTGTCTTATCTGGCATTGCAAAATGTGTCTGTAGCACCCAAGGTCCATGCAGTATTTTCCATATGAAAGATTTCATCGACAGACATGGTCAAGCTCTTGGGCTTTACTCAGAACCGGTGACTGAAGCAATGCATCAAAACATTCATATACATTGTCAAAATTTAAAAAATCCCAATATTATCTAGTATACAGAAAGAAGTTACAATGTTGCCTCGTTAACTTCAATAGGAAAAATTGCTTGTAAAAAGTCATTTTAAGAAGTGATTTAAAGAAAGAATTATTTTAGAATTCGTTCCATGTAAAAGAAAAAGTTATTTTGCAAAAATATTATATGTTTGTTACTTATATAGCTTCAAAAATATATCATTTGTTTTCCTTGTTTGTAAACTGAAGGTTTTACCATCGATAAAAAGCAAAAAAAGCTGTCATTTCACATGTTTGTTCAATCAATAAAATATGAAAATTCAAATGTAAATAACATGCCAGGACGTTGTAATCTGATTTCGATACTTATATCTAAGTGATCCCCATAGTATAGACTATCATTCTACTAAAGGAGTCTCCGGGTCAGAAAGTTAAGGTTAGAACCTGTTTTATAACACTGTGTGTGCTAACAGCCAATGCGGTAATCCCATTGCCTAATAAAAATGTTATATTTTTATACTATTACACGGTGCATAGGAACATGCTCCTTGCAACACATCACCAGAAATATTTTTTTGTTTATCATCAGAAAACTCTTCCTTATTCCAAAAATGTAAAAAATAATTTTTTTACCGGGTTGCTGGGGAGAAATCACGTATTTTAGGCAAATGTCCCGTAATTTTGTTGTTCAAGATTTCAAGACTCAAATTTCTAGTATGTTGATACTGGTACAAATGAGAATGAAATGCAAAAAGTTTAGGTAAATGGAGCTAACCTAGGCCCTTCCCGACCACTATTTGCCTCTTTCCTAGAACTACGTCTTCTGAGATCATTAAAAAGTGTTCAAGTTTTATCATTAGTTAAATTAAAACTTATTAAAATATTTTAATTTTCATCAAAAACTTTCTTTCGCTTAAGGTTTATGACCATAAGAAGTTTATCATTCCGCTCATTTACCCCCTGAAATAGTTTTGAATGATCGTAACCGTTTAAACGAAATTTTTTTTTTTGATGAAGTTTAACATTTGCCGATAAGTTTCGATCTGGTTTAATATAACACGAAAAAGTATTAAAAAATTCTTTTTAGAAACCATACCTTAGGGGTGGGCTATTAGGGGTACAATTGGGTTAGCTACAATTACTTTATTGCCGAAAAGGAAATTTCTGTTATATGTTGTTGGATTATTATTTATATTTTGCATGTCATATATTATCATAACATATATTAAATTATATGTCAAACAATTGTTCATAGGAGGCTAATATTTTACTTTTTACGAGCTATCTGCAAATTGAAAGCTACTTTAAAAGTGTTTGTATTACTAAGCAAATACTGCGTTTTTTAGCACTTCAATATAGTTTGGACTGTGCTCTCCAAATTTTCTAATTTACCAAAACTGATTGAAAATCTTGAGAATGGATTTGAGAGCTGGTTCAGTCCAATAGCCTAAGTCTAGAGAATATAAAATGTACGAAACAAATTCTAGTCTATTTAATGAATAATTTTCGTAGTTTATGCAAGTTTAAACTTACATAAATTGTTGTAATATTGTTGTAATAACTATTTAGTTAATATTTTAATTATTATTTAATTTTTATTACAATAATGTATTATTATTGTAATAATAACTAACTAATTAAACTATATTATTATAATCTTTTATTAAACTTAAAATTTATTTAAAGAGACTTCACCTTTTATGTCAATAATTTCAATAATATCTTGCTCAACTTTGTGTACCTTCAAAGGAATCGTAGCCCCTAAATTTCTAGAGCTCATAGAGAACTGCTCTATATATTTGACTTAAGTAGAGCTTAATGATTTTTCAAAAATGCTTTGAACTATTTTTTCAAAATCTCTAAGTATCTTAATGTATTTGGCAGCAGTATATCCTTAACTGGACTCCTGAAAAAACAGCTCAAAGCTGTCAATGTTTTTAAGCAACTTGTTGCAAGCATTGCTTTCCAAACGATGCTGCCCTTGATAGGATACTGATGTTTATTGTCGACAGATATCGGTTGACAACTGTAACTGTTATTAAATGGGGATCGAACAACACTTGTGTGAATTTTTGTATATTTTAATTTTGCACCATCAGATATCCATTGGTTGAATAATCTGCACAAATATTCTGAATAATGATCAGCTTTTTGTAGATGTCAGGAGATGAGGTCATGCAAAACGGACAAGGGTACTTCAATCTTGCAGTTTGTTTTTCAACCATTTGAATCAAAACCTTTAGATCTTCAGATAATGTGTAATCTAATCCAGCTACACTCAAAAAAATCTTTCCTTATTTTTAAGGGAAAAATTAAAGAAATAATCCCCTAAAATCAGCACTGGTAAAGATTTCCTTAAACTAAGGAAATTGGTTTTTAAGGAAATTTCTTTCCTTAATAATCTTTCCTTATTTTAAGGGAAAAACTAAGGAAATAATCCCCTAAAAACAGCACTGGAAAAGATTTTCTTAAACTAAGGAAAATTGTTTTTAAGGAAATTTCTTTCCTTAAAACTATTTCCCTTAAAATAAGGAAATCCATAAGTAATAATTTTCTTAAAATAGTAAAAATTCATTCAAGGCAAAATTTGATTATTTTACGTGATATTTTTTCGGTAAGATCAAGACTGAAAAAAAGATTTCTTTATTTTAAGACAGCAGCTAGAGTAAAATTTCCTTACTGTAATTATTATTATAAGTTTAAATCTATTTTCAAAAAACGTATAACCGATAAAAACAACAACAAAGTACATATGCATATTAATAACTGTAATCTACAAATAGTACACAGTAAAAATTTACAATTGCCGAGATCAAAACTTAAGATTGGCATAGTTACATTTTAAACAATAATAAATATATATATACAGGACAACAAAATTTGTTAGTTCAGTATAAAAAGTGAATCTTCACTATATAATGAACTTTTATTACAAAAGTTAATAGTTCAATTTTGTACTATTTAAATTCTTTTGCTGTTAACCATTTTTTTCCAGTCATCGGTAACAAAAAGATCAATGCTTTAATAGCAGCCGTAACCTGAGTCGTAACCTGAGCAACCTGAGTATGAAAAATAAAAACAAGGGGTACTTGGCTAAATTAAAAATTTCTATATATATTACCTATTACCTTTTGTTTTGAAATATTACCTACTTCAATACAAAAAGATTTAATTTAATGTAATATTAATAAGTAGAATGTAAAGCGTTAAATGCAATTTTAATCATTATACAGCAAAAATTAAAAGCATAACAACCTGAAATCCGAAGTTTAGTTTAAACCTAACTACTAACTCCTTCATATACAATTATCTTGTGGATATGTACAACTGATAACCAACAATCAAGCTGCATACAAAACAAATATTAAAAAAAATTTAAACGCAATTTTAAATTTAGCACAGCATAAAGTAATAGCACAGAAACCTGAAAACCTAAGTTCAGTTTAAACTTAACTATTTAACTATATTAACAGTTTAACTTAACTCCTTTATATACAATGATCTTGTAGATACGTACAACTGATACTCCAACAATCAAGCTGCATAAACTACTTCAAACATTAAATAATACTCAACTTTTTAAATAGTGAACATTTATTTTGTAAAAGTTACTAAACTAGCATTAAGTTGCTAAATAAAGAAATATAGTTTTAAAAAGTTAAATAGTAACATAATTTAATACATCGCATCTAAAACTGAAAATACAATAAATCTTTGTTTATACATTGCTATTTTAACACCAGAATTGGAATAATATTTTGATTATACCAAGCAAAAGCTACCAATAAATTCCATCACAAGAAGTTCAATAACTATTAAAAAAGTATTTTAAAGATGCTTAAATAAAAAATGCAGGAAAATAAGAAAATTGCTTACACTGCTAAATATTTAAGTTGATACAATGTAATAACTGTAACAAGAGCACACAAAACCACTTGTATAACCAAATATTAATGTAAATAGAATGTAATAAATGCAGCATATGCACTGAATTTTATAAAGCAACTTAAACAACTAAATATTCAAGTAAATACAATAAAAAGTAATAACTGCAGCATGATAAGTGCACAAAATGAGAAAAACTGAAGCAATTGTACAACTTTGTTGGCACTTATATTCAACTATAGTTGAATATAACTATACTCTACTCTATACTCTATAGTTATAACTATACTCTACTGTTAACCATACAAAGCAACTTTCATACACCTTCAGTGCTGATCACTAGTTAGTATTGCTACAGTTGAAAAAGACGAGCTACACTATTGATAGTCCCAACCATTCTTTCTTTGCCAAAAGTTATATATTATAAATTACAAAAATTTAAAAAACATCTCTAAACCGCTAGGATACTCCAAATTGAAAATCCAAATCAACTTAAACATGTAATCCAAACATTCCACCATTGAACATCCAGCCAAGCAATCTTTTCCGTCGCACACAATTCTCCCAGTGATCTTGTCTTCATCGTTCAAGGAATACTCTAGGTATAGCTTTGGATGAGCCAGGTTTTGTGGAACATCTATAGAATTGCCAGTGCCAGGCTAAACATAAACAATTAGCACATGTATTGCAAATTATGACATTTCCAATTATATACAAATTTAAAATATTCACAATTTGTGCTATTAATACTAATTTAAGTTAGTGCAAAGTTAGCGTTAACTTGACAAAATAAAAACTTAATAAGAAAATTCGTCGCATGAGAATTATAGGGTACTATCTGCTTTTTTTATGTTATAATTTATTAATAAAAATGTTTAATTAATAATGTATAATTAAAAAAAAACAATTAAAAATTATATAAATCATAATAACAGCTTAGTTATGAAAGATAAATAACAAAAACGACGTATTATTTATAAATATAATGAAACATTATAACAATAAAAAATCAATAGTTAAATTCTCACAACATAAAAAAATAGACCATCCAGGTCATATTTTAAAAATTCGGAAAATTGTTTGCTGAAAATATCCGGAAAAAATCTGTAATGATTTTCCCCTTAATTTCCTCATAAATTTCAAAAAAATTTCCTCTGTATAATATCAAATATTATATCAAATCCTTTTATTTAAATATTATTTTAAAATTGTATTTTTTAAGAGCCACTCATAGCTCTTATATGCATAATAATAAATTTCAAATATTGTCAATAATGAAGGAAGGGCATCTAAAAATACGGTACTTAAATTTGTATTAACGGCAAACTTTTTAAATATCCGGAAAAAAAAGAGAAAAATTATCCGGAATTCCTGGAATATTAGGAAAAAGATAATCCCTGAAAATGTCACATAGAACACTATAATTCTTATGTGACAAATTGTAGATTTATTTACTAAAAGAGAAAAAGAGCAACAAATTAAAATATTGCAGAAATACATAAGACATTTTTTAAAAATGAAAAAAAATGCATCCAAAATGCTCGCCGTCCCATATGCGATTAGCAAATCAAACGACTTCTTTGCCGTCAGGCGCTTTTTTCCTGTCATCGGCAACAAGTATAGCAATGCTTTCACAGTAGCTATAGTCTTTCCATCTATAAAAAATGCAATAAGTCAATTAATTTCACTGTAATGATGAGCAATTTATCTCTACTAATAACAGTCAACCTCAAATTAACATAAAACACTACTCATACCACTTTTATATTAACTTACTGGATCCTCCAATCATTCCTTCTGTGTTGCATTTTTGAAGGTATTCAACTGTTGATTTGGAACAATAAAGTAGCACAAAGGATATCAAAATTTCCATACACATAACAAAGCGATCAGCTGCATCAGGATACATACGACGAAAATCTTGCAGCAGCTAAATAAATCTGTACATCATAAGCTCACTAATAAGAAAAAGCACAAATAATTACGTGAATATAAATTTATATACTGAAAACCGTTTTATTTACTTTTCAATATCTATTTACAAAATATTAACCATTTGTGGCATAGACAAGTAACATGGTATTTGATGTACACATTCTAAATATGATGGATGACATTCTTCGATCTTTTTCCGTCTGTAGCAGAACGTTTTCTTCGCTGATAGTAAAAGGTCTTCACCAAAAACTGATACCGACAAGGTGGCTAATTTGATCATTTCTATTTTTAAATCATCACCTGTTATACCTGTAAATCAAAGCTAAATTTTATGTTTTACACAACACAATGTGTAGTACTAAATAATATAAAAATGAAATCACAAATCTACATGAATGCTTTTACACAATATTCATTAGTTAAACAGTTACTTAAAAACAAATAAAAAAAGAAAACATAATTTTGAATTAAGTACATTATACTAATAACCTTCACAGAGTTCACACTCCTCCAATTCTCCACAGCAACCTGTGAAAATAAACTCATCATTTTGTAGAACTGTAGTTATCAATGAATTCCTAGAGAGTGCATCAGACAGTGGTGCAGTACTTTGTTGCAAAGTCAGTCTAGCTTTACCCCTTTCCTCTTTTGGAGTCCATGCCCATCGTTTCTCATTGCTGTTAAGTTTAGCGCGTGCATTTTCAATGCACTTTGCTAAGAAACCCTTATGAGATTTTGGTTCAAAGAAATCTTCCGGTTTGAGACCTGTAATCCCGGCAAGAAATATGCTAACCATTTTCATTTTATCTTTCGGCGGGTAATTCCCGTAACAGTCGATAACTTTAGCAGCAGTAACATATGTTATAGCTTGTCTTCTAGATATTCCAATGGTTCCAGTTTTCAATTTTATCATGTGGTGTTTAGTTTTTGTATGCTATAACAAGAAAGACTCCAGAGACATTTGATTGGATAATATGCCTGATGCAGAAGAAGTAGGAGTATTTTCATTGATACCAGTTATGTCTCTGTAACTAGCCTCGCTAGATGGAGTAGTAGGAGTAGTCACTTGCGAAATATTGCTACCTTCATTACTGACATTAGTTCTCGACAATGTGTCCTTTGTTATGGATTGACATTCTTGTACTTTCTAGACAAACAATGGTAAAATTAAAACAATTCACAAAATTGTTGTAAAAGTGCACAACAATTGATGATTTTGCAGAGCCATTGCATTTTTTGTCCAGCATACATTAATATACTAATAAATTATTATGTTTGTACACAGTCACATGAAATATAATACAATACCTCTTTCCAACATTCGCTTGGTTTGAGTATAACCACCAACATATCAGACCTTAAAACTATTGGAAAATCATCAGGATCAATTTCACATCCGTCACTATCCAACACAAACTTTAGACTGCTATCTGCACCAATGTCAAATTTCCGACATACTAACCCAAAATGCAGCTAGTAGCCTATTAGTACATAACGAATTAAATTTGTAAAAAAGAAAAGTCAGAAAAGTTTAACCAAAATTAATTTCAATCATTTAATCTCTGATCAGCTGTAATTAGTCTACCTCTTGCTGTGTATAGTCTTTCCTCGCTATTTTGTTTTAGGTATGTTTTTATTGTCAATAATGAAATATTACAATTATTATTATTGTTCTTTAGCATAATAAATTATTGAGAGAATTTTATGGCGCCTAAATTTTTGTATTAAGAAAGGTAAAAGTATGTAACTAATCAAAATAACTTAAAGGAAAATATATTCAGAATTGTGGATTCTGAATATATTAAAAGATGTCATAGTAGAAGAATGAAAAATAATAAACACAATAATATAAGTGCAATTTACATTTACTGTTATGCAAGAAAAGCTTTTTTTAGAGTTGACTCATCGCCGAAATTGTAATTTCTTATGAATTTGGTAAAAAAAAACACGAATGGATAATTTTTTTAATGCTTAAAAGGCTCAAATTGATACAGTACACTATCTTCTTTTGTATTAAGATTATTTAAATTTGGATTTAAATCGCCATTATATATTTTTTAATATACTGACAAAATAACACAAAATAATTTGCATAAGCACAAAAATGAGAAAATTGATTGTCAGCATGATTTAACAGCTACTATAAAGAAAGAAGAAGATATAGCACAAAGAAAAATAGCTGACTAAAAGATTACATATCTGGGACTAACAAGTTTTAATTTTTTACCCTCATAAAAGATGGAATGAATGTTTAATGGAGTGCGATCTTTCAACTCTTCAACTTGAGTGCTAAAAAGCTTTGAGCAGGGATTGTAGTCAATTGCATAACCATGAAAATGGTTATCGAAGTAGTTAACAGTAAGCCGCCTTAACAACATAAATGCAATATTACCAAGGTAAACAATGCATTCGATGTAACCTAACTCGGGTATACCATCACAGAAACCACACACAACTACACTTTTTTTTTCAATTCTGTAATGACCAACCTCAATCCATTGTGCAACATGAACTGTTTCTGTTTTGGATAACAGAAAACTATTGCACATAAACTGGCAAACGTCACATGGTTCAATTTGGCATACAATCTTCTCCTTCGTTGTCCCAATAACAGTGTGACTGCTGAACAGAAAGTGAGCAAGAAAAGCATTTGCTAGTGCAATTTGAGATCGCTTTGTTAATGAAAACGCTATGTTTTTGAAACAATGAGAACCTCTTGAAATTTGTTTAAAAAAGTTATGCCGAGATTCAAATCGCATGCAACAATATCTAGCGCTGTAGGATAATGCACCAAATAGTGATGCTTGGGTGTTAAGCGCTTTTCAGGAAATAAATTGAGATAAGTTTGATGATGTTCACCTATTAAATGTGACAAATAACTTGCTAAACCATCATTAACCCGTGGAGATAAAACAATATCTTCAATTTCTATGAGCAATAAAAGTAAATTCCTATGAGGTTCGTCACGTGGGACATTGTGTCCTATTATAAATGGCAGATTTCGCATTAGACACCAACATTCAGAAGCAGTCT
>NC_088925.1:55622500-55832500 GCF_038396675.1 Hydra vulgaris
TTAAAATACAACGTTGTGCCAACGTAAAACACAACAGAAGCACTAACATAAATTGAAATTAACCTGCAGTTGGCATTGTTGGCCATTAAAGCAAGGATATGAAGACAATATAATATTGGCGTCAGCACAACCACAGTTGCCAATTACCTCGATGGCAGACTATTTTCATTTAAAAAAGTGCACAAGGAGCTTCAATGAATAGTAATAAGAACAAACAAATAAGAACTGAATATGTAAGGAACATTTACGAATACATCAGACGAGATTCCCGGATGTAACTCACTGGTTAAACAAAGCCAACATCCACTCGTTACAAGAATCTGCTTTAAATGATCCTCTGCGAGTTTTCACCACAAAGATATTTGTTGTTGGTATAGCTTCAATCAAATTTATGTTTGCACCTTTCGAAGAAGGTATTTTCATTATTGCTCTTTTCCCTTGTTTGGCACGTCCTTGCGTTTTTCTTCAAAAAAGGTTAAAATTTGTTTCAACCAACCAAACTATCTGATGACCATTTGTGATGTGTTTGTAAATGTTCCTAACATATTCAGTTCTTTTTTGTTTGTTCTTATTACTATTCATTGTAGTAGGCTCCTTGTGCACTTTTTTAAATGAAAATAGTCTGCCTTCGTGGTAATTGGCAATACACGGTTTTCGATATTTCCAAAAGATTTAACACAAAAAAATTTCTAATAAACAAACATTAAAAATGGAACATTTTATGAAGAGTCAAGTTATATTTTGAATAGAACATGTTTTATAAACCGAAATAATTACTTTGAAACTAAAACGTTTTGAAATTTTACTTTTATAACACTTGGTTTAATTTTAATAAGTAGTTATTGGTGCAAATGCATATCATTGGTGCAAATGCATATCGGAAATATGAAATATACACAGAACCTAAATGTAAAAAAAGAGGAAATTGCATGTATATTGTGCATCACCTTTTCATTTATTTCCTTTTCTAACTATAAAAACATCTTCTTTTCATTGTGAAACTTGAATCAAACTTGTTAACCGCCGAAAAAGCGCTCCTCGAACAACTGATTTTTTTCTGTCTAAAGAAAAATGCACGAGTTTGCTTCAATCATTTTAAAGATAAAGAGTCTCGTTAAAAAATCCTATTCCCACTGAAAAATTTGGGTACGATTCCAGACATAAAGTTGCTCTTTTGTGCCTCTATATAAAAATAGTATAATAAGTACTGATTCCACACAGCCTTTACTTAAAAAAATATAAACCAAACGTAAACTCCACTACATGCCGTAATACCATATTTTGTTGATCAAAATCACTTTTTTATTAAACAGCCATGTTCTATTTCCTCATTACTTAGTGTCAACCTCAGCCCAAAAAACACGTTGACTTTATAATTGAACCAGTACGTGTAGTAGTAGAAGTAGTAGATGAAAATAAAAATTATATTATTCCACTTTCTAATCTAAAAAGTTGCCTCAAGCTTAAGACTCAATTTTTTTTGTAAGTAACCTGAATAAAACAATTTAATTTTTGTAATTTTAACAAATTACAAAAATTAAATCATTATCTTCTTTTTTAAAACAGAAAATTACAAATTTAGGTAAATTTCATTGACGAGAACATCACATGGAAACATCATATTAACTATGTCTGCTCGAAAGTTTCAAAAAGTATTGGAATTCTATATAAGGCGCGTACTCATTTAGATAAAAATAATTTAACTAAACTTTATTATTCTTTTATTCATAGTTATATAAGTTATGGAATTATTGCCTGGGGTAGTACTGATCAAAGCAAGTTACAATGTCTCCATCGCCGTCAGAAACATGCGATCCGTGTAATTAATTTTGCGGATTGGTTCTCAAATTCTTCAATATTTTTCAATCAAATGAAAATCCTCGATATTTATAAACAAACGTATATAAAAATTTATAATTTGTTTATATGTGGAAGTATGATTTATCTCCTTTAACTTTTAAAGACCTTTTTATTTTGAAACCTTTAAGCAAGTTTAACATGAGGAATAATAACTATTTAAATGAACCACTCTGTCGAACAAAATTCAATCACTTCTGTATCACTTATCGTACAGCTCATCTCTGGAACAAAATTATTTTGCCTAACTTCGGCTTACCCCTAACTTATTCTGTTTTTAAAATTAAATTAAAAGATCTTATTCTCTCTATTGAAAATATCTTACAATATTTTTAATTTGTCTTATGATATATAATAATTTTGAAATGTATGTTCAATCTTTGTTTTATACATTTTATATATTTTGTTGCCAATTTGTTTCTATTTATCTCAGTTCTATTTTAATATTATTATGTTAATTTTTTACGTTCTCTTATTGTAAAAAGGCGTTTTTATAATACTTTACGTACGCTGTTCTGTAAAAGGCTTCTGACGATAAGATCATTTGATCTTCTTTTAGAAGCCTTGTTTGTATTTGAGAAAAAATATGTAGTTTATATATATTACGTCAATGTAAACAAAAACTTACGGAAAATTATTAAAAATAAAGTCGACAATAATCTTCAAAATAATATCTACAAACAGTTACCAACAATTGACTAGAAGTGTAACTTTTACTCAAGCATTCCTTCCGTGAAAGTTTTTAACATTCTCCATGACCTTAGAAAACCAATTGTTCATCATTGATTTAATTTCAAAACTGAAATAAGATGGTCTCCTAAAAATTTACAAATAAAAAGACATCAAAAAAACGTGGTTGATACAAAAAATTATGTTCACAAGATGAGTTTTTACCTGTTCTGCTGAAATCACACCTTGGATTGTAAAGCAAAACATTGTTGGTAGATTTAATGTTTCTCTTATTTCGATAATGATTAAATCTTGGATAAGAGGCATGTCACAGTATTTTATGATTTAAAATAATTTAAATCAATAGTTTAAAAATCATTTGTTTACTTTCCTGATGAAGAAAAGGTTCGTTTAAACTGGCCTGATTGTTTTTAAGATAATCCACGTTTGTTAGAAATATTTTACTCCTCTGAAATTTTTATAGAAAAAACAATAGATTTAGAACTAAAAAGAACAACATGGTCTGAATAGAAGCACCACAATACAATGAAGTTCCTTGTATTAGTTACCTTTAGTTCTTTCATAGATTTTGTTTCAGAGGCATATACTGGAAGAATGTCAGATAAAACAATAAAATTGGATTGTAGCTACCTTACTAAAATCTCTCCTTATTCATCAGTTATGGTTGATAAATGATTTAATATTTCTAATAAGTGTGCTGCTTATAGGATTACTTTTATTTCCACAACTGGAAAACGACGAACTTCTTAAATGATACCCAAATGAGTAGTAAAAACAAGTAATATTGCTAAACGTAGAAATCTCATTAAACAGATAAAGTTATCACATTTCAACAGCTCTAAATTTATATACAAGCTTGGTAACTACGAAAAATTCAACGAAGAACTCAATAAGGTTGACTGGTCATCTATTTTTAAAGACTTAAACGTTGAACAATGTTACCAACTTTGACTCAACAAATAGAATTAATGTTATCTTCAATTCATCCCTCGTATGGCAAACAAACCATTCCCCATAAAACAACCATGGTTGACAATAGAACTATTATCTCCGTTTATTTCTACGTTTAGCAATATTGTCTTAAAAAATTGCTCTGGGCTCGTAACGTCAGTTCAAAATGGAAAATCATATCCCTGGTTTGGAAATATAGAGAAACTGGAAAGTTTGTTAAAAAAATTAAGTCGTTCTTCTCTAAAATCCTCCAAAATTGCTCTTGCCAATGATAAGCGTAACCCTAAAAGACTGTTTTCATACATAAATAGTAAATGCTCTGTAATAAATCAGATCTCATCTATACGAATCACCAGTTCCAGTGAGATCATTAGCTCTGAAAAAATTAGAATAGCTAACTCACTTAACAATCATTTTCAATTAGTTTTCAGCAAAGAGCTATCCAATGACAATCTTCCCCGTTTTGATTGTAGAACTAACACAATCCTCAATAGCATATTTTTCGATACTCTGGCCACTTTAATGGAACTATCAGCACTAGGTATATCTAAATCACTTGGTGTAGACAATGTCAGTCCTCACGTTTTACGCTTTTGTTCTACCTCAATGTCTTCTCCACTTACTCTCATTTTTCAAAAGTCATTTGACAATGGTGAAATTCCAAGCTCATGATCCAAAGCAAATATAACACCTTTATTTAAAAAAGGCCCCAGAATCGACTCATAAAGCAACAGACCAATATCCCTCACCTCGATTCCGTGTAAAATAATGGAGAAACTAGTTAAGAAGGCAATCATGCAGCATGTAAAATCAAACAATCTTTTATCAAACTGTCAACATGGATTTTTAGAGAGTAAAAGCATCCATTACAAATCTCCTTGAAACAATGGACTTCTTGACTGAAAATATAGCCAGAAAGCTACCAGTTGACGTCGTATTTCTGGATTTTGCTAAAGCTTTTGACAAAGTCCCACATCTACAAATGCTTTACAAATTAAAAATGTACGGAATTGAAAGCAATCTTCTCAATTGGATAAAGCTTTTCTACTAAACAGGTCTCAACGAGTCACCTTGGTGACACCCAATCGAAATGGTCACCTGTGACAAGTGGAGTTCCGCAAGGACCAGTCTTGGGTCCTATTGCATTTGTCATTTTCATCAATGATCTGCCGGATGTAATAAACAAAGAAAATAGTTGTAAGATTTACGCTAATGACACTAAAATTCCTAAGCATTATTGACTCATTTGCTGCTCAACTTCAACTCCAATCAGATATTGACCAAATTGTTCATTGGACTAAATCTTGGCTCGTGGAGCTAAACGCAAAGAAATGCAAGGTCATCCACTTTGGTCAAAAAATTAACTACTTTCAAATACTCAATGGAGAAATTTGGCCTTGTTCAATAACGACTCGAACTACATAGGAAACAACCACCTCTGAGCGTGACTTGGGAATTCAAATTACCAATGATCTTAAAGTACAAACCCAATCCATCATTGCCTCATGTAAAGTAAATCAAATGCTAGGCATCCTAAAACACACTTTCCAATCTCGTGATGCTTCTTTATGGAAACAACTATACTTCATCTACATCCGTCCTTTACTTGAGTTTTGCAATTCCAGCTTGGAACCCCCATTTGGTGAAAGATGAACAGACTATTGAATTAATACAGCGCAAAGCCACAAAAATACCAGACAAACTAAATAAGTTAGACCACAAGTCCAGATGTTTACAACTTAGCCTATCTTCTTTATTTGAACGTTGTAAACGAGGTAATCTCATCTAAATATATAAAATTATTAATAACATTGACATAGTCAACTGGCACTTTCCCCTCATCGCAATTTCACCAAGAGCAAATCACAGAGAAAGACTTCACCGGGAAAAGTATAGAAACAGTTTAGCTCGTTTCCACTTTTTTAATAATCGCAATGCCAATGCATGGAACATGTTACCAAATAAATTAATTGGTTCTCCAACTGTCAACAGTTTTAAAACGAGCCTTGATAAGCTCTAATGTTACTACAGCTCGCTTTCCTTAGTGAAAGTTGCAATATGAGCTTCACAAAACTAACTGTAATTTGACAATCTATGATTTGTATTTTATCAATTATTTTTACTTTTGTTGTAACAAATAAATAAAATCTAAAATTCTATACTTTTACTTATAGTTTTGTTTTCCAGTGACGATATATATTGTTAGTGATTATTTTGGAAAGTTGGAAAGTATTATTCAAGCATATTTATAGTTATATTTTTGTTTTATAAAACAATAATAAGAATATATTATATATTACAACAAAATAATCACACTGTTATTATTTTTGTTACAGTTTTGTTCACGATTAATTTAATAGAATCTTTTTATATCCTGTTACTCCTAATTCTTTGTTAGTAGTTAGAATATTCTTTATAATTATATGGTGACTTCGTACTAAAATTGACTATATTAATTCAAAGTCACCATATGGTTTATAAAAAAATACCTATATAAAATAACAAGAAATTTTTTTTCTTTCTTCTTATAAATCATTAATAGGCTGAGGGGTGGGGTGGAACAATAGTATCCTGGGTCTAATTAGCAGGCAATCATTTTTTAAGTTGCTGCTTTTTTAGTTATTTAGGTCCTTCTGGTGTAAGATTGTTAGAAGTTCTAACAATGTTACACCATAGCACTGAGGAACACCACTTAACCAGGTAGTTCAAACCTCATTCCTTACCAATGGATTGGTAGGTAATGAGGGATGAAATTTCTTTTTAAACTCTATCCAAATTATCTTAAATTCGATCCAAATGTAGATTTTTTACGTACTGGTAGAAAATACTTTAATCCTATTACACTAAGTAGTTTACAGTTATCAATAGATTATGTTTGGAGAACTAAAATCGTTATTATTACTCATTTTAGTTAAATGTTTTGCATCTGTCTTAACGGTGATAATCGGTTTGTTTACTCGAAATTTTTAGTTCTGTATATTCTTGCGTATATATTTTGCATAACAAAAGTTGAGCTTCGAAAACCCTGTACACTTAAACCTCTTTTTGTGCGGTAGATAGGGACTGCATAAAAGAAAACGCATTAAAAAAAATCACATAAAACTTCAGGAGTACCTATAAAAAATAGTTTTCGAAACAATATTAAAATCACATAAAACTTATAAAAATATGCAAATCACATAAAACTTCAGGAGTTACTAAAAAAATAGTTTTCGAAACAACATTTAAAACATTTTTTTATGCGGTTACATACAGACCGCATAAAAAAACACTTTGCATTGCTACACAAAAATTCAATTCAACTCTTATATAAACTAGTAAATCAAAAAAAAAATCTTTTTTCAAATCCATGCTTTATGCAAGCAGAATTCTATTGAGCCTAGAAATTCTTTTTTTGTTATCTTTTGTAGAAGGAAAAACTACTGTTACGTTTTTAAATTTTTTTTTTATTAATTCAGTGTTCTTATGGGGAAATACAAATTAAATTTTTGTTAACTTAATTAACTTTTTTTGGTCAAATTTTTCCATTTCCTTGTATTGTCATCGAAAATGATTAAGTGTGCAAAATTTGAGCAAAATTGGTTGAGAAAAAAGCTTTCAAAAATTGATTTCAAATTTTGTGGCACACAAACATATATATATAGAAAGTAACCTTATATAAATAATGGAAAAATATTTAAAAGTTAACCTTGTAACGCAATTTGTGGTTGCATGTTCAAAACCGTAACTATATAATGACGTATGCGCATACATATTACACATTTTAATCGTTGAGATTGAAATTATTGCGCGTTCAAAAATTAAATTATATGAGATCGCACAAAAAAAATTGCATTAAACAAAACGCACAAATAAAGTATCGCATAAAAAAGGACCGCATAGAAAGAGGTTTGAATGTATTGTGGTTGTACCGACGCCATTAATAAATTGTCTTAATATCCTTGTTTTAATGGCAAACAATGTCAACTGACAGTCAATTTCAATTTATGTTAGTGTTTCTTCGATTTGATCATTGATTAATTTTTTTGTAATTGTATGCTCTCATATTTTACACCTTAAGTTTGCACCAGAGTCACCCAATTGTCATTTGGCTCAGCACATTTAATAACACTTCATCTATCATTCGATAAAGATAAAGCGTAATGTTTTCTTTCAACTTGTTCAGTTGTATTTATTTCATGTCAACAAATTGGACAAGTTGGTTTTGGTTGTTCCAGAAGTGGATGCAGACAAATTTGGTGAAATAAATGCTTGCACGGATTCAATTTAATAACAGAATTTCTGTTCATAGTGTATTGACAAATAACACAACCATCTTTCCATTCCATTTCTGGTGAATACAAATGCTAAATTTGATATTATTAACGTATTAAAATGCATATTCAAGAAGATCTTTTCTAATGACTTTTAAGCTTACATTGTGAATTCCCAGTTACAAATAATATATTTTCATTTCCATATTACGATTTTTTAATTACAACTTTCGTTTTTCTAATTACATATTGCGATTTCTTATTTATATGCTAGGTTTTTCTAAAATATTTTCAAATAACCTAATTACATGTTTTGTTTCTTAATTACATATTACAATTTGAAAATTACATGTTGCATTTCTCAATTACATCTTAGTTTTCTTAATTACAACTTTTAAGTTCTTAATTACATCTTGAAAAGGTGTAGAAAGAATTGTTACTGTGGCAAAAAATTCAATAATGGGAGGTGATTGCACAGGCGCTGTACAACATACAACCACGTTCTAAGCAACGCTTTAAATATGGAAGACGTCCGAGTTGGTGCTTAACTGAATATTGCAATGATTTTTACTGAAGTTGTTAAAATTTTATTTAAATTTTTGAATATAAAGCATAAAATAACAGCTGCGTACAAACTAAATTTATTCTTCGTAATATTTCGATCTGCTTTTGCACAGATCGTCATCAGACGTAAAATATAATACAAAAAAACCGTTACAAAAATTACATAAAAACGTCAAAGAAGACATTAAAAAGAAGCCATAAATGATTACATAACAACGTAAATATAAAATTAGCAAATATTATTTCATTCCTTTTTTTTGGATAATTTTTTAAACAGAGGTCTCCAACTGTTTCTAGAAATTTTAATGCTGTTGTCACGGTTAAGAAGTATTGGAGCATGTTTTATTTCTTGGTATGTTGAGGCGTAATTAATTTCAAGTGATTCTCTAACTCAACGTTCATCAAACTCTGATTTTATTGCTAGAGTTTTCGGATTTGACCAATCAAACATACCATTGCATTCTCTACCATGTTCGGTTGCACCAGATGCATCCTATTTACCTTTTAAATAGTTTTTTTGATGTTCAATGCATCTCGTTAAAATTTTCTTTTTTGATTCACCAATGTATATACTGCCACAAGAACATGTGAGTTTATAGACACCGGGATTGCTATTTGGAATTAACTTAGACTTGTTGTTGCATAAGATGTTTCTTAATGTATTTAAATTTTATATTTTTATGTAAATAAATTATTTGTGTTTTATTTATTATTTATCTGAAATCTCAATTAAATTTTTCACAAACAAAAATAAAAGAAAGTTTTAATTGACACCCAATAAGATTTTTCCAGTAAACGCCTAAACCTAAAATGCCTTTTTCATGACTTTTTATACTTTATTAGTATCATATTATTATTTCCAGCCTTAAATTACAAAGTATTTTAGGACTACAAAATTCAAAATACAAAGAACTTTGTATTCTTTATACTTAATTACAATTATCATTTCAAGTTCTCAATTACATCTTGAAATGGTGTAGTAGTTGTAATTATCTCATAGTAGAAATAACTGAAATAGAACTAGCAGTAAGTAGTTTATAAATTTAATAGTAGAAGTTAATAATAGTTCTGTTTGCAATTTCACATTTGAAACTCAAAATACATGCTCACGGACATGATTTTTTCAAATGCATTTATGTGGTGTTAGAGAAGATCGTTCAATCTCTAATCACCCCACCTCAAGGGTATGGCTCCTAAAAGAAATTTTTCAATATTTTTTTGTGTTTTTTTAATAAATTGAAATTCATCGACAGATGTTAAATTTCATCAAAAAAAATTTCTTGTATAAAAGTTACAACCATTTAAATTTATTTCAAGGGGTAAATGAGCGGAACTCTTATAATCATAAATCTTAAACTAAAGGAGATTTTTGATGAAAATTGAAATCTGTTGATAAGTTTTGATCTAATTTAAAATAGAGCTTGAAAATTTTTTAAAAAAGAAGCAAATAGGGATTTAGGTTAGCTCCATTTACCTAAACTTTTTGCTAGTCATTCTCATTTTTTTTTTCTAAACGTCTTCGCTTCCAACAAGGCTGCAAGCAACCACTAAATATTGTAGAGCAAGATAACGATTGACTGGCGACTTGAAAGATTGGAAATTATATGAATCAGGAAAGCAAGATGAAGGAAACGAATTCAAAAGAACGGATGTTCGAGGAAATAAACTAGACGAATAAGAGTTTTTGGAGCACTTAGGAACAGTCACAGAAAAAGTATAGACTTAATTGAATGACGAGTAACACAAGAGTGAATTTTAGTAGATGGCACAAGAGACGCTAGCTCTTTAGAGCAGTGCCAATTATAGTATTTGCAGACAAGAGAAAGAGAAGCAACATTACGACGATGTGATAATGGTTGGAGGTTGGCTGTAAGAACAGATCCAACTATGTTTACAATGCGTTTTTGCACCTTGTCTAAAAGAGAAAGGGCATCATTAGAAGATCCGCCCCAGATATGGCAACAGTATTCCATACAAGGAAAGATTTGAGGTTTATAGAGGTAGAGAATAGAATCCGAAGTAAGAAAGTGTCGAGCTCGATAAAAAGTAGCAACCTTGGCTGATGCTAATTTTGCAACGGATTTGATATAGGGCTTCCAAGAAAGATCGGAAATAAGAGTTATTCCTTGAAAATGAAGAGTGGATGACTCATTGAGTACATTACTGTTCATAAATATAGGAAGATCTAAATTATTGCGATAACGATTGGCTAAAATAAATTGAGTTTTATCTGAATTGTTCACCAGCCACTGTGAAAAAGTTCATCAGCCACTGTGAGCCCCATGCTGTAGCAGAAGTCAGATACTTTTCAAGCTCAAATGCCCCCTCCAAGCAATCAGAGAGTATTGGCTTCTTATCACGACAATAATAAGTGGTAGTATCATCAGCAAACAATGCCACCTTAGATGTGAGAAGATCTGGAAGAACGTTAATGTAAATTAAAAAGAGTATAGGGCCAAGGATAGAACCTTGAGGAACCCCTGAAGTTACAAAATAAGAAGACGAGTGCTGTCCATCAAGAACAACTTTTATACTACGATTGGAAAGGAAGGATTTAATAATCTTAAGGATGTTACCAGATACACTGTAAGAAGAAACTCATGGAGAAGACCAGCATGCTAATCTTTGGCCTTAACCTCTCCACCTTTATTTAATACACGATAAAATCTATCGGTTAATCAATCGAATAATCTTATCTGGATAAAATCTGTCTGTTAGCGAATAGCTGTAGAGCAAAAAGATCGAAATCCATATTGATGATCAGAAAATTAGTGATTAGATTCAAGATGATTGATTAAATGTTTGTTAATTAAAGATTCAAAAACCTAGCTTATGATTGGAAGAAGACTAATGGGACAGTAATTAGACGAACTAGATTGCTCTCCAGAGTTTTTGAAAATCCAGCAGGCTAGAAAATAAGACTCTGATAAGCACTTGTTAAATAGTTTGAAAGTATAGACGACAACTCCGGAAAATACTTCTGCAAGACTATAACAGATATGTTGTCCGGGCAACATGACCTAAGAATAGCGGGTTTCGGCGTTAGACAAAACCTATTTAAAATGGCTTCTGGCATTAATAAACAGATGCCTGTTTTCTGGAGAATTGTTTTGTTGATAGATATGGAAGTAACGGTTTCAATTGGCAATTGCGGCAGCATAATGCGAGGAAAATTATTGAGGAGAGTGAAGCTTGATCTGGAATCTTTCAGAGGGAATAAAAGATTCCATGCCAGCCTGAATCCACAAAGTTATGTAAGAAGCACATTTGTCAACAGGAAGGAGAAAAATTTCTACCCATGGGCCATCACGAAGAAAATCACGGAAAGAATCGCAGTCAACTTAAAGGTAGTTATAAGAGCTACATTGTTAGGGGGATCCAGATGATGAAGTAGAATGAAATAATAGTTTTAGAGAGATCAGAAGCACCTAAGGGTGAATGTGGAGAAACTGAGCACTGACTAGGATCAGAAACAAGACATAAGTTGAGTAGAAAAGGTATATGATTCCTGTTGTCTTGAAAACGAGTTTGAAAGTTGACTATTTGAGTTAGGGATTGAGAAATGCTAAAGTTGTGGGCTTTAATGCCTGCAGAGTCACTGACACTAGCACCAAGCTTTTCAGCGTGATGAGCATCAAAGTCACCAACAACAACAATATTAGCTGATGGATAAAGAGAGAAGACAATTTGATCAGAAATAACATCAAAAAGAGTGCAATGTTAAGATGAAGGAGAGCGATATAAAACAAAGAAAAAGGCAATAAAGTGAAGTGGTGCTAAACAAAAGCACATAAAGAACAGTCTTTGGATTCAAATCTAGTTTTACGACAAATAGGCGAATTCTTAAGGTTGTAAATGCCTTGGCCATGCATGTGACTATTAGAGTCTTTACGAATTAAAGGAAGATAACCATCAACACTAAGATCACAAGAAGAGACAACTGAACTCAACTTAGTCTCACAAAGAGCAAGTAGGTCTGGTGAACTTTGCAAGAGATAAGACTTAACAGAAGAAAAGTTACTTCGAAGACCACGGACATTAGTGAATAATAGGTTTAGAGAACTTGTTAATAACGATGGTTTTTTGTATTTTATAGTTTTTGGTACTTTATTCATTTTTAAGTTTGTTAAAGAACTTGGCTCAAAACATAGATAGTACTTAATACACTGTTTAATATCCTAAGCTATTGTCTCATTACTACTAATAAACCCTAAGCTGTAACAAAGGGCTCCAAATGTGAGCTTGGCAATGCACACCAAAAGTACAAACTGGGACATCACCCATGCGCAACATGGCACTGTTCATATTTTGATATTATTCAGCTGTTGATGGAATCAGCCTCTCTGAGAGCTACCACAGAGTTTGGGAAACCTGACTACCAACCGGCCTCAGAACCATAAAACTGAGTTTTAGAGCTGTACCCTTATTAGGAGTTAATAGAATGAGTTGCCTAGTCATAAAAACAGAGACACAAGCAAAACACATGCATTGAGTCATGCAAGAAGATCCAGCATTCAACATCCTAAACTGGAAACAATGTATTATAAGTACATCTGCGCCGGCCTAATAAATGAAGGAGTGCGAGGCTGGTCAACAGATAGAATCTATTTACCACTTTAGTCTTTGTCTAAGAGGCCTCCTGCAAGACAGTAGCCGGATGCATTTAACATCTGCCCAAGATGAGTATTTTTATCGAGACACTATCTCTAGCCCTTACTCAACCAAGAGTCCAAAGGCAGGGGGTATTTTAACCATTTGTATCTGTATCAACATACAAGAAATTTGAGTATGCTACATTGGTCGTAGATACTATCTTGAACAACAAAATAACGGCAAAATTACGGGCCTTTGCCTAAAATACAAAATTTTTCATCAAAAAAAAATGTTCATTACATTTTTGGAACAAAGAAGAATTTTCTGATAATAAACAAAAATATATTTTTGGGGATGTGTAGCAAGATTTTAGAGCATGTTCCTATGTACCGTAAAACGTACTTTTTTGCGTCAACTTATAAAGGTTAGTTTTTTAAGTACAGTCTTTATGTCGTTTCCTTTTATTTATAAAACAAAAGGTTAGAAAATATTTCAATGCGGTTGAACCTCCATCTGTTTTTTTACTTACACGGTACGACGTTTTACCTCAAATTAGTATAAGTCAAATTCAATTGCATTTTATATCATAGCATCATATAAAATACAAGTTACTTTTTTTTGAACTCGTATATTTGAGTTATATAAAATTTTACATATGATATCAAAAATTGTATTTACATAAACTACAATTCTTCATATCTTATCAGTTCAAAAAATCAAAACACACAAATTGAACATTTAGAGAAAATCTTGCTTTACAAATATGAAGTTCCATTATAAATTAAGTATATTTTCCACTCCTTTCAATAAATCAAACTAACCTTTTCGAGCGGACCCAGAGAAATAAGGTACGGGGTTTAAAAAGCCATGATATCAGGATCATAAAAATATAAAAATTGAAATCAAAACATTATATTCAAAAAATTATTCAACATTTAATTTTATTACTATAAACAGCAATAAAGGTAATGACAGCATTAAAAAAATTGACATTTCTACAGTACAAATAAATAAGTAATTCTTTAATTTACAAACAAGAACAAAATATGCATGGTTTTTCATCCAAGTGGGACTGTTTTGAATGTCTTAAGGCAGTTTTACAAATGTTTGCTATTAAAATCAACAACATATTTTTGAAGTTGAGTTTCATATTCTGGATGTGAAATGGGATGCTTATGCCGTTGCCTATTATTCTGAAATTGGTGATGCAAAGCTTCAGTTGTTTGCTCAATATATATTCCTAATGAAACATTTTTTGTCATGATGAAATCCTTGATATGAAAAAAAACGGTATGGACTTTAGGAGTCACACTTCCTGCAGGAAGTGCAAAAAAAAGAGTGCTTGAAAAGAACAATTTTTTCATCAAAATTGTGTTCAAAAACATTCCCAAAGCATGCTTTTACAACAGCATCGAACTTTCGTAAGGCATCAATGAGAGGGAAAATGTGAAATGCTGCTTTCTCTTCTGCCATTTACTGAAGAAGATTAACATTTTTGAGCAGCTTGCGGCAATCATTGTCAATGAATTGACCTTCATAATAAGGCTGTGGGCTAATGTGAAAAGCAGCTGTCCACTCATCAGTATGAGGACAGACAGTTTAAAGAATTTTGTTAAGGTGGTCGACAAATCCAAGCAAAAGATATAGTTCCGTTGGTTGAACTAAATCCAAAACAAGAATAGTGTCATCTGCTTTAAGAATGGGTTCATGAATAAAATTTACAAATTTATTTTGCATTACCAGCAAAAGCAAATGCTTGAAAAGAAGCTTTGAGTGAACCAAATATGTAATTCATAATTATAATATGTCATTCAAATATATGATTCTAAACCTTTTATCATAATAGTACCTCATTCAAATATACAGTATCGGACAAAACGAGTGCAACCAAATAATGCTAATTTAGTTTCTTTATATAAAAGTGCTGCATTTTTTCAATTTAAGGAAATAACTATGTAACTGTTTAGAGACAAAGTTCTTCAAGCTTTATTCATCACAAAGTTCATTATTTGTACACGAAAATTAATAAATTAATCAAAAGTTTAAAAAAAGTTGATTTCCTTCTGGACAAAACAAGTGCGACTCGACAAAATGTTGACCAAGCTGTATTTCGCTATTAATTATTTCGTGGCGAATCATTTGTTGTCAATCACAGCCTTGCTTCTTTGAGGCATAGATTCGATCAGGTGATCAATGAAACTTTGTGGAATCGCTGCCCAGGCCTTTTGGATTTTTCAAACATTTGATCCTTATTACGAACACCTTCACGAATAATTCTGCGGTTGATAATCTCTTACAGGTTCTCGATAGGGTTGAGATCCGGAGATTAAGGCGGCCAATCCATAACCGATAGGTGGTTGTCTTGAAACCACTGCTTGACTTCTTTTGCAGTGTGTTTCGGATCGTTGTCTTGCTGAAAAACTCATTTTATTGGCATATTCCATTCAGCATGAGGTAATATAACATCTTTCAGGATATTTTTATACATGAAAGGTCCGTTATTCCATCGTTTCGATGTATTGGACCTAGACCGTTAGCAGAAAAATACCCCCAGACCATTACATTGTCTCCACTATGCTTCACGGTCTTATGGCAGTAACGTAAATCGAGGCGTTTTCCGGTTTTTTAGTGAAATCAGTGGTTTCTTTGCAGGGCGTCGAGAAAACAATCCGGCTTCAACAGCACGTCGTCTGATTGTTCGGTCCAATACAGGCAGCTCTAATTGCTTTTGTATCTCGACTAATGATATCCAGGGATCCTTCTTGACGGATCTGACGATCATAGAATTCTCTCTAGAAGTGGTGGAACGCGGTCTTCCACCTTTGTTATCTGCTGCAAACTTCCCCGTAGAACCATATTTGGAACATAGTCTTGATACGGTCCATTTTTTCACGCGATATTTACCACAAATACTTTTTTGTGACATTCCACTTACGTAACCGCCAATAATTTTCTTTCTTAGTTCCAATCCAAGACCGTCGGGGGCCATTTTTGCACTTGAAGTCATAAAAATAATAAAAATAAATAATCACGCTTCTCAAGGCTTACCGTGTTACATTTACCTTGTGATGATACAATAATACTCTGTGGAACACAACGTCTTGGTTGGATGTGGACTGTATTGATGTAATGAAACACTTGTTGTATTTCACTTCTTGTATTGATGTTCTTTGATAAAACGCTTTGATAAAACTCACTTCGATAAACTGTCTTGATAATACTGACTGATTGACTTCCATATACTGACTGAATTACATGTCGATTTACATGTCTCTTATATAGTAAAATGAACCTGTGTGAACCTGTTCTAAAAGATTCTAGATGCTTCTTTTCGATGCTTCTGGAAGCGTCTGGATGCTTCTAAATGTTTCTGAATATTTCTGGATGCTACTGGATGCTTCCAGATACTTCTTCTTGAAACTTCTGGAAGCTTCTGCATGCTTTTGGAAACTTCTGGATACTTCTGGATACTTCCTTTAATTATTAAAAAACTTCCGTGACGTTGGCACGGACCAGACTTAAGATAATGTCACAAACCAAAAAAGTTGCACTTGTTTTGTCCGCTGCAAAATGGCACTTGTCAACGAAATTCTGTCTGTCTGCTGTCAACTGTCAGCTGATTGCTCATGGCATGGCATGCTCTGACTCCAGACTCCTGAAATGTTTACTGTGGTAGTATAGTTCGTTTGTTTTTAAGATATGTAAAATTAGGAACACTTTTTAGCATTGTTCGATGTTGGTTGCAAATGTTTTGTCCAATACTGTATAATTCATAACCTTTTATGATGTGTTAACTGGGATAGTCTATTCCTTAATCAAAACTCTGATAAAGCCTATGATATGTTCATATCAGAGTATTAAAAATATTATAACAAAGCATTTCCAGAAGTTTCAAAATTGGTTAAAACAAAAAGGTTATTAAACCCTTGGATTAACTAAGGGTATTCTTAAATCTTCTAAAAAAACAACAACTACTATTTAACAAATTTCTTAAAAAAAAACCATTCGTAATGAAACTAATTATAAAAACTACAAACGACTCTTTGAGTCAATTGTAAAAAAATTGAAAAAATGTTTTTATTTAGATCAATTAAAAAAGCACTCGAATGATCCTCAAAGTACTTGGCGTATTATTAAGGAAGTCATTGGTAAAAATAATTCTGACAGAAATACTGATCCAAAATTACTCAAATTTAATAATAACTACGTTTTGAAGAAACGACTAGTGGCTGAAACACTCAATGAATTTTTTGTAAATGTTGGTCCTTCATTAGCATCAAAAATTGAATCTTCACAAACAAGGTTTGATGCATACTTGGTTTCTAATAACACTAATGTTATGTCTAATAAAATACTTACTGAAAAAGAATTATTAGTCGTGGTTTCTTTAATCAAGCCCAAAAAAAGTGTAGTAGTTGACAATAAGTAGTAGCATCATTATAAATTCAGTTAAACTCATTGCAACCCCACTCTTGTATATATTTAATTTATCTTTAAAAGAGGGAGTTTTTCCAGAATAGTTAGAAATTGCTAGAGTTGTCCCAATTTTAAAATCAGGTGATCCTTATGACATTACTAGTTATAGGCTGATCTCAATTACTAGAACGAATATTCTATAAATTTTATAACAGACTCAATTCTTTCTTAAGCAAAAATAATATTTTATACAATGAACAATTTAGTTTTAAATCTGGCCATTCTACTGATCACGCAATTTTCTTACATCTTACATCTTGTACATGATATATTTAAAGGGTTTAATGAAATAAGTATACTTTAGGAGTTTTTATAGATCTAAGAAAAACCTTTGATACAGTTGATCATATAATTCTTTTGTTCAAACTCAAAATCTGCGGTAAAAGAAATTCAAACATGACTTAGTTTAAAAGATACTTGTTTAACAGGAAGAAATATTTTTCATACGAAGGTGGAAAAACGGATGATATGACTATCACAAGCGGTGTTCCCCAGGGCTCAATACTAGGAACCCTCTTATTTCTAGTTTATATTAATGATTTAAATAATTTTTCTAATATCTTAAACTCAATTTTATTTGCCGATGATACTTGCTTGTTTTATTCCAATGAAGATATTAATATTTTTTTTTTAACAGTAAACAAAGAACTTGATAAACTAAGCCAAAGGTTTAAATCCAATAAACTATCCTTAAACATTAATAAAACTAAATACACATTATTCCATCATGCTTTTAAAAAAAAAAATTCCATGGAAACTACAAAATCTTTTTATTGATAATAATTTAATAAAAAGGGAAATATCATTAAAATTCTTGGGCGTAATTCTAAACGAAAATATTAATTGGAGAGAATATATAAATGTAATTTGAAAAAGTATTGATATACTGTGTAAAGCTGAACAGTTTTTAAACCAATCTTGTTTGAAATACATATACTTTTCATTTATACATTGTTACCTAAACTATGCAAATATTGCTTGGTGCAGCACCAACGTTACAAAAATAAATAAACTTCTCTGCAAACAAAAACATGCTATTAGGATTATTACAAATATAGGTCGACTCTTCCATACAAAAATACTTTTTAGTAAACTCAATAATTTAAATTTTTTCAAAATAAATCTTTATCAAATTCTTATATTTATGTTTAAACTTTATAAAAAAAACAGCACCGCCTTTATCTTATTCAATATTTAAAAAAATAAATCAGCACAAGATTCTCAAAAAAAAACTTTAGTCAATCCAAAACCTATTATTCAACCACTAAATACTCAATTACAAATTGAGGACCTAAATTATGAAATACACTTTTAAGTGATGATCTTAAAACACACTCTTCGCTTCACCAATTTAAAACAAAACTTAGGCAAACTCTTCTACTAAATGACAATGAATTAAATTTTTTCTAAGGCTTTAAGTAAGAGTACTCTTATGATTTGATTTATATAGTTATGAGTATATTTATCAGATTTATATATACGCATATATATTAAAAAAAAAACTCTATTGTAAATTTTTACACGATTTAATTTTTTCATATGTTTATTACCGAGGATGTGTATATATATATTTATATATATTTAATATTTTTTTATTTTTTTATTTTTTTCTTCCTTTTTTTATTTAAAGTTTAACTTTTTAGAAAACTAAATTAATATATTAAAGATTTTGTATTATCTTTCACGTTTTTTAAAAGCTATGGTAGGTATGGTATATAGTATGGGGCTTCGTGATAAGACAACTATAGTCTTCTTTTTGCTCCTGTCATGTAAACTTTTATTTATTTACTTAGTTATTGTAATTATTGTCAAACAGCGAAATATATATGTAAAAAAAAAACAAATATTCGCAGTTCTCCACATTCAGCAAGATTAATGGAAGATGCTGAGCAACAAGTGCATAGATGCTTGGAAGAGTGGGAATGAAGACCACATAAAATATTGGCTGCTTTTATATCACAAGACAACATGAATGAGGTTTGTGTAATTTCCAGACATTTCTTTTGAAATAGTAACATTAATTTGCTGGATGCAATCACTGTCTTTGGAGTTCTTTATGGTTAAGAGTCGCTTTCTTGATGGTGAATTAAGATCAGGCCTTGTATCTATTACTACAATCCCGAGAGAAAATTTCAAAAATCCTGCACCACTATCTATTCCAAGTTTAATGATAACGGGTGATTACTAAAAATCTGGACAAAACTAAAAATTAAATAACTTTTTATCTAGAAGACCTATTTTCTTGTTTTAAAAATAATAAAATAGCAAATTTATTCTAATTTTAATAAAAACGTTTATCTTAATTCAACAAGACCTTGTCTTCTTATTGTGTCGAGTCTTCTGCTAGTAGACTCTGCCAAGCGTTGTACCAGCTCTTAGTCGAATTTCTTAAAACAGTAAATTATTCTAGAGCGTAATTGATCCAAATTCTCTGCCTGCCAATCATTTTTGTAAACATATCCTTTGATACAAGACCAAAAATCCTCAACACAATGACATTCTGCTATATTTGGAGGGTTTTCACTTTTTGTTACAAACTTTATACCATTTTCATTCAAAAACGTAATAGCTTTGTTTGAGTAATGGGCACTTGCTAGATTAGGCCAGAATATGTATTTGGTCTTTTTTGGAAACTGTTTAATGTGTGGTAATAGTTTTTTAGTCAAACATTCATCAACGTAAATATGCTGGTTAATAGCTGTTCTACACTGTACAATGTATGAGTTGATAGGCCAAAAGGCGAAATGACCACGTAAACCAAAAATTTCTTATTTTCTTTGAATTTAACATTGTTTGGTGTTAATTTGATGTTACTTGAATAGAAATTATCATTACCATTAATTTGGCTGTTCGAGAAAGTAAAATAAGACTCGTCATCAAGAACCCAAATAAAATCTTTATAATTTTTATAAAGTTGACCACACAAACGTCGGTTTTTTGCTCTCTGGCTGTCAGTTCGACTTGGAATCTTCATTTGTTTTCTTTTTTTTTATTAATGTTTTGGTTTTCAATGTCTTAGAAATAAGTGACTGAGAACATTTGAACTTTTTTGAAGCTATACGCTGAGAAATGCCACATTTATGGTCAAAAAGCTTGGTAAGTTGACTGATGGCGCGCTTAGTCATTATTTTCGGCTGTCTACCACTATCAGTTTGCCTTTTAAATAGTTTATCTTCTTCTACACGTTTAATAATTCCATATATAGTCGATCTTGATAAGTTTTCTGCTTCAAAATGAGAAACAGTGATTAATATAGGTTTATCTGAATTTTCTTGATAAAACTGGTACACACGTTTTCTCTGGAGCTCTTTGTTTGACGTCATTTTTAATACTAAATTTAAAATACTTATATAAAAGTTAATATATATTTCAAAAGAAGAATAAATTTGCAACATTTAAAAAATTGTTTGAAAAAATAAGTATTAGTTGCATATAGAAATATGATGTAAGCAATTTTGTCCAGATTTTTAGTAATCACCCGTTATGCTCAGAAAATATCTTTCTTTCCAAAAGAACATAGTCAAGCTATTCATTAAAGTCTGATTTAACAGTGGATGATTGTTTTTTCTACTTTTGACCCTTTTTCTTACACTGTTTAAAGTTTTAGTTGTGTAAAAAATTTGCGAAGTAAGATCATGCTTACTCTAGCAAAGCATGAGTAAGCATGATCTCGAATACCGATAAAAATAAAATGAAACTTTTTAAAAATAGCTTTCTATTCAATCGACTAAAAAGTAGAAAATAACTTTTTTCTGTTTTAGCTTTATGTAGATTTAAAACGAATTTGATTTTGAAAGCATCTGACTTAAAAGGCGCCAAACTTTCTATTCCTTTACTTCGATGAGTTTGTTTACATACGTACATGAATTGCCTTCAATGTCTTCCATTATTAGCTTTACAAAAATGATTATTACTAAGTACATGATTTCCACGAGTACCAGAAACAGAAAAAAGTTATTTTCTACTTTTTAGTCGATTGAATAGAAAGCTATTTTTAAAAAGTTTATTTATTTATTTTATTTTCTACTTTTTAGTCTTGATAAAATTGAATTATTACACTTATTGATTATGATTAATATTCAATAAAAATTTATTTTGAATTCTGTATATAATAATTAACAAAAATATTTGGAGCATATTTTTTTTTATTAATTTAAATGTTGGTTGGGTCTTCTTCTCGGTTGATGTAATTGTTCTTTTTTGGACGCATTTTTATGTCTGAAATTAACAAGTGGAATATTTGTAAAATTTTTAATTAAATTTATATTGATACTTAACACTTTTTGATGCCCTCTCGGTTTCCGATATTTTTCACGGAGTTCCAGATCTAACCAACGAGGAGGTGGGGCATCGTAAATCGTAAAGATTCATTATATCAAATCAAACAAATATAGCTATTGTTAGTCGGCAAGAGATAATTTGTAAAATTTCAGGGCTGTACGATCAAAAGAATTGCTTCAAAAAGCGCTGCGAAGTTTTGGCCTCCACAAAAAAAAAAAAAAAGCGGAATCGTCAGCGAGTGAATAGAAAGCTATAAATAGCGTTGCTCATAAATTTAGTTTAACATAAAAGTGGGCCCTTTCCCGTAACTTTTTTAAAAAATATCAGTAAACTGTAAAAACATTGCTTTGATATACAGCCTTTTGCCAAATTAGAGCAAATTTAAAAATATTATTTATTCCATTTCTCCACATCAGCTCGAAGAGGTTATCTTGATTTTTTGTCAGGAGTGTTCCCAAAGATGCGATATCGTAGTTTGAGAAAGTTTTGATAACACATTGATTTCGAGATCATTCTGAAACTGAATATAGATTGCTTTGTAAAATGTAGCACTAACGAGGGTTGCAACAACGACACTGAAAATTGTCGGATTAATGTTTTTTTCAATATAGGGTTATATTATATTGTTTAATATCTGGTTTAATATCTTGATTCACTTCATTAAAACCAATTAAAAAAAACAACCAACTAAAAATGTTTTGCTGAATAGTTTAATGAAAAAATGCAAGTTTTATTTTAATTCGAAAATACTCGATAAAAAATTAATAAAAGAAATCTCTAACGAGTTTTTAAAAGGACTCGTTTAAAACGCTAAATTTATTTTCAGGCAAAAAAAAAGAAAAGAAAGTATTTTGAAAAATATAGCTGGACATAAAAAGATTAAGTATACACGACATCAACAAAACGCGATGGGTTTCAAAACTAAAATAAAACATAAAATTACTAGAAAAAGTGTAAATATTCAGAATAAAAGTTTTTAATGAAAACTCGTACAATACGTAAGAATAGCGTTTTAAGAAAATTTAGGGTTAAGAAAATTACTGAAAAAGAATGTTTTTTAAAATAAATAAAAAAAGGTGCAAACTAAGCATAAAACTAAAAAACAATCGATTTAAATATTTTACACGGAGTTTAGCTCTGAGTAGAAAAGTACACTAATATAAAAATAACCTATGAAATGTCTGACAAAAAAAAAAATCTAAATAAATTAACCGAAAAACCTTTCAATATATATTTATTATTACTCGATTCAAAGGAAAAACTAAATTTTTCCAAAATTTCTCTTTTATATTCGCCAACTTAACTTAGTATCTACGTTTACGACATTGCACCAAAAACTGGGTTGTGTCGAGCTATACTTGGACCATACTCATCATATTGTGCTTTTGTGTGACAAACCTGGTAGAACTCAGGCTGAAATTTCAAAGTTTGAAAATATTTTTTTATTGTTAAAAAACTAAATTGAATAAAAAATGTGATCGTTGAAAAAAACTATTTAAAAAATTTTTTTTATACCGTTGAAGCCAACATACTTCCACCAAACCATACAGCATAACGTTGCATTGAGTGAGTTATTACTTGACAGTCAATAGGCTTAGGCTGTAAACCAAATCAAAATAGCGTATTTAAAAAAGCTATCTGACGTAATTCATTACAAAAAAGAAAAAAAAAAAAGCTTTTGGATTACCTTTATCACGCCACCACTTAATTCTTCACTAACTTTTAATCTTGAATCTACAACGCGTTTCAAATCTCGTTGCAATCTTCTCCCGAAATCTCTGAACATTGTTGAACCCCCCGAAAGAACAACATTCTTAAAACAAAAAGCGATTTTCTTACGTAATTACCACATAATTTTAAAATAAAGTACTTAAAAATACCTATTAAAAAAAATACCTTATATAAGCCACGGCGTACATCAATGGGACAATTTTGAATGGCACTGTCAACTGTCTCAGATATTGATGTCGAGAAATCTGGATTTGAAAACTAAAATACATATAAATTCAAGCTAACTAATGATTGAAATAGTTTATTGACTAGTTCTTTGAAGTGACTAGTTTGTCGAATCAATATACAAAAAATGAAGAGTAATCGACAGCTTTAAAATCATAACTTAAAAGTTAATTAAATCTAAGTAATAAATTGTAAAATATTTAACATAAAAATACAATTTCTTATACCGCTTATGTTAGGCATTTTTAAAACTGAAGTGTATATTAAAACTTAAAAATATATCAGAACAGTAACAACATCAGAACCGTGCCAACATCAGAACTGAACTAACATTAACTCACAAAAATATGAGTATATGTATAAAAATAACTTGCGTACTTAGCCACTGTGGATTAGAGAGCATATTAGGTTTGATGGAGTATCACCTGAACATCAACTTAATATTGGAGCAGTAGATAAGATAGCACAATTTTTTTAAACAGAGTTCGGATGGTTTTGAGTTGTGGTTAAAAAAAAAACGCTATATAATTAAAAGAGGATATCATGGAGTTGGATAGGATGGTGGTAATAATGCAAATAAAATTTTAAAATTGCTTGCTTCACTTCAACTTGAGTGCAAATTAAAGTGCCTTTATCTATTTCCTGTAGTCCAAAGCTTAAGAAATTTTAAATCTGTTTTTAAAAAGAATCTGATTCAGAACACAAAATTTTTTTTAGAGATTTTTAGAGAACAATAAAAATAATTTTCTGTCTACAAAAAAACAGCTTCTTCACTTGGAAAGACACTAACAGCTTTATGGATAATCCACATTATATGTTGCCTTTTGTAAAGCACGCAGAACGCGGCTTGTCAATGTATGCAGTACAGTGTGGTGAAGCAATTTATGCAAAGTTCAAGTCTACGTGACAACGATACAAATGCAGCATTGATCAAAAAGATGGAGATAGATTTAAAACTGCTTTTTAATTTTTTTTTGTAGTGATGCAAACTAAACCTAAAATAATCAATAGATTTCATATTTCATTAAAATTTAATTTGGCATTCAGGAATTGCAACTATGTATCAAACCCTCATTTTTTAATTACAGGATGGTTCAGAATTTTGAGGTTTTTTTTACCCTTAGCAAGTGAAACTAATTTTAAATATGATTAAATCATGCTGGCATAACAAAACATTACTTTATCAGTAAGAGAATCCCAGGTGACACTCCATCAAACTTAATATGCTATCTTTAATAAAACAGAAAAAATATACATAAAAAATTAAAAGGTCTCTTAAATTGCTATTATTTTATTTATGTTTGTAATTATTTATGTTTTTTCTGCAGTTAAAGTGATTTTGAATTTCTTTATCATCACTTGTGTCATTTAAAAAAAAAAAGTGCTCCACCTACAAACCATACCAGCAAAGAAAATGATTGCTTTAGTTTTATGTTACACTTATTTAGAGAGGAACAAATAAAAAAATATCTTTTTTTTTTATTTTATTTAATAATTTTATAATAAAATAGTTTTATTAGCTTGTACTTTTTTTTAAACGATTTAAAAAAGTAGAATGACTTACTTCAGGATGGAAAAATATTTCTGGTCCAAGAAAACGCTCATAACCCACATCAACTGAGAATTTCTAAAAACATATCCTTAACAATAATATTTTTAATAAATAAAAACATATCCTTAACAATAATATTTTAATAAATAAAAACATATCCTTAACAGTAATATTTTTAATAAATAAAAACATATCCTTAACAATAATATTTTTAATAAATAAAAACATATCCTTAACAATATTATTTTTATTAAATAAAAACATATCCATAATAATATCTTAGAAATAAATTAAAAATCCCTCCTCTAAAGACATTTAAATAACAATAATAAAAAATCATTACCTTTTTAGTGACATTATTAACTGCATCATACTGTTTGATCCATTTTGAAGGCTCAGAATCATATTTACTAAATTCTTTTACAATGTCAGGACAAGTATAACAAAAACGTTCCTATAAAAAAAAATTTAACATAAAAGAATCAAAATTTTATGAAGTATATTTTATGTCTTAATCTGTAAGGGTCTTAAGCAATTTTTAAATTTAAATTAATAACTTTTCTTTGAAATCAAGTATCATTTTATTATATGGAACATGATTTGCGGTTGAGATTTTACAGAAAAAAGGTGGCACCCTATTGCACAATAAAGCACAAGCCGAAAAGATTAAAAAATTAGTCAAAAATAAATCTGATAAATCTTGACACATCAGACTAGAAAAAAAAAAACAAGCCTTTATAAGAGATGTGTGTGGTTGTTTTTTATTTAGATAACTTGGTCACAGCCATTTGCGAGTTTTATTACATTAAGCATTTCTATACTTTGTAACATTTCTATACTTTGTAACATTTCTATACTTTGTAACATTTCTATACTTTGTAACATTTCTATACTTTGTAACATTTCTATACTTTGTAACATTTCTATACTTTGTAACATTTCTATACTTCGTAACATTTCTATACTTTGTAACATTTCTATACTTTGTAACATTTCTATACTTTGTAACATTTCTATACTTTGTAACATTTCTATACTTTGTAACATTTCTATACTTTGTAACATTTCTATACTTTGTAACATTTCTATACTTTGTAACATTTCTATACTTTGCAGAAAAAACTTTTCAAAAACAAAGAGAACAAAACAAACAAAATGTTTTTAATGTTGAGTTAAAACTGTTTTTTATTTTTTTTGATTTGCCTTATCCAATTTTGCTGCAGAAAATAACAACCACCCTAAAGAAACAAAAATAAAAAACAGTACACGAGTATTCAAATTATTAATTTCTTTTTCTTTTTTCTTTTTCAATTTATTTTAATTTTCTAATTTGTTAGTTTTGATTCCTTTGTTTTTGAAACTTAGTTTTTTCCACAAAGTATTGAAACGCTTGATAAAATAAAACTTTCAAACGTCTGAAATTTGTGACATTTTTGAATATATAATAAATAAACATTTTTTTATTCAAAAATTTCACTAACTTGTTAATTTAAAAAAAGAATGGAACTAATAAATTCAAGTCATTCTCATTCAATTTTAGACACCATGTAAGATTCAGTAATCTGACTAGTAATCTTGTAATATACTACATACCAAATATGTAAAAAAGAGCTTTATTTTCCTTCACAATAACATTCAAGATTCATTATGTGTACTTATGGATAATGAAGTAGCATTTGCTACAAGGCAAAAACACCTCACTGTTATTGTCACAATAAAAATTTTTTCAATAAAAAAATTTTTCACAATAAAAGGTTTTAAAAATTTTAAAGTTGTTTAATATTTACAAGGGAAAATATTATTGAGTTGTTTATTAGCTAACTTACTTTATGGATTTCATATTAATATTGATTAAAAAAAAAAAAAAAGATATAATTTAATTACTTGAACTCAAATATTAATATAATAATATAACAACACACAATGGTAAAGATAGTTAAATATGATTCATAAGAGAAACGTGTAAAACTATCTTTACCAACTAAACATCATAAATTTATGTTTTCTAACAGATAAATAAATCATTCTATACTATCAAAGAATTACAAAATGATAGCTCATATTTTCAACTACTTGGCACTTATTAGCCTGCTTAAGTTTGCAAAAACTTCTTTTTCAATCTTTGTTTAAAAAATTTTATTTTGTTGTTACAAGAACAATTGTATATCAAAAATCCCTTTTTATCAGAATAAACTTTACTTTAAAATAATATTAGTGTTTATTTTTATTAATTAAATATTTATAAGTAACATTATTCTATATCTATTTTTTATATTTATTCTATATCTATTTTATACTACTATTTACCTATATTTTACATACTAATCATTTGTATTGCTTTAAAGTAATATAAAAATTCAAAAAAATTTTTACAAAGCAATTTGCTACACTTACTGAAAATCGCATAACTATTTTAACTAAATACCTTGATAGCTTTAGCAGTCTCCATAGATTGCTCAGGAGGAATACCTGTCTCTCTTTCTTTTAACAATTGTTGAATAAAAAATGTAATATCTCTACCAGCAATTGGAATATGTTTAATGCAACTACCAATAACATAGCCCTCAGCCTAAAATAAAAATAACATAGTCCTCTGCCTAAAATAACAAAAAAATTTTAAGCTTACAAAGCTTCATATTTTAAACAAAGCAAATTAAAAAGTTTAAAATTTATTCAAAAAAAATACTTAAAAAAAAAAATTCTAAAGAAGTCACATATTTAAATTTTTCGGTTATTCCAAACTTATGTTACACTCGCAGTTAAAATACTGTCACATCAAAATATTTTATGTATGGACATTGATGTGTATATATATAGGATTTCTTGTAAGTGCCGTATGGTCGCACACTTTATATGACCACGCATATAATTTTTTTGCTTTGACAACTTGGCTTTTTGCAAATTTTTAAATCAGCCAGTGCACTTAAACTAAAATTAAAATAAACAACCTATAAAATGAAACAAGAAATAAAACCTAATAAAAAAACTAAACTAAAAAATAAAAAAATCTTAAAGAATGATAAAGTAAAATAAAGATAAAACAAAAAATTTAAAGCATAACATTAATGTTTGTATTAATTCAAAATTGTTTCAATTCAAAGAATTTAAAAAAGATTGAAGTTTTAAAACATTAAAAAAAAGGATCCGTTAATAGAATTTGAACCCGCATCAAATACTAAACTAACAATCATGTCTCACTAATATGTTAAATCATCCTAAGCGCTACACTAACATAGTGACCTATGAAAAATTATTACCTTTAAAGTATTAACTGGGATGCTTTTAAATTAAATTAAATATATTAGACTTGAACTAATAAGATTCTTCTAAATTATTATATATATTTATTTTATATAATATATATAATAATTTAGAAGAATTTTATATAAGTTTCTCTTCAATTTAGTATGATTTTTTCAGCAAATTTTTAAAACACCCAGAGTTTTAAAAATTTGCTGAAAAATTTTTAAAACTCTGGGTGTTTGTATAGCTAAATACCTAGTTATAGGTATTTAGCTATAAAACCTGTCATACTGATTTAGGGAGCATTTAGTATCTGACATACATACTGATTTAGACAGCTGCTAAGGCTTCAGTACATAACATCACCTGATATAGGTAGAACATGAATGAGTGTTGCTTACATAGAGTAAGGGTTTGGGCAGCAGTTATTTTATTATTCTTCCTTTTTTCTTAATTTTCTGAAAAACCCGAATGATTTTGCTATATGATCTGCTATAGTAGATATCAATAAATTAGTATATCATATATATATATATATATATATATATATATATATATATATATATATATATATATATATATATATATATATATCAGTCTTCCCTGTTTAACCAGAGCTTTTGAGCTCAAGTTTTTTCGCGCTCGACTGTACACCCGCAAAATCTTTGGCTAGCGCATAAAAAAGCGCTTGCCACAAAATAAATGCGCTTTGTTTTAAATTGCAACAAAACTTTTTGGCTCATTTGTTCAACTTTTATCAAAAATGACTTTTTTTTACCAGCTTTTTTATAAATTCTTATATCTAGTATTTATTCAAAGCATCCTTTTTGCTATTTTTATTTTAATTTAAATAGCAGGAAAAAAAATGATCCTTTTATATCGTGCAGGCTAACTTAAAAATGACCATCCTGTCAGCGCTTTTTTGTGCCCTGGCATTAATTTCAAATGGAGAAGACTGATATATATATATATATATATATATATATATATATATATATATATATATATATATATATATATATATATATATATATATATATATATATATATATATATATATGAGCTATTCTAGACTGTTTTTGACAGCGTTGACTGTATTTGGGCGACGCCCCAATCAAAAGTTGAGGATCTTTTTTTTTATACATTTTTTAATGCAAATATTGTTTATTTTCACTAAAAAACGCTGATTTTTTACAGGACAGTGGGGAAGGGGGGTGGGTACTGCTGCACAGAAAGGTGAACAAACGGCAAAAATTATAACTATCATATATTAACACGCGATACATAAATACTATCGTATTTTGGGTCAAAAAATTTAAATTTACTATTGAAAATAATTTTTACGAGTACCTATGATGCGTACAACGCGCTTGCGCGTGTAAGTTTCATTTACATGCGCAAAATATGATTTTAATAAAAAAATCGGATTCTTTGATTCAAAATACCATATAAAAGAATACCACATATTTTTTAATGTAAATTTTTCTTGTGCCTAAGGCTCGTACTACACACGTGTATACGTGTTATGGGTCTTTTACGCGCACAAAGACTAACTTAATTTTTAAAAATTAAATTCTTTAAACCAAAACATTTACTAATTAAGAAAAAAAATTGGATTCAAAAAATATTATATATAATATTAAAATAAATTAAATACAAAATAAATATTCATCTTATCTAATTTTTCATTTGAGAAAACAAAAAAAGAAAACCTAATATTAATAAAAAAGCTTTATTTCATTATTACAGCATACACAAAGATAAAACTTCAGGGGTAAGTGTTTTTCCATTTTCTACCTTGTTTTTTTTGAAACAAAAGTTTGATATTACAAGATCACTTCTAATCAACAGGTATTGGTACTGGTTTTTCATAACATTCTTTCTAGATATCTTGGCTGTATGGTTTAATCTAGCTTTGCAAATTTCCTTATTTAAAGCCTCTTGTGATTCTTCAGAGTAGTAACCAATTGGCAGTTCTAATGCCTCAGATATCTGTACACCATGTTCCAAGAGTTTATGAGCAATTGGGGGATTCACATACCAGCAATAGCTTTTAAGTATAAGAGTTGTAGTTTCATAGCAATACTGGCCAAAACTTTCAGAGCTCAACTCATACTAGGAGCATACTGATATAAGGATTGTCCTTAATCTAAAAATTACATCTACTGCCACTCCCGTTATATCAGCAAAAGTTTCAGCATTTTCAAATGCCCTTCTGGCAGTGTTTTTATCATTAGTGTTGACGAAACCCTGTTGGGGCATATCAACTATAAGACTTAGCTCCTCTCTGAACCTCAGTAGAATAATCTTTTTTCTACGTTTTACTGATGCTTTTTCAACCGGGGATTTAGAAAAGAATTTTTTTAATGTCTAACTTACATCTTAAATATAAAATATATTCAAAAGATCTGAGCCAGCAATGCAGAGTAGAAAGGCCCGAAGATAAAGCTTTTTCATTGATTGGTTTAGATCTGATCAATGCTGGGTTATTAGGTTCACAGGGGTTAGCTCCGCAAACATTACATGATTGAGAGGACAGAGTGTTAGTGAGGACATTAACCACTTTACCATCAAACATTGTTAAATCTAGTATGAACTTAAAAGTGATAGTCATATCTGGTTTGCCTGCCTCTACTTCTAACTTTACTTCAAACTTGATTAGTCTATTCTTTTCTGCTTTTAAAAGTTCATACTCATTTCTTATCAATTCTTCCGTTTCTTTCTGATATTGGAGATGTATGGGTCTACAGTTGTGTGTACTAGAGGGCTTCTTATTTAACCATACATTTTTATTCACGATGGTTAATTTAAGTGGAACAATAGCTGTCTGGAAAAGACTTCGCTCATTAACTTGGGCCTTGCCAATATTTGTATCAGTATATTTTTGTTTACAGACACTTTGACTGGAGGCACCATCAAAACCACATTTAAAGTGAAGTAGACCTTTAAACCTCCCCCCAATTTCAGCAAACCTTCTCATAGAGTTAATATCTTTGTCAGAGTATGATTAAACTTACCCTGTAGAGAAGTTGAAGCAGATGTTTCTGTCACAATTAAAACCTCAGGATAACATTTGCTTCTCTCATTCTTAAATTCATGAAGTGAAGGATAAATACCTGCATTATGCATTATTGATGAATTTCTAATAATTTGATACTGTTCATTAGAAAGGTCACACTGAATTTTTAAGCTCAAGGCATCTTCAGTTATCATTTTTATTGGAAAATTTATCTCCATGATTGTAACTTTTTCAGATTTTGTAACACTTTTCATGAGAACAACGAACTCTTTTTTGTTAGGATCTTTAGTGGCTTTTTTTATTGAAGCTAATGCTAATGCTTCAGCAGGATGTTCAGTTAATTTGGCAACCTTAAACAAGAGAATATATAATATTTAAGCTTGTAAACTTTTTTTTTAAACTGGGTTGAATTTAATTGACTTATTATTACCTTAGATCTTCTGCTTCTATCACCTTAATCTTCCCAGTTCTTACACTTTCTATCTGGACTTGCTGCAAAGTTTTTTTTGTAAACAGTTACATTTATGTCCAACCGAGTTCGCTCGTGTTCTAAAAGTCTAGAGAAGGTTCTTGAATGTTTTTGCAACTTTGATCGGAATTTACATTCAAATATTATTAGAGTTTTCTTTAGATTTATCATTTTAGGTTTGCCAATACTTTCATAGTATAGACCCTCCAGTCTACAAAATTCACATAAAAGAACCTTGAGCAAATTATCATGATTAATCCCTAACTTTTGAATTATAGGTATTAAATGTATTTTTTTCATGTTGAATGTAAGCAATGAACTATTGTTAGTTATTTTATATACAATTTTAAAACATGCACTATGCCATCAAATGTTGCATATTTTGGTTTTTGAGGTTTGATAATTAGCACCATCTGCTTGAGCATGAGTTTTTTTACTAATAGGAACTAAATGTATTATTTGTGTGATGAATGTAAGCAATTAACTACTGTTTGCTACTTTATACGCAAGTTTTAATTAAAAACAGAAAGAAAAAATACAAAGAAACAACACAAAAAAAAAAAACGAAGCATTTAAAAGATATTGTTTTAATTGGGGCAAGTTAAGGCAAATTATTTTTATTTTTTCTGCTTTCATATATACATATCAATGGGAAAATATTAAAACTACCATCTAAGGAATTTAGGGAATCCTTTAGTTTTTAAACTAAACTCATAATTAAACTAATTTAAAAAAAACCAATTTATGACAAACTTATGAGATCTCAGTAATGAAAATCTAAAACTAAAACTAATTGTCAAAAATGTTGCTAAAGTTACCAAATATAGTAAACATATGACTTCAAATTAAATTTTGAACTGTTTTTACCCATACCAATCTTAAGAGTGAGACCCATACCAATTTAAAAAAAAAAGAGTGAGACTAAAGTAAGACTTTTTTGAGTGAGTTTTCTGATAAATAAAACAAAACAAATAAGTCTCTGAAAAAGGCGAATAAATTGTTTAAATCTTAAAAATTATTCACAAAATAATTAATTATTGTCTTTTAGTGGTATTTAGTTATATTATTATTGAATCAATTATTTTCAAGCAATAGTTTTTTATTGAGGGCATTCTGCCGTTTTTTATGAATTTTGACTCACTGTGCGCTGCCCAAATTTTTTCCTAGAATAGGCCCTGATATATATATATATATATATATATATATATGTGTGTGTGTGTGTGTATATATACATGTGCGTGTATATATATATATATATATATATATATATATATATATATATATATATATATATATATATATATATATATATAAAATCAAGAATACAATGCTAAGAATAAAATAATATAATAATATTTAGCTTAAGTATGAGAACAACTCACCACAGGAATAACATGAGTAACACCATCACCAGAATCAATCACTGTTCCAGTTAATGTACGTTCTCCTACTTGCCTTGATGTCCATGAGGCTGCTAAAGCTAACACAGCTTGCACAGCTATGTAAAGTCCAGGTACATTGAAAGATTCAAACATAATCTCTGCAGTATATTCTCTATTTTCTGGTGTGTTTAATGGAGGCTCAGTTAGCAGAAAATAATGATCCTCTGGTTCAGCTCGAAGATATTTGAAAATGCATTGCTCCCAAAATCTTTCCTTAAAAAATTTTATCATGCATTTTTTAAAATTGAATCAAAACTAGAAATTATATATATATATATATATATATATATATATATATATATATATATATATATATATATATATGATTTACTTAAATAAAATGAAATATACCATTAAATCCCAGTCTTCTACGATACCATGTCGAATGGGCCACTAAATACAAAATTACATCATTAAAATAAGTTAAAATTCATAATCCCTGCAAAAAATTTAGTAAAAACATTTTAAAATAATTATGAAATGTTTGGTATAATTGAAATTAAAAGTTAAGGCAACTGACCCATAGAACAGAATAAAAACAAGCATAACAAAGCTGTTGTTTGTTATGCTTGAAAAGTGATTTTGTTGATTTAGTTTTGTCTAAACACTTTAAGAAAAACGTTTTTACTTTCTTGTGACTTATTTATCAATCAATGTATTTTGGAAAACGATATTACATCCACGGTCATTTACAAATAGTTATAAAACTAATATTAAGTAAATACCTATAAGTTGATATAAAAAAATATTTTTTAACACAAATAATAATAAAAATGATGAACAATTAATTAATAATAATGATAACACTATAATCATAAAAAATAATATATTGAGTATAATATTTATAAATTTACACTAAATAAAACCAATTAACGAAAATAAACAGAAAGTATTAAATAGTTTTAAATACTTAACACATATAAAAAGTAAAATAAAGAATAAGTACATTCGAGGAGATTTTTTAGATACAAAAAATTATAATAAACAACAACAAAAAAAAAACAAACAAAAAAAAATAAAGAAAAACTAGACTGAATATAAAAAATAAAAATAATAATAATACTAACAACTATAATCAATACTACTAGAATACAACCGTTACAATAATAATCCAAAAAACTTATAATAAACACGTCACACTCTAATATAAAATAATTAAAATCTCTAACTAACAGATAAAAATAGATTAGGTGGCTAAAAATGTATAGGAAAAGTCAACAAACGAGAAAATCAGGAACATTAAAACACAATACAAACACACACACACACACACAAAGCAAAACATATATCATAATATTAAAAAACATAAAAATAGGGACAAAATCACAGAAAAAATAAAATTACACAACATTTAAACATAGAAATAACTTTTTTAAAGTATATATTTTTGTTACATCTTCGACTTTTCGAATTTATAAAAACGTTCCATATTTTTCTTAACTTTGTTTAGCGTTTAACTTCTTTTTTTTTCTCATACATTTTAATTTAAAGATATCTTTTTGTTGTATTTGATTGACATTTTTTTTTCTTTTTTGTTCTTTTGGCTTAATTTTGTTAATGCTTTCATTTATTCTTTAATATATATATATTTTTCTTTTTTACTTTTAATAGTTTTTGTTTTTTTCTAGATGATTCTTTTTTCTTTCTTTTTCACTGTTACAAAAAAGCGACCGCCATTTGCGATGTCATTGCAAAGTCTTCATCATTCATATTTATTGTGGTCCTTATCACTAAATTTGAGTTGCGTTTTGGCAAAATGTCGGACGCTTGGAAACACTACACCTTAAACAAAGGGAAAACAGTTACTTGCAAAATTTGTGGAAATACAAGTCAATACACAAGTTCCACAACTGGAATGTGGTATCACTTAGACAAGAAACATGGAATCAAAAAGGAAACACAGGAAAAAGTGACACCAAAAGCTGCATCACAATCAAAAAGGCCTAAGATTTTAACTTTTTTTCAAAAGCAATCAATTGAAGAAGTGATTTCAAGACTTACAGCACTGGATGGATTTAATTTCAATGCCATTGTTAACAGCTCTTTCATTCGATCTGCAATGTCTGAAAAAGGTTATGATTTCCCAAAAAATCACAAACAAGCAATTCAGTCAGTTAAAAAGTTTGCAACTGGCGTAAGGAATGACCTTAAAAACACTTTCAATTCTTTAGTAACAATGGGAAAAAGCTTTTTAATTACACTGGATGAGTACACTTCTTTGAAAAGCTGCAGCTGTTGTCACTGAAAAAGTGGCAGAATTTGGGTTGAAACTAGGCGACAGCATTGTCTGCTCAGTTACTGACGGAGCTTCCATGATGGTTAAGTTCGGAAAACTGGTTCCAATCGAGCATCAAACTTGTTATACCCACGGAATGCACTTGGCCGTTCAAGAAGTGCTGTACAAGAAGCCTTCTCAACAAATCCAACAAAACTCATTTGAAGAAACAAACGTCGATGACGAAGTCAGCAGTGACGAATCTGAATCTGACACCAAAGTCAGTTTTCTTGGTGCCGCCATGGATGAAAACATTCCCATTCCAAAAGTGAAAGTTCACTTGCAATCTGTCGTCACAAAAGTCAGAAAAATTGTCAAGTTATTTCGAAAATCGCCCGTCAAAAATGACGTCCTTCAAGAAGAAATTAAGAAAGAGCACGGAAAAGAGGTTTCACTTATCCTTGACTGCAGAACAAGATGGAACAGTCTGCTGTCAATGATTCAACAATTCCTCAAAGTCAAACATTCAATCAGAAAAGTATTGAAGGACATTTCTCCACATTTGATTTGCAGTGATGATGAAGAAGACATTTTATCCAACATTGTTGCTGCTCTTGAACCAGTCAAATTAGCAGCAGAAGCACTTTGCCGACAAAATGCAACTCTTTTTACTGCTGAAGGAATTTTCAAGTTTCTTGTGAACAGGCTGAAACAACAAGATTCACCTCTTTGCATTGCAATGAAGAGTGCAATTTTGAGACGTTTTGAAGAGAGAACCTTGTAAGCTTGTACAGATATCTTTCCAATCCAGAATGCTTGTCCGACATTGAAGAGCATAAAGTTTTCAATATGCCTCCGAAGTCTGTACTTCAAAAGACCGCCAAAAACTTGCTGTCTAGGCTTTTTCCAACAAATCCAGATGACCTGGAGTTTATTCAAGAAGTGCAAAGCTCAGAAACTCTTGACGAAAATCCACTTTCTCTTGAAGAGGAACTCGAGGAAGCAATTCAGCATTCGGCCAAAAAACAGCGACACAATTCAAACGACGAATTCAAGGCCATTTCAAAAGAAATGTTGGTCTATGAAGCAACCGGAAAGAGAACTGCAAACCTTGAACTTTTGTTCAATGCACTAGAAACCATCCCACCAACAAGTGTCGAATCTGAGCGAGCCTTTTCTGCCGCTGGATTATTTGTAACAAAAATTCGATGCAGAATGAGTGACGACTAACTTGATACACTTTGTTTTCTCAAAGCTCATTTTATATCCAAAAATAAATCTCAAAACTAACATTAATGTATTTTATTTACTTATTTTATTTACTGCAATTTATGGTTTTCTGTTTATGCCTTTTTATTTTTTACCGATTTTACCAGTAAATTTTGATTTTTTTACCGTTTTACCGGTAAATTTAAGTTGGTAAAAGCTCAACTCTAATATATATATATATATATATATATATTAGTATTAGTTTCTGCTGTGACTGGTATTGCTACCAGTGAGTGTGATTTTATACACACTTTGACAGCTGAGTCTCGTGATGGTTTGACTCCCATCGATCAAGTCTTGCTTTAAATGAATTTATTGAAGTAGCTTTGACAACAGTTTCTCGCAGTGCATTCCAGTAATTTGCAGCTCGATTAAGTAAAATGTTTTCTCTGTATTTATGTTTCGAAAAGTCTTTTGAATATTTTAGGATATGGCCACGAGTACAATTTGATTTAAAGGAATGATTTTCTGTAAATTCAATTTTATCGTAACCATTGAAAATTTTATACAGTTGTATTATGTCCCCTCGTTGTCTTCTTTTATATATATATATATATATATATATATATATATATATATATATATATATATATATATATATATATATATATATATATATATATATATATATATAAATATATATATATATATATATATATATATATATATATATATATATATATATATATATATATATAACTCTTTAGCAGATATGCGGTAGTGGTGTAGTGGTAGAGCGCTCGCTTCATAGGCAAGAGGTTCCGAATTTGATTCCCGCCACATCCCTGGTAGTACTGCGCTCAGTTTCTCCGCGCAGCGGCCTTGCTTGTCAAGGTTCGTGTTTCGGAGTTAGAGAGTTGAGAGAGAGTTATAACCACAAGTAGCCTCCTTATCTGTAGAGATGAATTAAGAAAAGAAAAAAGAAAAAAAGACATGTATAAAAAACTAAGACAGGAGTTTAAAAATATATAAAATTTAATTTAAACTTTTTATAACTATTTTAAAACAAAACAAAAAAACTCTGATAACTTATTTTAAAATATATCTTTTTTATTATTATTATTTTAATCAAATAATCAATTTCTAATTGTAAATATTTAAATTTTTAAATGAATAAACAAAAATCTAAACAAAAATAAACAACCCTAAACAAAAATCGATATTAATGTTTCATGCAATGCGCAAATAGCTTTAGCATAGCCTTTTATTGGTTGATTTTTAAATAACCACGCAAATTTTTCGGACCTTTAGTAATAATAAGTTTTTTCTTTCAACTTTTTTTTTTTATAACCCCTAAATTACCTAGTGTTTAAAAAAACAATTAAAAATATGTAAGTTTTGACTGTTTTTATTTTTGCAGTAGGAAATTTATTATTATTTTTTTTTTGGTTAACTTTTGCAATATGATAAATTGACCATTTTGTAATAGCAGTGTTCAGGGTTTTTAATAAAATAAGGATTTAATGATCAGAAATATTTTTGGATATTTTTTATTGGTTCAGAGCTTGCCTGAGGTCAATAAAAAATAGGGGCTCCGGAAAAACGAGTGTTAATTTTTAAATCAACCATCAAATCACGAATTGCAATTACTTAATTCCAGCTCTGAGCCAATAAAAAAAAATTATATTGGTTAATTTAAAAATTAACACCCATTTTTCTGGAGCTCCTATTTTTAATATTATTTAAACATTTGTTCTATTATTTCTTCAAACATTTCTACTTCAATTAAAAAGTTAGGATTATTTATATTACTCTTGATTAAGTGTTGTTTCAACGAACAATAAAATATAAAAGCTATAAGTGTGTTACAAAATTAATAACACTATTAGTGTTATATTATAGTGTCATTACTTAATTATAGTGTCATTACTTTTGTGGTTTTGCATTAACTAGAATTTTAAAGGATAGATATTTTTTTAGGAATCACAATTCATGATAAAAAATTAAGTAGAAGAAATTAGGGAATAGTAATAATACTTCTTTGGAACTTTGTGGGTGTGGATAAACATTTTATTTTTAATTTATTAGACTTTTGAATTTAATAATATTGGTCATCCTATTGCTTATAAGTAAAACTTAATTATTGCTTTAAAAAAAAAAAACAGGATTTTTTTGTAAGTCCACTTTATAAGCTAACATTTAACAAGTCTCAGCTAACAGTAATCAAAAGTATTCAATTGTAAATACAGTTTACTTTACTAAAAAAAAAAAGTGAAAAGAAACTGTGAAACAAATAGTAACAAATATGCATAAGGAAAGTCTATACAATAAATATTTTATAAGATTTCCCTACTGATCTATTGGTTTACTTTTTTACTTTTAAAATAATGCCACTAAAACTTGATGAAGAATCTTCAAAAATAGTAAAATAAAACTTTCTCTTTTAAACTTTTGCAAATGCAAAAGTTTAAAGGAGAAAGGCTCTTTACCATGCGCCTCAATAGTTTCAGAAAAAAGGTTTTTTATTTCAATTATTAGTTCTACAACCAAAACGAAACAAAAGTAATGCAGTTATTGTCTGAATCAGTTTTAGAACTAAAAAACTTATTTTAAAATCTTCTAATTTATCTGAATAATAGCTTTTAGTACCAATTAAATATAAGCTAGCAAGTCCATATATTTGTGAACCTGGCTTAGATTTTCTTTCTCTGCACCAATATTTATAAGTTACATTCTATTACTCACACAATTGAAAAAATCTATAACAAAAAAAAAAGTGTTGTTATACCTTAGTAGCATAAGTTGGTCTATCAATAGCAGCATCACCAATAAAGAAATCTTTAAAAAAAATTATAAATAAGAGCAATTTTAAACTCAGTAACAAATCTAAACTGCTATAAAGGTCAATAGTAAACAATTTATATTACTTTATCAAACATAATAAAAATGTATTAGGCAATCATTTCTCCTTACCTAAATCATCAACGCCTTTAAAAGAAGTTGATTTGCCCCCAACATTTGCACTTTCTTTGACAGCAATTGCTAAAATTATTCAAAATTTTTTTAATGGTAAATGATATTATAGAAACTGAAATATAAACTCAATAAAAACATTTGTTTGTAACAGGCTTAAGCCAATTTATAATATATATTGCACAATTTTTAACTTGAACTAGAGCCAGCAACAGAGTAAAAAAACAAAAAATCCAATCTTTAATATTTGTAACTGTCAAACAATCATTCTCATTAGAGGAATCACTGAATAATCTATTAAATTAGTCATTCACATAACATTATTAAATTAGTCATATATTAGTCACTGAATAATCTATTATATTAGTCATTCACATAACAAATAATTGCAGCTTTTGATGATGAAGGTAGCTTAGGAGTTGTAGTTTAATACAAATTGAAAACAAATGAGAATTTAGAGGTATTTAATTAAAGTCACCAGATCTTGATTTATTCGCTCATTTATGCGAAGATACAGAGCTAGCAACATCCTCTTTGAAATTGCATCATTATTATCATGCAGGGAGTCAGTAAAAAACTTTAAAATTGCATCAGCAGTAGGCAAATTTGCATCACATTTACTAAATGCCTCTACAACTATTTTGATTGTAGCAATGTAGCAGTAAACAAAGTTCAATTGTGTGCTCTACTTTTACATGGTCAATTACTTTTTGGCTAAAGTTTAAAAAACTATTTCCTATTCATTTGTAAAGATGCATTTATATTATCTCTTTCACATATTTTAGGTTTGAAATTATTTTGATTATCACTATTAGTTTCAGAGAAGCAGGGTAACAATAGAATCTTTAAATTTGGTTAAATGCAAGTTTTTTAACAATTTTTTTAGAAAATGCCGTCTAATGTATTTATTATACAATACAAAACAATACAGTGTAAAACTTTAAAAACTATTACTAAAACGGAAACAATTTTATTTTATCCATTAGCTTTGTCTAACTATAAAAAAAGCCAGCAAAAAGGCTTATGGCCCATGTCAGCCGCCATATCCATTTTAGATGGGTGATTCACCACTTGTCCACTCATTTACTCCTGCCAAGGCCTGTATATATATATATATATATATATATATATATATATATATATATATATATATATATATATATATATATATATATACATATATATATATATATATATATATATATATATATATATATATATATATATATATATATATATATATATATATTGATATATATATTGATATATATATTGATATATATATATATTGATATATATATATATATATATATATTGATATATATATATATATATATATATATATATATATATATATATATATATATATATATATATATATATATATATATATTAGTGATGTACCGACATGGCTGTTTCACTCAATATAAAAACGAGCGTGACGTCATGAGTTTATCAAAAAAAAAAGTATTTCCGCATTAAAAGTATAAAAATTCACAAACTTTAAATTAATAGTAACTTTTTTATATAAATGCTTTCATCTTGCAATTAAAAAAATATAAAAGATCTATCTTTCCTTGTTAAATAAATATTTACATTAGTTGGTATAAAAATAGATATTGCCAAAATATTTTTAATAATTTAGAACCATTTTTCTAATTTTCGCATATTTTCCGGAACAACATGAGTTGGGCCAACTAAGATTTCATAACATAGCTTTGTGCTTGATATTTGAAATTTGGAACACTTAACCCTAAATGTCCATTCTATTAGATTTTTTACAAAAAGACTGTTTTTAAAGCATTTATATTTTTTAATTGATCGTTTTTAAATGCAAAACCTAACTTTTTTGATGGATGACGTAAGTTAATGAAATCTCAAACTTTAATGCAAATGAAAATAAAAAAATAAATTTTACGTGCCTTCAGCTATGTTATGAAATATGTTTTCAAAAATGTCATGTTTTACAACTAAACTTGTTAGTTTTAGGCGTACATTTGTGTTGACGTTTTTTTGCGATGACGTAACCTTTATTGTGTTACGTCCCAAACTATTTATTAACGAATATTCTCCAAACAACTGTTTCGGCGAGTCCATTTTTGAAGTATAAAATAAACAAAGTTACGCGGAATTTTTCTCTTTGGATTATCAAACTAATATCAGATAAGTTGTTAAATCCACTTTTATCTAGTCCATATATTTGTTAATTAATATCATTTTATTTGTTTTTATTATATTTATTAATAAGTCAATATTATTTTGATAACAATGTATTCAACTGAGAGGGAAAATCTAAAACAACATATTAGATGGAAAAATGGTTGGGAAGATAGGTGTAACTTTCCTTTTGTTAAGCAACTAATTAGGACAGATAAGATCAGTAACAATGTCATTTCCATTTTAATGACAGTCTTTAAAATAAGAGGTGATTTATTTAGTTTTATAAGTTTTCTTTTGCCAATTGATTTTGATATGCCTAGTAATGACGAGTTTGATAAAATGTCCCTAAAGATAGCACGCCAAAAAAAGAAATATAAAAAAAATTTTAAAGCTATAAAAAACGAAGAATTTTTTAAAATGCAACTGTCGCAAGCTCCACCCAAAAAAAAAAAAATCAGCAGATGCAGATGACTTTTTCACTTTAAATAACAGTCAGGAGCTACTGAATCAAATTGATCAATCAACTTTTGAAATTAAAACAAATATGGAGCAAATAGAAAAATTTAAAATGCAAGTATTTAAGTTGGAAGCTGAAATTACAGATTTAAATTCTAAAAATAGGGCTCTCAACACACATTGTAACTCATTAAGTTCTCAATTAGAGACTATGAGTATTAGGCTAAAACAGGAGGAGCAGTTCCAACTTTTTTTTTTCAAAAAAATAAGGAATTAAGACAGTTGCATTCAGTAAGAAATCAGGAGCAGAAGCTGCATCTTGTTTTAAAATGCTTTGAATTGCACAGCAAAGCTGATAGGAAGCTTCAAGCCTCTAAGGTGAGAAAGTGTGTTGTATGTTCTGAGCGTGGCGAAAATTCATTTTATAGACAAAGTCTTTGTCGTGTTTGTGGTCATCAAATTTAGTTAAAATATTTAAAAAATTAAAAACAACAACAAAAAAAAACTATTTACAAGTAAGATAAATTATATGAGATCTTTAATTTATATATAAGATAATTCTATTCTGTTCTAATATTTGTCTAATGTTAGTTTAAAATATTATTTTTTAATATATTGATTTTATATATTAGGTAGGAGCCCATTCTGTTCCTATCTTCAGAAGTTATTTATACCTATGCAATAATTTCTTTCAGGTTAAAGAATGGAATACTAGTCTTGCATCAAATGTATGTAAAAATCTAGCTTTTATATATTAACTTGTGATCAGAGCCACTGGTATGTTGGTTGGCTATAATCTTGTATGTTTGTGTATTTAATTTAAAAAATGTATTGTCCTTCATTATATGTAACATTTTTTTATAGATATATTACATATCCATTCGATGTTTATCACCAGAAGTTAGTTCTACCTTTGCAGTACCTTTGCTCTACATACCTCCTCGCTGGTTAAAGAATGGAATATAAATCTCATATCAAGTTGGTGTAAAAATTTAGTTCAATAAATTAAGAATTTGTAAACGTCATCAAAATTTTGAGTGGAGCAATTGTTTTTCTGGTTTAGCATGAGTATGAATCTGATATCAATTGGATGTACAAAGATAGTTTACTACTTAAAGAACCTATCAGTAAACCAACTGATTATAAAACAGTTTTTAATGGGAATAAAAACAAATTTTCAAAAGATTTCAATTAGCTATTTGTATATTCAAACACTTTATTTACTGAGAGAAGAGACTATAGATTCAAGTGCTATAAAATAATTCTACTACCAAAATTGAGGTAAATTCAAAAACTTAAACTCAAATTTGGTCATGAATTATTTTATTAGACTTGGTGAGTGTTTATTTATTAACAACTTAACACCATATCATTAGAACTGTATGCACAGAAAAAAATAAATGCTTAAGCTTTAAATGTTTTGACTAAATATTCCAAAATCGAAATCTGGCTTTATTTTGCAATGCAATGAATTTATTGGCTTAGGAAAATAAGTTTCTAAAACAAGAACTCCTAGGTTTAAAAATGTACTCTTTTAACAGCTAATCCCCCTTTTAACTACATTTTTCATAACTTTGCGAAAAGTGCGGTTTGCTTTCAGACCTCAATAAAGTCTGTTTTAGCTATCCTTAAACAATTAAGTAAGGTTTTTTTGTTTTTATAATGGTCAAACAATGGGTATATTTGAGAATAACTATCAGAAATAAATTTTTCTGATTTTTTTTTGATAAAAAGTAACATCAAATTACTTGAATTCAGCCAACTTCATCATTTGTCGCGTTTTTTTTAAACTTAAAGAAGTTTTTTTACTAATGCATTAAATGTCGTAAGATGAAACATTTTATTGCTGTTTTTATTCTTTTTACAAAACAAAATTATCTTTAATATTTTAAAAGTTATAGAAGTTTTAGTAACACCCCTTAAGTCAATATTTTCAAAAAATAACAAGAAGCCGTTAAGCTTGGTTTGAAACAACCGTGCTGATTGCACTTTTTTGGCCGATGCCGATACCGATGAATTAACTAATTATTAAAATTTTGAAAATGTAAAACCATACAACTTTAAATCGTGTGATCTTTTTCATGGAATCAGTACTGGTAAACAAATACTTGGACTCAAATTAGAGTTGAACCATTATTTTATAAGATATTAGAAAAACTCAGTTAAAAAAAAACATTTTTCAGTTTTTTTTACTATGAAAAGAAAACTTTCAAAAAATAAATACAATTTTCGAGAAACGCTTTTTATTTCAATTTAAAAAAAAAATGGTTTAAAAAATTAAAAAAAACTATCATATGTAGTTTACTTAGAATTCTTTATTAATTTTATAGTAATTTAGATATCTAAACAATAATCATATGTTGTTTAGGTATCTAAACTATTTTTTAGATAATCAAGTTGTTCTTATAATTATTTTATTTTGTGATGTTCGATCCCCACCATGTCCCTGGTAGTACCGCGCTAAACTTGTTTCTCGGTGCAGCGGCCTTGTTTGTCAAGGTTGGTGTTTTGGAATTATAAAGTTGAGAGAGTGTTATAACCATATCTAAAGTAGCCTCCTCGATTGCAGTGGCCTTGGGAATGTGAATTGAAATAATACAAAAATAGTATAACAATAGAACAATAGAACACAAAATAAATTTATTCTAAAAATAACACAAATGGTAGTAAAAGTATAAAGTCCATTCAGCTGTTAAATCAAAGCTTATAAACATCATCTTTAGAATAAATAATATTGCATGTAAACAAAGTCAAAATAAAAATTTTTCAAAAAAATTCTAAGTAATGCATCAAGTTTTGTTTATATATTAGTTAACTATTATCATAATGCAGTATGAAAATATTAAAATGCCTTCAGTTGGAAAATCGGAAAATGAGGCCGATGCCGATACCGATTGTGCAAAAAGTGGCTGATTAAGCCGATGCTGATTAATCGGTACATCACTAATATATATATATATATATATATATATATATATATATATATATATATATATATATATATATATATATATATATATATAAAGCATTTTAGTATACTCTGACCATTTACAACATAAGTATAACTAACATTTTAGTATAATTTGACCATTTTATTAGTCACCCAATCAGGAAATGACTGTTCAAAATAGTGTCGCTCAACAGTAGATTATCATAAGAGATTTCAACCAAAAATTTCAACCAAAACTAGATTTAACAGCAACTGAATATTTTTCTAAAGGATTTTAAATTAAATATGATTTTAAAATTTAAAATTTAGTTTTGAAGGAAATAGTAAAACATAGAATGTAAAATTTAGTTTCAAAGGAACGCAAAATAGTTTCGCTAAACCAATTTTTGATATACAATTTATTCGCAACTTTTGCCTATCAGTATATTAAGGAAATGCTTTATTATTTGCGCTGAAAATAAGGACAATTTTAAAATTTGTTTTTCAAATGTTTTTGCTAAACTTTACTATTTTTATCAATGCACAGAAAAGCAAGAAAATAAATTGCTATTTATTTGTAAAATATTTTTATTTTTATTTTTTAACAAGTTTTTCATATAAAATAATAAAAACAATAATATAAGTTATTAATACTAATGTTCAAATATAAAATATTTGGATGTTTTGGCTGCCCCTTTTGAAATAGTCTGCACTTTCATTGGATTCTTCAAATTGTGCATTTAAACCTGATAGTTTATTTCTGAACTTTTGTTATCAATGCTAGTTCATTGTTACTTTTTCTAAGTTTTTAAATACATTTTTAAATACATTTTTCTAGTTTATTAAATTTAATTTGATATTTCGTTACAATTTTGTTTTCTTGTTTTAGTATTGGTTTTTTTTCTCAGTAGATGAGTTTAGCTTTTTGCATTACTGAAATGGTTTAAAAATTAAAAAAATGCAAACTGCCATGTTCAGTGTGTTTAAAAAAAAAAACTTTAAATGTGGACAAACAAGGTGTGCGACCGCATGCGCTTCCTGGGTAGGCTTGCAAATGTATTTAAAATTATTTGTTTCTTATTAATTCAATATGGTGAAGGTTCTTTTGACATTTTATTTATTAACACAAATTTTGTTTACAAATATTTTATTGGTAACTAAAATCTCTCTACAAACTGTTTATAATCAATGAAAAATATTTTACTAAATATGTAAGGAAAAAAAAAAAAAAAAGTTGTGAAAAAGAAACAAAAGCTTATGTTAAGAATAAATTGTTTTAAGAAATAAATTTTAAGAAAATATCTTATATATAATTTTTTTAAATAGCGAACTTAGATTTTATCAGTAATTTTTGCTATATTAGTTTAAATGATTTTTAATGTGGTTTAAATTCCTACTACAATGCAGTACTTTAAAATACGCTAATGACCCAATGTAACTTTTAACAATGTAAATATTAAAGCTGTGCTGAATTTACATTTATTAGCATTACGCGTTTTTATTATGCAAAAAAAAAATGTTATGACAAGGCCTGTAACAACATAGCCTTACTTTGAAAAATCTCCGTTTATAAATGTCCTTAAACATTTATAAAAGATCTATACACAAAATCTAAATTTTTAAAATGCTATTTTTTTTTTGTTCTTTAAGTTATAAATATATGTCACTACAATTAAAAACAATACTTTAGGGCATGTACGCAAGTCAAACCCATATCAAACTGGAAAAGAAGGATCAAGCATAAAAAGAACTAAAGTGCTGCTAACATAGAGAGCAGCCCATGGAATTAGGGAAAATGAAGTCGGCAATATTGTGCTGACCTTATTCTGTTACAGGTCGACAAAAAAAATTTTGATAAAAAGATTTTATTATAAAACTAGAAATAAAGTCGCTGATAATTTGCTGACCTAAAACATTTCTAGGTCTGAATCGTTAAAGGCCGACCCTAATTTCGAGGGCTGTAGAGAGTGAAATCAAAACTAATGCCTTGAATCTAATCAATAAACAGACTTATTTATAACACCAGGGCTTGTGATGAAGCAAGCGCGATCGCGCTCCGCTCGTAAAACGCGCCCGTAAACGGTATTTTCAAACGTTCTAGGCGAGAAACAACACTCGTTCAGCTTATAACGAGCGTATAAAATAACGCTCGTCGAATAGTTCAAGATTATTTTTTTAATTTCATAAAATATTTAAAAAATATTTTTTATTAAAGATATTCTGTTATCAAACAAATGATATAAAATATAAAAAGCACTACGCCGTTCTCTTTTGCACTAAAGTAATGAATGAGTTTAAAGTCGTTAATCGTCACTAATTTCAATAATAGAATGTGCACGTGGAAACACAATGTGAATACAAAAATGCGCAAATAAGATAGGAATAGAAAATTAGAAAACCATTATAAAAAAATTAAGTCCGTGGAGTATTTTTAATCTTGTGAAAATATCAAGTAAAATTTATTTGATTTATTGTTTGTAATATTCCACACATCGTTTATAATAAAAATAAATATTAATAATAGAGTAATTTTTAAAATTAGTTTTTGTTCATAGTATAGATTTTTTATTAACTATTATTTATTTTAACTCAAATTTAAAACGATTCTGTTGTTTGGAATGTTCGCAATTAAGGACATTCGAAAAGAAAACTAAGTAATGACGCCAATATTTATTAAATGAAAAGTTATTATTCTTATTTATTATTATTTCAAATTATTCTTGTGTTATATTTTTAAGATAACGTAACGTAATTTAAGAAAGAAATTTTAGAAAAAAATTAAATAATTAATTTGAATAAAAAATATCAAGAAATATAAAAACCATTAACCGTTAATTAAGCTTACAGAGTAACATTTTAAAATACATATATCAAAACAACAAAGCAAAACTAAGTCACTAAATTATACTTCAATACTAAATCAATAAGAAGTTGCGTTTTTGTTTGATATTATTTTTTTATAACATAAATAGTTAAAAATAAAATCGCAACCTGACAATATACAAGAAGTTTGGAAGTATAAAAATCTCTTTCGTTGAATTAGTTTCATAAGTGTGATACTAATTCAAACATTTTTTGACGAAAGAATTATGTAATAAATAAAAAAAGATATAAAAAACAAAAAGCTTTTTATGAGCATCGCCTTCAGCAATTTTCATGATCGCGCTCCCCAACGTTATCTCGAGCGCACATAATCACGCCCGTTAAAAACATATTCTAATTTTACGAGCGCGATATAACACGCTTGACGATTTTCTTCATCACAAGCCCTGTAACACCATATAATTTTGATTTTTCTTGTAATAGTAGATTAGTTTTTTAATTCAAAAGAGAAAGGTATGTTGAGCATTAAAAATGGTGATTAAATTATTCTTAAACCTACATGGAAGCTATTACCATATATTAGAATTTGATAATATTAAAAAAATTCTTATCCATTATTTATTTTAACTACCAGGGTTATTGCAACTGAAAGTTATTTTTAGATATAAAAAATTCCATACCTGATGGAACAATAAACTGTGGCTCAGTATTTCCAGCAAAACCCATCTTAGTATATCTAAATGAAAAACAAAACAATAAAAAAACCAGTTCTTGGTTTCCTTTATTTCAAAATTGATTTTAAAAATAATAACCAAAGAATAATAATAAACTATAATTGTTTAAACTAATGGCTTTGCTAAAGACTATTTTAGTATTATGAAACAAACTATGTTGAATGTATATATGTATAAAACAAACTATGTTAAATTAATAAATGTTTTCATATTTTAAGATTATAACTTTTTTGTAGAAGAAAAAACTAAACGTTTCAGGAATTTCGGACTTAAACTTTTGAATGAGTTTGATGATAAAAAATTAATTGCAATTTAAATAATATATCAAAAAGACTCAAGTCAAAATGTCAATACAAGAATATAAATTTGAGTTGGGAGCAAATAGAGCCACTTTAGACATAATATTCTCAGGAAGATTTTTATTGTAGATAAAAAATAATACAGCAGCAAAGATAGAACCTTGGAGTTTTCCTAAAATTACTGAAAATAAAGAAGAGTGTAGGCCTTTGAGGATGACTTTATTAATGCAGTTAGAAAGAAATGATTTAAAGTGATCCCCAAGTGCCAAGACAAGTTGTGTTCATATCATAAATAATTCTTTAAAAGTTTCATGTTAATTAAATTTTCCGAAACAAATTATTTATTGAGATATTAGCAAAAAACTCTAATTTTTAATGCCATTTTTCTTCTTCTCACTTTTATGTAGAAGAATGCCTTTATATAATTTATATTATTATAAAATACTAATTTATATTAAAATAAAAACTAAGTTGAAATGCAATAATCTTTGTTTAATAACAATTTTTATTTTGTTAAGTCTCCAGTTAAACTAAAATGTTTAATGTAGCGCAAATGTAGAGTTATGTTATAAAAGGGGAAAACCCAATCTAATTGTGAAACTGTGTAAATGATTTAAAAAACTTTGCATTAAGTACATTTATTATTCAGACCAGATATTTTTAGAATGAAAAAACTATACAAATTCATGTAGTTAATATTCATTTCTCAACCGGAAGTATAATTGCAAAACAACAACAGCTTTTTGTTAATATCTCAATAAATAAATTGTTTTGGTAATTTTAATAGACTTGAAATTTATTTTCTAATGTTTACTTACAAAATAAACACTTCTCTTACAAAATAAAACATTCTCAGCACTTGAGAATACCTTTTAAATCTTAAAACTTTTATATGAAGAAACTAATACTAAAGAGAAGACTAATCGCAGGACTTATTTAACAACTTATAATATTTTAGCCATATAAAAGTATATGTTTGCTATTTTTTTAAATGCTAACATACAAAGTCTTTACATATTTGTATAAACTTTAGTAATTATATGGTATAATATTTGCCAAAAGAAAAGATGATGATCAGATGGATGTGTGGTATGACTCTAACAAGACAAAAGAAGCCAAAAATCTTTGACAGAGATTAGAAAAAATATATCAAACAATGTTTGTCAGAGAAGATTAAAGTGGTTTGGTTATCAGCATGCAGAGAGGTAGCAGCTTCAGGAGAAAATGGTGTAGGTAGAAAAAAATTTCCAAAAAAGAGATTATATTCGGCTTAGAGAAGCTTTAGTCAAGGAAAGAAAATGTTCGAGATTTTTTATATTCTAATATATTTCTCTAGAAACAGCATGAAAGGGGAAGGCTAATGCTTAATGATGATTATGATGATGATAACAATAATTATGATGATCATATGGATCATAATGATTTTTATATATGCTTATATATTATATATTTAAATATAAAATATAACAATAATTTTGAATTCAAAAAAATTTACATTAGGATGTATCAATATTTACGCAACCCTGGTCACAAACCCAGCCCCTGCTATTTTATATGAAATATAGCCTTAGCCCCAGTCAATTTGGTCACTTACTTATAAATGGTCAACGGCAATAAACTTTTGCTTCTTTAATAGTTTTTATATAAATTGTCAGGCTTATTGATTCTGTATTAATTTATGTTCAAATCACCAATAATTAATTTACTCGACTTATCAATAATAATTGTTTAAGAAGTGAAAACTATTTTTTAGCTTCTTGAAACGTTTCAGCTTTTCCATCATTGTGAGACATATAAACTACAATTAATAACACATTATCATAATTACTTCTACTTCATCATTTGGTAACAAAATCAATTTTAATAACTTTTTAATCAATAATCCACATAATACTGCTGTGAGGTTCCTGACTGTGTAGTTCTCTTCCATTAAAGAATTAAAATAAATTTTTTTTTTTTAAAAATTCTGCTTAAAACATCTCGGTAAAACTGCAGTTAAGCGGCGTAAAATAAATTAACATTTTAGCTTTTTGCACTCTTGTTCGTGGGGACTAAAAAACAAAAGAAATTAAAAAATGAATTTTAATCTTTGACTTATTACATTAATTAAATGAAGATTTTAATTCAAACGTGTTATAAAAACTTGTGGCTATGAAAAAGGCCATTTTATAAATTTATCAATTATAGAGGATACTGACGGGAGATGCAAGTAAGAAATACTAAGAATATTGGGAATTCTTTACACCTTTATCACAAAATAAACTCATGAAGATGAGATGTAAATAAATTTTTATAAATTCGAAACTGTTGTCACAGTTTACACTTGGCTCGCATCTACAAACTCTTAATGTTTTAAGCATGGATTTTGTTGATATCTCCTAAAACCGTAGAATTTATTTTAAGTTCAATTTTGCAAACATCGCAACAAAAGTTTGCCCGATCAGCTAAAGTATGACTAGCGTCATTCAGACCGGCTTCATGCTGGAATTCTTTCTGAAGCATATTTCGACTCCAGCCATAAATATAATAAATTATATTTTGAAATGGTAACCTACTTTGGCTAAAAAAAAATCCTTCACTAACACTTTGCCATTGTCTGCATATTATCGAAAACAGGCTATTCTAGACCATTTTCCAAAGCATTGACCATATTTAGGCGTCAATTTGAGCACCACCTAAATAAAAATTTGAGGATTTTTTTATTTAACTACATTTTTTACAAGGAATATTGTTTTTTTGGAGAAATTTAGAGATATTTATAAACAACACTGATTTTCTGCTAAATTTCTCCAGGTGGGAGAAATTTAGCAGAAAGTTAGACAATTATTATACTGAATACTATTTTTCATCAGCCTATGTCTTGTCAGCCATTGTAAAGCACTTAGTGGTTCTCTTATGTTGTGGCTAAGTTCCATTAAACGCCAATTTTTATGTAAGACAATCTGTTCATGAAGGACATCATCGGCTCCAACAATATCTGTAGGGGCACTTGGACATCAACGACCAAGTTGTTGCATAGCCATTAGCCATAAATACAAAAATAAGAAATTAAAAATCCAAACTTTAAAACACTTAAAAATTTCAACTCTCTTCTTCAATGCCAAAAAAAATTCTAAATCAAATTTAAAACTGGAAAACCTATTAACTCAAAAAAAACCTATTAAAAAAAACCCTTAAAATAAAAATAAATAAAGAAATGAAAAAATCTATTAATTGATTTTGAATTTTTAAATTGCGTAATGTAGGTATACTTAACATGCTCACCATCGTTGATTTTTTTAAGTATAAAATATAATTTTATTTTACGCCGCTTAACTGCAGATTTACCAACATCTTTACTTTTCTATTTTTACTTTATATATATCTATATAACCGATCTCTTATGCAAACAAAAAAATCAATGACAACATGTACGGAAACACTTAGGAATAAAATGCGCTTTAATAAATTATCAAGTATGTAGATTGTGACATGCTGACATTTTCTTTTGTTTTAATAAATTTAGCCCAAACAATTTTTTTATCATTCTCTTTAATATGAACACAACATGTCTTGGAGGTTTGAGATCCCTTGTCTTTTGTAAGAAAATAATTTTATTTTTGTCCATTAAATTATCAATGTATCATAGCCTTCTATTAACATTTCTAACATGATGCATTTTTAATTTTATTGTTTTTTATGCAGATGAAGTGGGAGATATGAAAAGGATCAAAGTATCTTATAGTAGAAATATTATTTAATTAACTAAGCTGGCATTATTGATATAATGACAATCAATCCACTATCTTATTTTCTTTCAGCTCTGAATCCTGGAAGAATCAGAAAAGTCAAGGTTGTCTGAGCATTTCATAAGCAACCAAGCTCGGTAATGTTGCAGAATAGTGGCGTAAAATAATTTTATTTTTTCGCTTGTTGTGAGACTTGCTCAAAGTGGTGACTTTTTAATATAGACTAATATTAATTGGCTTCAGTACATACATCGACTATCTTATAGCCTGCTGCTACAAGGAAGTGCTGCTACATCGACTATCTTATAGCCTGCTGCTACAAAGAAGTGCCACTACATCAACGGAGGGTTTGGTTGGGGCAGGCAGTCTATCAAATAATAGAAAAAAAACTTTAAAAAAAAAATCTAAAAAAGATATTAAAATATTCCGTATGTTTATATTAAAAAGTCACCACTTTGAGCAAGACTCACAACAAGCGAAAAAATAAAATTATTTTACGCCACTATTCTGCAACATTACCACCAAGCTCATATAACTTTCTTATAACCAAAAGTTTAACAACAGTAGAAACCTGTTTTAATTGGTCATTAGGTACGTAAATTACCAGGTAATGCTGGTAAACAAAAGTATGTATTTATTCATATGCAGTGTTGCCAGATGTTCAGTTTTTAAAAAGAAGAACACAGAAAAAATCTTTATTCTTATAGGTTCAGCACTGTATTCTCCTGCATAAAAGCTGGAGATCTGGCAACCCTATTCATGTGCATCATCATATTGCAGTTTCTATTTAGCCATATTGATGTCTATTTTCATCAAACCTTTTATCTAAGCTTTGCTTAGTTAATTGGCATCCAGTTTATAATTTCAAAAAATTTATTAAAAATATGCAAATATTCAACAATAATAGTAGAACAATTAAGATTTTACCAATTTTTTTATAGAAATTGAACAACTCACCCGGTACCATTATCAATTACGCAAGCTGGTTGTCGCATAGCCATTATAAGTCGTGAGGGAAAGATACTATATTGTGACAACTAACAACTTCTATTTATTAAATGTCCATACAAATTTTATATTTACGTTACTCCAGGATTTAGCATACCGACGGCATAAATGGCGAGCTATTAGGGCGATAACAACAAAAAATGACGAAATATTATTGGCTAAGTATTTTCGGCTCCAGATTCCGAAACAAGAAGCACGCAATACGCTTTAAATTTAAATTTTTTTTAACTACTTTATTTTTGTTTTGCTACTTTTTTTTGTTTGTTTTAATAATTATTTAGGTGCTTAAAAAAAGTCCTTACGGTCTTATCATAGAGTAACGCAAAAGAGCATTTAACTAGAAAGTTCACGCCTCCTTCCTGAATGACGCTTATTTGGTCGGTTCCTGCATTAAGCCTCGGACCTGATGCTTCCAAGCCAGAATCACTAATCTCTATAATAATTGATCTCTATAAAATTATTCATTTTTCTACATATATATGCTAATATTTTTTATTAAATTTTAGCAGTGATTGTACTGGAATCTGCACGAAAGTTTTATTTATTTATATTTTGCTGTTTTATTTAAAATTAGATTGAAATTGTTACAATTGTTACAATAGCCACGGCAAAAAAAAAAAAAGACCGTTTTACTCAAATTTTTATCATATATGCATATCTACATAGTAATTCCTACCTATGGAAAAATATGTTACAAGATTTTCAGTAAACCATTTTGTTATACCAAAATATCATTAAAAACTGAGTCTTTATTCTATTCAGAATCGCGGACCGTTTTTATGGAAAAATTTCCAAATATTGTATTAAAAATTTTTTTACCCGAACTGTTTACAACTGAATCCAAAATTCGTTAAAACCAAAAATTATAAAAATTCATTTTAATAATTTTTGACTTTTGACCATTTAAACTTCGCAAAAAAAAAAAAAAAAAAAAAAAAAAAAAGAGTTAGATAATGGTAGGGCAAAGTGACCAATTAATGGCCACAATTTTTTTATAAAATGTCGTTCGGGATGTCTTAAACTAATGGTGAATTTTTTTTTTATACTGCTTTATTAATGACCAACGCCTACACCTTATACAAACCTTTTTTATTTTTAAAACGTTTTTAATTCAGATAAAAATGTATTTAAACTGAGATTTTAAATTTGTACCAGTTATTGGCCGGGAAGACCAAATAATAGCCAGCAAATTAAAAAACGTTACCTATTATGAGCCACTTACATTATCTAAAATCAATATATCTAAAAATGCTTATATATCGAAAAGTATTATTCAGACAGACGATTAAAGCCTAATAATGAACTAGGATCTACTTTAAAGAACTACAAACCAAGATAATTTTTTTATAAGTAAAATATTCTGTACTTCGCTTAAAAATATTATTTTGGTTGATATTAAACAAAAAAACTTAAACAGTTTTTATTTGTTATTCAAATAGATATTTGTTATTCAAAAGATAGTCTATCAAAAAGGAAATACAAAATAAGTTAAGAAACTCTTTAATTACTTTTATAGAAAATCAAGCATAAAACAAATTTTAAATTAAAAAAAATAGCTTTAGCACATAGCTGTTATAAGATTTCAACTAGCATTTAATAATGCAATTTTCAATATATGTACAATAAGCTTTACAATAATATGTTAGAAGTTTTGATAATATTAAAATAATAATAAGAAGTTTTCACAATATATTGATAATGAATTTGATAATAATCTGTTGATAATAATCTATTTACATTTGCTCATTATCGATGGAGATAATTGCATTATCTGGTACTTTAATACAGATATTTTGATTATCTGAAGAGATATTGAATTCCAATATCTTAGGAGTTGAACTGAATTTTCTCATTCTAACTGAGCTAGCTTTTTTAGATAGCTTTTGTATCTCTTTCTCCTGTTTTTGTTCTGCTTTATTTTCTTTTTCTTTTTGTTTTTTCAATTTTTTCTCTTCAGCTGCGACTTTCTTTTTTTTTTTCTCTTCATCATTTACTTTAGATTGCATTGCTTCTTGAGAAGTTAATACAAAATATTTTTGAGCCTTTTTTCGATTTTCTTTTGACTTGATAGTATATATCTTTGGATAAGGCAAAATATCATTGTCACTATCATTATTTGAATGGTTTGTACACAACATAATTGGTGTCAGACTAGGCTGAACAATCGCTTTAAGTGTCATCTGATTACAATCATTAGTGGTTTTATTTGGAAAAAAACTAGATTGCCCAGTTGTTTCATTTGGCACAGGAACTTGCTGAATAATAGTTTCATTTAGAAATGGAATAGTAACTATAGATTCATTTGGCATCGGAACAGAGTCATCTATTTCTAAAATGGTATTTGTACATGAAATCTGTTTCAGTTTAAATTCTTTATATAACTTATACAAGGGATCTGGGATGTCGTAGCCATTTTGAATACAGAAATTAAAAGTTGTAAACTGCTCATGAGTCAAATGGGTATTCCATATCAAAAAATTATTGTCAAGGTTTATCAAATTATTATCTATTTTAGATTCAGACATATTTCCAGGTTTATTAATTAATTCTACTTCAAAATCAACTTCCTCTTCTATTGCATATTCTGATCTTGTTATTTTAGTGTCAGTTTTGATTGGATGCAGACTTGATTCAAGCAGATCATTTGAGTCAAGTAGCTGTTGTATGGAATAGACAGAATTAGGCAAGTAAGCTGTGCTTGGAACAGCAGACGGATTGTATGGAAAAATGCCACATAATCGAAACCCTAAAATAATATTAGCATCTGTGAGAGCTTGATTCCAGACTTTCTTAAAAAGGCCACAAAAAGTTGACTTGTCAATAGTAACTCCAGGATATTCATTCATTAATTCATGACATGTTTGATTATAATAGGTTTTAAGAGGACCAAATACTGTGCGATCTAGAGGCTGGAGCCAATGCGAACAATGCGCTGGCATTTCGACAATATAAATGTTATTTTCGATTGCAACAGACAATAACTCAACAAAGTTATGAGAATCGTGACCATCAACTATGAGAATTTATGGCCTATCTCTACCTATGTACCTAGGCAAGAAAGTATTAGTGAACCAAAGAAATGCAATTCCTTGCTTTGTCCAACCTGTCTCACTAAATATCCAATTTCAGCCTGATGGTGCATTTGCAGTATTAAAAGAATGAAGAGATCTAGCCGTTTTACCTTTTGCTATCAAATGTGGAGGTACTAAACCACCTGTAGCATTTACAGCAATATGGTTATGGTTTCACGTTTTCCAGATGTGCGAGATTGAAGGTGTTTTGTACCTCTTTTTGCAATTATTGTAGGAGGTTTAAAATCCATCTGTAGCCCAGACTCATCCATGTTCCAAATTAATGAAGGCTTTAAAAGGACACGAGTGTCACTCAAAACTTTATGCAGCGAATAGAAATATTTGGCAACTTTTGGCATAGACAAGCATTGATGACAGACTGATGAAGTACCTTCAGGCTTTCGCAAAACTAAATTTTTATGTCGCTGATTAAATAAGTGCCACCATTTTTCTGAAGGAGTTGAACGCCTAAACTTTAAATAGTGCTTTAATGCTAAATCTGATGCATATTTTTTAAATTGTCTCTTTCCAAATCCAAATCCAACTTCAGCTCTTGTTGTGGCATATTCAACAAGTTTTAGCTCTAAATTCATTGATAATATTGGACTAGGTCCGGGTTTGACACCATGAACTGAATTGCCTTTAAGATATTTACCAAGGGTTGACCGAGGAATACTAAATTGTGCTGCAGCTTCTCGTTGCGACATTAAACTATTTTGAACAGCTGCAATTGCATTTTTCATATCTCTGTTGGACCACTGAAATCTCTTTACATTTGTCACTTTCTGGTTCAACTTTGAATTAAAACTAGAGGCAGTGTTCTTTTTAATCTTGTTATTCTTTCTTGCAATTTTCGTGGTTTTTCCCGTAATTACTCAAATTAACTAAAAGATAGAGAATACTGACTACATTGCTATGATAATGTATTTACATTAGATTTTTGTAAGGTTATATACAGGTACCACAAACAAGTACATATACAAGCATAAAGTATGCTTATCATACATATCTATACATCAATGTAACAGAAATAGCATACATAAGTATAATGGTTAAATACAACATAATAAAGGGTGTTTTTTTTAGAGGTATAGAACTTTAAATTGCAATAAAACAACGATGGATTATTCGATTGACAAGAATTTTTTTTTATTAGAAAGATAATCTTGTGGCATTACATTTTAAATATAATTTCTAGCATATGACCGCCACGGCTGGCTTGGATGTAGTCCAATCTGGACGTCCGATTTTCGATGACTTTTTCCAACATTTGTGGCCGTATATCGGCAATAACACGGTGAATGTTGTCTTCCAAATGGTCAAGCGTTTGTGGCTTATCCGCATAGACCAATGACTTTACATAGCCCCACAGAAAGTAGTCTAGCGGTGTTAAATCACAAGATCTCGGAGGACAATTCACAGGTCCAAAACGTGAAATAAGGCGGTCACCAAACGTGTCTTTCAATAAATCGATTGCAAAATGTCACACATTTTGCGCCGTCTTGTTGAAACCACAGCTCCTGGACATCATTGTTGTTCAATTCAGGAATGAAAAAGTTTGTAATCATGACTCTATACCTATCACCATTGACTGTAACGTTCTGGCCATCATCATTTTTGAAGAAGTACGGACCAATGATTCCACCAGCCCATAAAGCGCACCAAACAGTCATTTTTTCTGGATGTAACGGTGTTTTGACATACACTTGAGGATTATCTTCACTCCAAATGCGGCAGTTTTGTTTGTTGACGTAACCATTTAACCAGAAGTGCGCTTCATCGCTAAAGAAAATTCGCTTATGAAAATCGGGAACAACGGCAATCTCGTTTTGGGCCCATTCGACGAATCTACGCCTTGCTTGATGATCGTTTGGCTTCAATTCTTGCACGAGTTGCATTTTGTAAGCACGCATACCAAGATCCTTCCGCAAAATCTTTAATACAGTGGATGGACACAGATTCAATTCCTGTGCTCGATGGCGGATAGACTCATTCGGGTCTTCCGCAATGCTACGCTCTACAGTAGCAATAGCTTCTTCTGTACGCACCGTACGGCGTTTCTGGGGATGCGAGCTATCAATAAGAGTAAACGTGGTGCGAAAACGTTCCATGGTTAATCTAATTAACTGCTCTGATGGATGATTTTGTCCAGGATAAAATGGACGTACAGCGCGATACGTATTCCGCACAGAAACATTATTTTCGAAATAAAATTGAACTATTTTCAAGCGTTGTTCAGGCGTGAGTCTATTCATGATGAATTGCCAAACCAAACTGAGAATAAATCACTTGTCACCTGTTAAATCGGTCGCCATCTTGAACAGTAATGCCAACTTAAAGTTCTATACCTCTAAAAAAAACACCCTTTACTTATAATACATAATACTTAGTGACCATTAAATTAAATATACAAAATATATATATTTTAAATTGTTATGTAGCTAGTAAATATTAATAATAATAATTTTTGTTTATTTGTATTATATAAATTATAAAATACAAACCATTACTTTAAATATTTACAAACATTAAAACAAATAAAATTACATACTTGCAGACATAATAAACCGTTATAATAAATACTGTAAAGTAAATACTAATTATACGTAGTATTTATACATGTTAAAGTAAATACTGATTATAGTTAATATAAGCCTTATATTAACTATAATCAGTATTTACTTTACCATGTATAAACACTAAGTATAATTATAATAAGGATACAATTAGGACATATAAGTTATTAGAACTTTTATAATAAGGACATATAAGTCTAATTTATTGTGACACAATTTGTGTTTAAACTATATACACAATAAATTAAACTATTGTCCTAATAATAGCCACGTAATAATTCGATATTAAAAATAGGAGCCGTGGCTCTTATTTGGTTAAATAAACGGCTATTATTGAGACCTATTTGAAATCTGGGAGTTTAGGTTATATTGATGTTTCTGCCTATCGTATATTGACGAACAAAACAGTTTACATAATAGTATTAAAGTACACAACAGATCAAAATAAACCAAAAAGGCATACTTGAAAGAATATTGCGTTAAAATATGTCTCAAAGTTGCATGAAAAAACCAAAAATTACTTTTTACGGCATAAAATATTCACTTAAATTAACCTTGAGAAAAATAAGATTTCCTTAAAATCAAGACTGAAAAAAATATTTATAAAAGTTAGATTAAAACATACATATATTAAAGAAACAGAAAAGTATAATCAACAACTAGATAAATGTTCCGCCAAATAAATAAATGCAACAAAAGCGGACCCAAATTTGGCTCTTAATAAGACTCGGCCATTATTAGGGCTCTTTGCCCTATATAAAAACTTTACAGCAAGGAGTTCAATAACCGTCCTGCGATTAATCAAACTCTTGCTTTCTTAGCAGAAATAGGGTTGAACATATCTTTTTTAATTGTTTAAATTTGTGCATAAGTGGCAACATTATATAGTCTTTAGTAAACTTTTTGCTATAGCTAAAAGTAAGAAAAAAAATTACTACAAAGAAGCAGAAATCCTATATAACACAATTTAAAATTAGAAAACTTTTATTAAACAATTCACTACAATTATCAAAAGATACCAAGTTAGAGGTAAAAAAATTTTAATCTGGTAAGACAACCAGATTACGGAATTTCAAAAAATTAGTCAAATGGTTATTAAGTAAAAACAAAACAAATCTCTTTACCAATAGTGAAGGAAGGTTAGACCTTTTTATTTGAAACTCATTAAGACTTTTAAGAAAAACACTTAATAATAATAATTATAGTTAAACAAAAAATAGTTAAAAAATAATGACACCACATTGAAACTTGATATAAAAACTCATTTGCTTTGAAAGCAAAATGAGACTTTTGAGTTACCTTGTTAAAGTTATTGATGGTTTCGTTGTTGCTGTTTTAACTTCTTCAAAACCTAAATAAACAAAAAGTTTTTTACAAACTAATTGTATGGAAACCATATTAACATATTATAAGCGCTTTAATCATCCGAATTCACTGAAAAGTTATGATTGATTTTGATTTTATTTATCCTATAAAAGTGGACCTGAGGTACCTGAGAGTAAGAATATTTCGTTGATTGGTCGCAACCTGCATTTTTGGTATTTAGGTATAATTAATAAAGTAAAGGGTTCTGTATTTTAATGTTGCCATGGTAATAAATTTAACAACAAATCAACAACTTTAATTTAACTATTGCGGGCATTTATAAGCAAGATATAAGGGCGTTTTCTGTGAAGTTTAGTTGGAAAGATCTCATCAAGTTATTAGAAAATGAAATACTTAAAAGCATTGAAGTTATGGATAAAACTAAGTATATTTTAATCTCTAAAAAGTTTATACTTTGCATTTGTTCATTGTTTTTGCTACATTAAGTACTGCAAAGTTGACTTGGCAAGTAATTACAAATCAAAACTAGCTTTAGTCTATAAAAAACAAAAGCAAACACCTTACATCAACAAATGACAATAGATGTGCTTGTACTCAACAAATAATAAGAGAACTGAGTGTTCCTGATACCTATAAACAAAGTATCTATAGCATCCTTCAGTTTATGTTTGAACTAAAAAATAATGTAATCCCAAAAATATTCTATAACTACTTCGAACTTATTGATCACAAATACAAAGCAAAACATTTTATGCAGAACTACTAAATTCCAAAAAGGATTTCGAGACAACCCAAATTCTCAATATCTAGAAGAGGACCCCAATCGTGAATCACCTTTTTCACAAATAATATAAAAGCGATAAACTCGATTCAATATTTGAAATACGTTATTAAACAACAGCTACTTGACCTCAACATTACTGAAACAATCTCTTATTTTTAAAACTTTTACGGGTCTTGAAATTTTTTTTCGAACACAATAGCTAGAAATGTTTATGGTTAAATTTATAAAAACGCATTTACTTGAACTTATAAAGATACATTTATTTGGCTATTTTATTTATACGGGTAGTGAAAATGTTTTATATTTTATTGATTATTTTATTGATTGTAAAATATAACTAAAATTAACGGGATAAGATAATAAGACCATCGTCTTCTGCTTGCTCAAGTCATATCTTTTACGTTAGCAATTTCGTAAAAAAAAGTTATTGACGTTAAGTTAAGACGAAGAAAAATATATATATATATATATATATATATATATATTAAACATAAAAATGCATGCAGAATTAAATTAAGGGCAACAAAAACTGAGCAATGTGAGCCATTTCTATGCAAACTTTGAATGCTTACAAGATCAACATATACCAACAGTTGCATTATAAAGTCAAAACTACAATGACATTACACTTTGGTTCAAAACTCAACAATAATCACACTAAAATATTAAAAATACTCTTTAAAAAATTAAAATCAAAGTTTAGTCAAACTTGTAACGCCAAAAATATGCAGCAATATTCAATAATTTTTGTGTCCACAGTGTGTTTTCAATACGGCATGCATTCGCTTCTAAATAGATTGTATAAGGTTTTGAATTGTGGACACTGAAATAGCTTGCTAAGTAGCCTTGCATACAAAAATCATTCAAGTTGTTTGCATACAAAAATCATTCAAGTTGTTTGGTTTTGTTCTTTTCACTATTCTAAATAGATCCTTCCACAGATTATCAATGGGATTCAAGTCTAGACTCTGCAAACCCTGTGATACGAGATCGTTTTAAATACTCTAAAATCTTTTTTACCTTGAAGCACGGTGAATTTTCTTGCTGAAAGAAAAAAGTTCTATTTCCGTCATTCAGCTTCTTGGCAGATGGAATCGAAATTCAGAATATTTATGTACGTATTTTGGCTATAAGTGCCTTAACCAGACATGCAACCCTAAACCATGAGAGAACCTCCTCTGTGCCTTACAGTTGGAGCAATTGAAAAAAAGTGGGAACACTTTTAGTACTAAATCTTTCTCCCACTTTTCTTAGAATATAGGCCCTCTTAGCACCACAAATCACTTCAAAAGCGTTCTTATTACTCAAAAGAACCATGTTCCAGTCGTTGATTGCCCAGTGTTTATGCGCAGTCGCAAGTTCTTGCTGCTTCATAATGTTGTCGGTACTCTCTTCCAAATCTCTTCCAAATTGTTTTTGTAGCCGAGACTACGCTATATTGTTTTTCCACCAAGCTTACCAGATCATATACTAATCTGGTTAACTTGACTGCCAACTGAAGAGGCTAGCTTAAATTAATAAGCGATCATCTCGGCTTGTTGTTTTTTAAGGACGACCATTTCGCTTGCAATCTGCTGAATAACCTGTCTCAACAATTCTCTTTACTGTAAGATTTACAGTTTTCTTGCTTGTCTTCATGTCATAAGCAATTTGTTGATATGAGTAGCCTTGTTTCTGAAGTACCATTAACTTTAATACAAAACACTTATTTTACTAAAAAATAAGTGTTTTATATGTTGTTCTACTTTCTTAAAACAACATATAAAATACTTATTTTTTTATTTCAAACACCTAATATATTAATTAAATGCAATAGAAGTCATTTTTTTATACAATTAATTCAAAAATAGTTCATTAAGACAATATTTATTTAACTACATTGTGTACATTATAAAAGTATAAACAAATATTTATCTAACTACAATGTCACTAATTATACTAATTATTTTATTAGTTAATTAGTTCTTTTCTAATCAATTTAATAGAAAGTTAGTAAATTCATCTTTTAGAGTTGGAGTAATGGTCCCTCCCCAACACGATTTTATTTCTAAAGTGCCTTTTTTTCAATTTTTTTTAAGAAGTTTCTAGATATAGCGGACTTTTTTTAAAATTTGACGTTTGCGCCCCTCCGCTTAGTTGGTTGTACTAAATAAATAGATAAAACTTACCTATTCATTTTTAACTAAATCTAGCGAACTTTGGGGATATAATTTGAAATGTGACAATTAATAAAATTAATAAATTGTGACAATTAATAAATTGTGAAACAAAATATTGTAAATGCCTGCCAAAATTAAAAGCAATGTACATTAGCATTGATATTATGCTGATTCCTAATTTGAAATTTTTTTTGGAAATTATACAATCGCTTAAAGCACGAAATGCAGCATATTGTCACCGTGTTAATGACATTATACCGCTACAGTAGGTTTACAATTCGTTTATAAAATAAAGTAAAGGCTGTTTTCGATATTATTTAAACCTAATTTCAAGAAGTTATCAAACTATACATTCTAAACTTTAAAAAGGTTATATTAAAATTTTTCAATATTTAAAAAGTTATATTAGTAAGAATAAAAAAGTCTTTTACTTTTCTTCAAAATCTTTGTTTAGAAAGTTAACTCAAAAAATTTTATTTTTTTAAATTTATTTAATTTAAACATATAAAAACTTTTTATAAATAAACTTATACGTTTGAATTTTTGTAACGCTTATAAGATTTATGATGATGTAGAAGAAATTTTATACACCTTCTGATTTTTTGGAAATCACGGGACTCGCCGATTTGTGCATGAAAAAATCGTGGGGAGTTTTTTATATTAATATTATTAATAGTAATTATATGTGAGATTTTTTTTTTAACATTTCCGAGAAAAAAATTTAATTTCAATATTTATCAAAGTTTCTTAAACTTTACGTAACTACGCTTAATTCTGAGAATAAACTTTAATAAATTGAAAAAGTCAATAAAAATAAATTAATTTTTGACTTTTGTTTAACATAAGAAAAAAAAAAACCAATCTTTTTTTTTCTTAAGTTTTTTCGAAAAGTAGTTAATTTTATCGCTATGCTTATCTATTATCTGTAATAAACTCGTAATTAATACTTTGTACCTATTTGTAATAGTTTGTTGTACCCGGGTCTATTTTGTTTAAATAAAAATTCTTAAATAAAAAATTTAACTAGCAAAATAATCAAACTTTATTAGTTTTATTGTTTCACTTGATTAATTTTATCACATCACCAATTATATCTTTACTCAAAAATCTCTTCAACATATTAGCTTATCATAAACAAATCTTCTAACCCAATAAACACTAGTGGGCAGCCTGGATTTCTTTGAAGCTGACACTTTGACTATCTACTTCCTTTTTTTTTCTTCCATTCTCCTCCTTGACTTTTAATCTACCTGTTCTCTTCCTAGCAAGCAATTGACGTCTTTTAGACCTTCTAAAATTGGTCTAATTTGTATTATCGTAGATACGTATATTTAAGACGTATATTAGAGATCAAAAAAACAACTGATTAGAGAAATACTATTTTTGTTCTATTTTTAGATACATATTAGATGCATAAAATAATTCATGCATAGAAAACTTTTTTCATCTAAACTTAGATGTTTTTTATAGATTTGTTCTAACAGAAAGAAAAGTTTTTAACACATGACAAAATGATTTTACGGAGAATGATCGCCATTTCAAAAACATGCAGGGTAGGCAGAGACTTACTTCATGAAAGGAATGAATATTAAAAGTAGCTTTATTTTATTTTTTCATTTTAGATATTATATTTTTTATATATCATTATTATATCTTTTAGTATAGATATATAATAAAAGTTTTTTAAATGCATTTTGTTCTATACAAAATAAATATCTGGTAATGATGCTTTGTTTTAGATGCATAAAAAAATGCGAAACGTACATCTAAAACGTTTATATTAATATATCTTATATCTGTATATTAATTTATCTTTTATTTTAGTGAGATATTTTTTATTGGGGTCAAGTCTTCTGCTTTATTTTATGTTGGTAATTAGTTTCACACGATGTAAAAGTGAATAATAGTAAAGTAAATAACCCAATGTGGAATTCTTTGTCGTATTTTATTAATTCAAAACAATGATCTATTTTGAACAATAGTTATTATTAATTGTTACAATTTTGAACAATAGTAATTATTAAAGATGAAGCAGTTTCTCTATCTCATATTATGGTTAATAGCAATAAAACAAAACAGAGTTTGCGATATTAAAGATCTGCAAGCTTTATTATGAGGAGTTTTATCTAAATAAAAAAACACTAGATAAAAAGGTATTTTATAATAATTGGTACCTATTTTTAGTTCTAAGAAAATTTCTGAGCTGAACTGATAAAATAATGACTTAATCAGTTCATAACTTCAGCTTAATTTTATGCATCATCTGAGGTTTTTTAACCTTAATAAGGACCAGCTTCTATGAGATTATAGAATTTAAGTTGGTCCTTTTGCCACTGATTATGTTGCCACCCTCAAAAAAAAATCTTTAATTGCTGCAAGACGCAGCTGGAATACAAAGGTATTGTTTTGGCAGTTCATCTAGAATTGATAACTGATTCTTATGTCCTTTCCATCGACAATATAAAACAATAAATTATCCAATTAAGAAATGATTTTGAATTTTATTTCAATTTTACAAGTCAATACACTTTGACTCTAATTGAGTTTAAATTACCTCAGTTAATATTTAATTTTAATAAATACATATTTTTTAATTTTATTTACGTGCCCTAAGAAGTCCTTACGGTCTTATCACAGAACACCGCGGATAATTATCAAATTTAAAAAAATAAATAATTAACGAACTTAAAAAAAAAAAAAATTATCGAATTTAAAAATAATTGTTGAATTTAACATTCTTTTTGTAATTTTCAAAATGAATACATTGTCATTCTACCCGGCTAAAAATTTTTGAAAATATATTTGGTACCCGGCGTCCTGTCCTGCCTAAAGACCTTCAATGCTTACAGATCAAAAGAGGCATCCGCTTGCTTAGACACATGTTCTGTTGTCTTGCTTCCATAAAAGCTACTGTGTTTGAGTTTTCCTGAATCAGTTTCCGTAGCCTTCTATTTGTGATGTTGACTCAGAGTGTAGAGAGATAAGTTAAAGAAAGTATATAAAGTTTGAGTCTCAGCTCTTCTAAGGAAAAGTTAGCAAATAATCCTTTTGACCTAAAAGCTGTAAAGGATTTTTGGGCAGGAAAAGACCAGAACCTCAGGTACCTAATAATTTTTTTAAAATTTATAGTCGGTTAAAAGGAATTTGTTAAAGAGTTAATGGATTGATTTTGAAACTTATAAACTAATGTTGTGTTATCGGTCAGCATTAAACTCTAAAAGTAACTGAATGGTTAAATTAATTTAATTAAAGCTAACGGGTGATGCGGAAGTTATCGGACAAATCCTAATTTCATTATTTGAGCATAATAATTAGTTTTTGTGGTTTTATGCTTAGGTATAAACGTTCTATAAAATATAAACTTTATTATTTGAAACACAACTATTTAAAATGAGGTTAAATGCAGCTGAACGAGAATCTTTTCGAAAGCGACTAAAAATGCTTTTTGTAAATTAACCTAACATAAAAAAAAAAAAAAATCATAAATCATTTTGAAAAGGAAGGATTTGCTCGAAGTACAATATATGATAACCTAAAAAGACTTAAAACTGTTCAATCATTTTCTGATAGAAAGCACCCTGGTCGTCCGACATCCTGGACTAGAGAAAAGAAAGCCGAATTAACGAGAAATGTCAACAATCGAAAAGGGGTCAGTCAGAGAAAAATAGGTATTAAACTCGGTGTAAATCAATCGACAATTAGTCGTCAGTTAAAAAAAAATGAATATTAAATATAGAAAATGTGAAAAGACTCCAAAATACACTATAGAACAACAAATAAAGGCAAAGAAAAGAAGCAGGAAACTAGTTAACCAACTCTATAACACAAAATCGCTTCTAGTCATCGATGACGAAAAATGCTTTTGTTTTGCAGGGGACAACATGCCTGGAAATTCTGGATACTACACAAACAACAAAAAGACATGCCCAGAAAGTGTTCGTTTTATCGGAAAAGAGAAATTTCCAAAAGAATTAGTAATGTGGATAGCCATATCTGAGCGTGGTATGTCCGAGCCATTGTTTCGCACTTCCAAGGCTGTAGCGATCAATTCATCAATCTATATTAATGAATGTTTAGAAAAACGACTTCTTCCATTTATTCACAAGTATCATGGAGACTTTAACTATTTATTTTGGCCAGATTTAGCAAGTTCTCATTATTCTAAAGATTCTGTAAATTGGATGGACCAATATGTCTATTACGTTGATAAAGAATCCAATCCCCCAAATGTGCCTCAAACACGACAAATTGAAAATTTTTGGGGACATTTGGCACAGTAGGTTTACGAGGGAGATTGGCAAGCCTCAACAGAGCAAGTTTTGATAGATCGCATTAAACTAAAACTACAAGAAATTGATTTAAACTTTTTACAGCCGCATATGAAAGGCGTCAGAGCAAAATTGAGATCAATTGCAGATGGTGGTGTTTTTTCATATAAAAAATAATATATTTTTATTAAAAGATAAATGCTTTATCTTAAAAAAATGTAATAGTAGTTTGTTTTTTTATTTATAAATAAGTTATTGACGTTTTTATTTTGTCCGATAACTTCCGCATCACCCGTTAAGTATACTTTTTTCGTTGCTTTTATAAATGAGATTAAATCCCTCTAACACTTTAACGCCTCTAAAACTTATTATCAATATCTAAATTTAAATTCTGTATCTAAAACTTATCGTTAATTACACGTAAAAAACTCATTATAAGAATGTTCCATAAAATTTTTAGTAATTTTATGGAACACTCTTATAATTAGATCTTTCCATTTCATGTTTTTATAGATAATTAGAAGTAATTATCAATAAAAACATAAAATGGAAAGATCAAATTGAAAAAAAGTTCTAAAAGTATTGGCTTACTCTATAAAATAAAACAAAATAAAAATGTATTTACGTTACCCAAAGCTAACAAATAAACTGAAAGCAAAAGCAAACATGTATTATCGTTTTAAATGCAGTCTTGATCCGCTTGAAATACCTATAATTACAGCTAAATGGTCATCAAACGAGATGTTATACCCTATTGTTAATGAAGATATATTTTACAGATACTGTGACTATAAAAAGTATGGTAGCCGTGGACAACAAGAAAAAGCATTTAGAATGCTACTAAGTCGCAAAATAGCTTCAGTTAAAACGATAATATATGAAAATTTTGCATACGTTAAAGCAATGATTAAAAAATCATTTGGCGAAGATTTGAGACCAGCTGTTTTACTTTTTAATGGGTTTAATCCTGAAAAAGGACATTGCGGTTGTCCAGTTGGTCCAAGTGGTTTGTGTTGCCACATTTTTGCACTTTTATTGTTTTTGAAACACTATAAAGATACAAAAGATAAGATTTTGGCCTTATCCTGCACAGAACAGTTACAAAAGTGGCACCGTCGATCGAAAAATGGATCTATTCCAATGGTCCCATTGAATGAAATTAAACCAAATTCTGCAAAAATAAAAAAAAGAGATGGCAATACAGTTATATCACCAGCAGATCCAGATCAAAGTTATTTTAAAAGAAATGTGCCATTAGTTATTAAAAATTTGAAAAAACAGTTAAAAAAAGAAATACCTGAAGAGGAACATATTTATTCTGTATTAATGAAATCAAAATATGGACGCAAGTCATCTGTGGGTCAACACTTACACAATAAATACACACAAAAAACTGCATCGGCTTTATCAGACCACGTTTATTGCAAAACCCCAATATTTGATCAAAATATAATTCACATTGATAACACTAAAATTAAAATCATCAACTTCTACGTTAATAAACTCACTAATAATTCAAATGATTATACTTCAGGAAAAAAAATTGTTTTAAGTAAAACAAAAAATCTCACTAATATCTTCCCAAATTATATTGAAACTACTAATGTACTCAGTGTTTATGATGGCCTAAAAGATAATACACTTTATACAATCATTAGAGAGCAAATTGCTAATGGTGTTGCAAATATTGACATCAGTAACCGTGTGACTCCAAAACCATCAGGTGTTAATTACATAAACTTAAAACAAAACAATAATGAGTGGCACGAATACAGAAAACATAAAATTACAGCTAGTCGATTACCTTATTTACTGGGGATTTTAGGAAAACATAATTTTATATTATATTGGGATGTTATTAAAAATGGGACATCTACACCAGACCTAGGTTATTTAAAAAATATAAAAAGAGGTACATTATTTGAAAATGCAGCAATTAAAAATTTCGAATTTCTTTCAAAAGCAAAAATTGAAAAATGTGGATACCTTGATAGTTTAATTGACGATAAATATGGTTGTAGTCCTGATGGATTAGGTCCATCAGGCATTTTATTAGAAGTGAAAACTCGAACAGCAGGTTGTGTTGGGCCATTAACAACATTAGCAAATTTCCCTCAATATTATGTTCAGTGTCAGCTACAGATTGAGTGTACAGATGCAGAGTTTTGTGTTTTACAATCTTTCCATCCTGCGACCAATACATCAAAATGTTTTTTAGTTGAGCGAAATAACACCTTATTATTAATTATTAAAGAGATAGTAGATGCAATATATGAAAGGAAGAAAATTAAATTATGGAATTATCTTGAAATCAAGGATCTACTCAGTTTTAAAAAAAATATAATTGGTTATGTACCTGATTTTGTTATGTTAAAACCATTTAAAAAATTTATGAAAAAGTTATCAAAGTTTGTGCCCGTCATAAATTTTAGACATGAAAACAATTTTAACATTTTAACAGTTTAGTTTTTTCACTTGTATTAAGGTTTATTTTTATAAATAATTTATATGTACACGAGAAATCCATTAATTATTCTTTAGGATTTATTGGTTCCATTGTTAAATTAACAATATGGCCTAACATTTGCCATGTAGATGATAAAATATCAATTTGATTTATTAGCCAAACAGTGTTCATGATACCCCAGTTACATATTCTTCCTATAAAACGCTCAACGTGAATGCGTGTTGCAGCAATATCAAAATTTTTAGCAATATCTTGTTCAGAAAATTGACTGCTATCTTTTGATCTATTTAACAAGATGCCTTCCTTTGCACAAAAATCTTGAATTGAAAATCCGCGATCACTCATTATTTCGTGTTCTTCTTCAACATATAAAGTAGCATTTGACTTTTCAGTAATTTCTGAGTCTGAGATTGATCCTGGGTAAATTTCACTGAATAAAATTCCTCCACCATGAGGAGAAATGCCAATCAAAGCTTTGCCAGTTTGAGTATTTTTATAATTGGAAAACATTAGAGAATTTAATTCGAAATTTATTGCACTTTGAAATTTGAACTCGTTGCATCTACTACAAGGTCTGTCAAACCATGTCCTGTTTCAATGAAACTTTTGGGCATATTTTTAAGCAAAAATCTCGATGCAGGTTTCAAATCTATCTCATTAAATATAGTAGCTAAAACTATTGCCCATCCAATAAAAATTCTTTGCATTGTTGACTTAGACTTATCTATTATATATGCCATTACCCCTTGATGTAGCCCATGCCTACATAAGCTCAGTGCATTAACTTCACTTTCTGGATATGGTATTAAAGAGTATAAGGAGTAACACATTCTAAAATAATTTGAAATTGTTTCATTGATAAATCACATAAGTATTAAAACATTGTAGACTGTTCTTTTAAAAACTTATATTTAAATTGTTTTTGAGAGGATTGTTCAATTTTATTTTTTAGACTGTTTAAATTTTTTTGGTAAGTAATGCTAGCAGATTTCAGCTTCGACAGTTCAATATTTTTATATGAAGTGCTTTTTTCAATTGTTTAATTTTTTTCTTTGCTTCTTCAAGTTCAATTTTTATGTCATTCATTTGAGCTTCAGTGGAGTTAAGCTTTATAATCAATGCTAATTTAGATAAAGCTTTTTTTTTGTAACTAACTGGTGTTGTAGAATCTCGTTTTGGAGAGCTACGCAACAACTTTTCAGAAACGTTGTTTCTTATCTGTGTGGCTAGTTCAAATTTTCTGTTTGCTAATTTTTTTTTAACACATCAATTGGATTTTTGTATGAATCAAGTTTTATTTTAGCTAGTGAGTGTTTTTTGCATATTTTTTTATATTGGTCATCTGGTATAATAATGTCTGGTAAATCGTTAGTATTTTCTCTCTCTTTCTTGCTCCACATATGTGTCCTTTTTCCCAGTTCATATCACTTGTTTTAAACAATATCGTATGGATTTTTTGCACACTTTCTGATTTCGGTAAACGATAGTATTTAATAAAAAGACCATTTTAATCTTTTGATTTAAAATTATTATAGCATAAAGCAGAAGCGCAATACCATTTAACCATTTTAAAAATTTACGAAAGTGATTAAATTATCAAGACGAAGTGTTTAGTGTTTGGTCTTTTATCGAACTAAAAGCTTCCATTTTTACTTTTTTCCCGACATCGTAAACATAAGAGCGCGAACCGCGTCCAATGAATTCGGCTAATATGTTGTGATTCTAAAATTTTTTATATGTCGTGATTGTACTTCTTAGCTGAAAATGCTAGTATAACAGCTTCAATAACTAAAAATAAAATTATTTTAATTAAAGAAGTTGTTAGTAATTTAATTTTAATGTAATTATAAAGTTATTAAATGTTGATTGCAAATACATTTAAGTGTAATATTTAAGCCAACTATTTTTTTATATTTACTTCTTTCAAGATCATCTTCTTGACCTATAAGACATCATCTTTTTGATTTATAATAGATCATCTTCTTGATCTATGATACATCGTTTTCTTGATTTATAATACATCATCTTCTTGATCTACAATACATCATATTCGTGATCTATAACACATCATCTTCTTGATCTATAACACATCATCTTCTTGATTTATATTAAATCATTTTTTTGATTTATAATAAATCATCTTCTTGATCTATAATAGATCATCTAAAAATATTAAAGTTGATAGTTTAAAGTTTTTTGACTACTTTTAGAACTTATGAATGTGTTTAAAAAAACGGCTTGTAATGGATGAAAACTAATTTTGTAACAAACTGTTGAATCATAAATGAAGGGTTAAATATTTTGAAAGATGAAAGAGATACTTTTTACTGAATTTTTCTTTGATGCAACCACAATAGTCAAAAAAAAAATGACAACTTATTAGTAAACTTGGTGAGTTGTATAATGATTTTTCAATACAGTTATAATTATTTTTTATGTAAACCATTTTATGAAATGCTGCATTCTTAAAAATGTTTAAAAGCTCTCCTAAATATGTTTACTCCGAGAGTGAATAAAAACGTATTTTATTGTAATTAAAAAAGATATATCAAAATAATTGTCTTTGGTATAATTTGGCATAATTATATATATACTTATATAGTATTGATTTTTTGTTGAACAAAAACCATTTTTATATTTTGAGGAGAGATACGTTGTAGTACGTCCACCACTTTTTTAATAAATGAATGTTTTTTTGTTTATTTAAGAAATATGGCAACCCAAATGTTCAGCAATCAGTAAGGTAATACAGATATATATAATTTGTTGTTTAATAACGGAATGTTAAGTAGTTTATTGAAAAAATATTCATGTTCTTGTATACTTCTTAAATGCAAAGAAAAATACGAACTTTATTTAAACTCTTTACTCCTAACAAGTGATGATATATGAATGTTGGATTTCTGTGTCCAGTTAAGAACACTTATATCGACACGTCTGGTGTTGTTAATAGTTGAGGGGGTCGTCGTCCATTGACGGTAATAAAGAAATAAAAAATTTTCATTAGGAATTTGTTTAATGAAGCGTAAGGGAGACTTTTGATTGATAGGTCCTTTGATTCGGGAATTCACGAAGAGCGCGTTAAGTGAGTTGGAATAAGCAGATAAAAATTTTATTGACGTGTAAATAATTTATTATAAAAAAACTAGTTATAAAAAAAGCTAAAAAATAAAAAAACATTTTATTCATAAAAAAATTTACAATTTAATTCAAATGGTGGCGCGTTACATATCCATTCCTCTTCTTTATTTGCTTCTTCTACTTTTTCTGGTTGTTTTATAATTACGAGTTTTAATTCCTGTTTTAAGCATTTTTCAAAATTTAAACCTCTCATCGGTCTTTTTAATTTCTCGTCTTTGATTAGAATTTCAAAAAGGTCGAGATGTCAGTTCTTTCTCCCAATCATCATTATTATTTACATAATTCATTTTTTTATCTAAATAAAGTTGGAAAAAATGATAGTATAAAGTTATATAAAGTATTATTAATAAAAATGAAGTAATAAAAAATGGAATAAAAAAAAAAGACAAAAAATGGAATAAAAAATATATATTCTAAATAAAAAAATTTATTTCTTGAGAAGTTGACAAGCTTGACATTGACCACATTTCTTTACACAAAAATAACGATCGTTTATTAATCGAGAATGTTTTAAGGATTCTTGATTTAATTTAAAGAAGTAAGGGTACATTGCCAAAAAAAAAGAAAATAAAAAGGTTTAACAAAAAGTTTTTTTAATTTATTAAAAAAAAAGATAAAAGAAAAAAAGAAATACTTACTTTTTTGGTTATTTTTTTATTTTTAGTGTATCCACTTTTGTTCATTTTTTTACTAGCTATAAACATAAAATAATATCATTCTTATGTACAAAGTTTTCAGATGTAATAAAATGATATTGTTCTGTAGCCCAATTTACATAATCTTTTAATAAAATATAAAATTGTTCATACTGAGTATTATTTAAATAAGAATGAAAATAATGAGGTAAAAATATTTCACTGTTTGTATATAAAAATAGGCATGTTCGTAAAAAAAATCTAAATGTTTTTTATATAAAAAATAAAGTCCATATTGTGTTTGCGAGTAAAAGGTTTGATCCCAAATAATATATTTTTTATCGTAGTATTCAAACGGCATCACTTCAGGTAGTATTTTAAAAATGCTTCAATTTCGAGTAGTATTCTATCATAACCCATTTTTCTTTTACATATTTTTTTCAAGGTTGGAACTTTTTCATATTTTAAGTTTATTCTCGTGTGTGGACAAAACCATACCCATTTAAATGTAAATCATATTCTTCGAAACTTTTTCTTTGTATTTTGATTTCCATTTTATTATAGTTATCTAAAAAAATATTAAAAACATTTACAATATTAACATGAATAAAACAAAGTTCTGTAATATAAAAATATTGTTTTTTTGCCCAGTTTATATATTTCATTATTAAATGATATAAGTTTTTCATTAAATTTATTTCTAATTGTTTACGTGGATCAGCAAAATACGATATTTCTTTAAAAAGTAATTGAAATAAACTGTAAAGGTAACGTCTTTGAAGATGAAAAAATAATAAATGTTTCTTTTTTTCGTAAATGATGTTTCTTTGGTAGCAGTAAAATAATAATCTATTTTCATCTTTATTTTTCCATTTTGAGGGTAGTTTGGTTTTATCAAATAAAGAAATGATTTTATTTTGTTATTGTTCAAACTCGTTTTCGATTCGTTGAAGTGCCAAGGTTCTTTTACATAAATCTTTCAAGGTTAATTGAGATTGATTTTCAAGGGTAAATTTGTTCAAGTTATCTAATCTATTATCGTCGTATTGAGAAAGATAATAAGAAAAATGTCGTTCGTTTGGATAAAACCAAATCAGTATTTCGTGTTTAAAGTTTTTAATGTGAGAATGGATGTTTTCCAAATAAGTGCAACGTTCTTTAGTTTTTTTGTCCAATTTTTTGACTTTTTTTTCTCGTTCCATATGTTTTCTACGTTTATGCAGAAAGTAGTGAAATGAAGTAAATTCTTTTTCAAGTATGTTGACAATATTGCCCCAGTTGCTGCCCATTATTTAATTAGTTAACTAAAAAAAAACAACAAATATAAAAAAAATACAGTAAAAAAAATTTTGTTTGGGAAACAAGTCATAGTTTTACTATACAAGTAAAAAACTATGATTTGTTTCCCAAAAAAAAAGTTTTTTAGTAGAAATCAGGTTTTTGAGCCCATTCGGCTGCTTCAGGTGGTTCAGGTAAAGGGTTATAAAAATTGGCTTCAATGACTGCACTTGGATAAAATGTGTTTGGTGGAGAATAAACAGGTGGTAGATTTTTAACTACGCTTTCTTCGTAGGTTGGCAATCGTGGTATTTTGTTTTTATATTTATTTACAATGTTTAAACGATGAATGGCTTTACACATTACAAGTAAAAATTCCAATTGGCTTTCCAATGTTTCATAAATATGTCCTTGTTCGTCTTCTATAACGTTGTCTTTGAAGTACTCTATGATATCCATTGCAGTTTTTAAATTTTCTTTGATTTCTTTTGGTATTCTGTGCATAAATCTGATACTGTTCACATTGGCAATAGTTAGTTCAAGACTGATTTGTCTGAATATTTCTACTGAATTCATTTTTTTATTAGTTAATCTAAAAGGTAATGTATAAAAAATAGAGATAAAAAATATGAATACCTACAAAAAAAATAGAAAAAACCATTTTTTACATAAATATATTATTGAATAGTAATCGCAATAAATAAATTATTATTAAAAATAAATTGTTTTAGTTCTTCGTGCAAAATGAAGTTGGGGAAACCAACAGCTACATTATATTCTTCGGTAGGTTTATCAAAAGAACTGGCATTTAAACTTTGAATATAATTTTCTGGGGTGATAATATGAGCAAAAAATTTATCATTATTTCTTAGAGTAAAAGTTATTTTTTAGCAAAGGGCCATTTTAAAGCATCATCGAGCTTGCTTCGAATGAGTTGGAAGAAAATGGCTGCATTGTTTACATTTGTGTTTCGAGTATATATTTTTATTCGATAATAATACCCTTCTGGTGAGTAAACAGCTTGTGAATAACAAGCTTCATCTGATAGCAGTCTTAGATTCATTTGATCGAGTTTGATGATATGTTTGTCTTTAAAGAGGTGTTGCTTAACTTGTGGTTGTTGAATTGAATTTTTTAATACTAAGAATTCTGTGCTGTTTTCTTCTACGATTTGATTGAGTTTTATAATTTCTTTTTTGAGATTTTGAACATCTTCTTGATTCGTTAACATGGTCATGTTGTCATAGGTGAGTTTTTTTAATTCTAGCATTTCTTCATTCAATTTATTAATCGTTTGAACTAGTTTCATGTTCTCTTGTTTTAGATTTTTATAATCAGCAATTTGTCTAGCAATAATTTCTTGAAGATTTTTAACGCTACTTATGTTGTAGTTGAATGCAAGATTTAAATAGTTTAAGTTTGTTTTACCATCTTGAACAATTTGTTCCATATGTTGATTATGTTGATCTTTATACTGATGGAAACAAATAACAGAGTGTTCATTGTAGTTGTCATTCATAACAGTATTACAAAAAAAGCATATTTTTGGTCCCATTTCGAGAACTTCGTAATCACACTCGTGATTTAATAAATCTTCTACTTTTTTTTGCATGTAGAACAGTCATGAAAGTTGATTTGTTCCAATTTGTCTTTGGAGCATTTGAGTTGATGATCCATGAGCTGTTCCATAGCAAAATTTTCATCGCAAAACCAACATGGAAATTTGTCCATTTTAATTTATTAGTTGCTGAAAAAAAAACATTTACTTATATAAAAAAATCATAATAATAAAAAAATACACCAGTTTTTAAAAACAATTAGAATGATTAAATATAAAGTATTAACAAACACGGCAACTAGATTAAATATAAAAAAAAATCTATTTCTATGTTTAAATTTACGTGTTCCTCATTGTTTATATCATGAAATATTTCATTAAATGAGATATTTTCTACTTCATCGTTTTCTTCATCTTCAAAAACATCACCAAAATTAGGAAACATATCATCAAATTCATCATTATTATTCATTTTTTTTAGTTATCTAAAAAAAAAAGATGTATTTACAAAAAAATAATTAGAAATTTAATTCTGGTAAATCATCCAATTTATTCATAACATCAATGATATATTGTTTTATGTCAATTTCATCTAAAATTTCGTGAATTTCTTTTTTTTATTTGATCTACTTTTTTTACTACTTCTTCTTCTATCATTTGCTTTTTCAGTTCTTTAATATAATCCATTTCTTCCATTTCTTCTCTGTCTTCTTGTAGTAATTGTTCTAAATAAATTTCATATTCTTTTTCTGACATTTCCTGCATGTCCATTATTTCTTTTATTTCTTTTTCTTCTTTCTCAGTTTATAATAACTCGTGGTAACAAATAAGTGATTCGTTGATACATTCACCATAACTAAGAGAAAAAAATAAAAAATGTATTGAAAAAATACAAAAAATAAAAAAATACAAGTTTATATTCTAACCATCCGCATTTTTTGATGTATTGATTTATTTTTTTAATATATTGGTTTTGCTAAAAAATAAAAAAACTAATTTACAAAACATTTATTGTAATATAAAGTTTGCAATCATTTCCATAGTTTCTTTTATATTTTTTATAAGTTCTGGATTATTTTCTTTTGTTGAAATGTCAACAGTCCAATTCCATAACGCATCATACAAAGCACGAGCTGCTTCGATTTTTGTTCCTTTTTTTTGATATATTAAAGTTATAAATCTCATCACTCTTTCGTTACTGCTGTTGTAATCGTATTGTATGCATTCGATTTCTCTTTTTTGATAACCAAGGTATTGACCCAAAGTATCCCATCGTGTTTGCAAACGTGCTGCTGTTTTCAGTTTAATTCGAGAAAAATTAATTTTTTTATACTAAAAAATAATAGTTATAACAAAATATATCAAATAATTAATTATTATTGATTTATATTGTCGTAAGTTATATAAAAGTTCTTTATTATCGAGTTTATTTTCCCATGTTGATAAAACAAAATATAAATATTTTATAGCTGATTTTTTGTTTGTATGTCGTAGTATAAATAAAGTTGAAACGATTTTTAATTTATCAAAGGTTTTTATGTAATTTTTATTGATTTTTTTAATCTCGTTTCTTCTAAAATTTAAAGAAAACGCCGATTGATTCCATTCGGGGTGGAGTTGTTTTGCGCTATTATTTATAATTTCTTTATTCATTTTTTTTTCTATTATATATAAAATAGTTAAAATAGTTATAAAATTGTATATAAAAATATTAAATTAGTAATATATTTGTATATTAAAAAATATAAAATAAAAAAATATACAAAATAGTTACAAATAATATAAAATATTATAAATTTTCTGGATCCGCACTTTCTAAAAAAAAAAAAGTGAGAGGGAATATTAAAAAAAAATATTTATATTACTTTATTAATAAAAGTAATAAAGTTAAACTTACGAGGGGATAAGTCCCAGTGGGAAGGTCCAACTTCTCTATTTTCGAATACTGGATACGGACTTTCTAAAAAAAAGTAAGAGAGAATATTAAAAAAATATATATTTTTTATTAATAAAAACTAGTAAAGTTTAACTTACGACGGGAGTGGGAAGGTTTTGCTCTGTTTTCTAAAACGAAGTTTCGAACAAAATTGCGGAAATTTCGCATTCTTATTATTTCTAAATCTATAAGAAAATAGTATTTTAAAAAAAAGTTATTTTTTGATTTCATGTGTAAAGCGTAAACCAAATACCTCTTTGTGGGTTGTACGCAAAGACTTGATTGATGGCGCGTTTTTTACCATCTTGAATGATAAAAAACTGATCATGAATACTATCATTGAATAGTTCGTATTAAATTTTGTTTATAGTTATGTATCTCATTATTATTATAACTGAAAAATACGTTCATTTAGATATAAATACTATATTATTTTTTTGTAATAAATAAAATATATATATAAATAAAAAATATCATTTTTCTTACAAAATGCCTAAAATAAGGTATACTCCTAGATCGTTAGACACTGTAAATATGGCCGTACAAAAACAACAGTTCCAAAAGTAAAAAAAGCAGTTCAAACACAAACGAGTACAAAACAGAGTTCAACATCGACACAGACTGAAAGTCAGTATTTACCGAGCAATTGTAAAAGAAAATTATCTTGTTTACGAAGAACAAATAACAGATATAAAGATAATAAAACAAACCGTAAACTTGGAAGAGTTGGAGAATAAAACGCTGGGTTCATACTGGCGAATCATATGTCGATATTAAACATCAATTAAAAGAAGCAAACATAAGACGAAAAAATAGAAACAAATAATATATTTATATAAAATTAAAAATTAATATAAAAAGTTTTTTTTATGTTATATTTTAATTTGCGTATATCACTTTTCTTTTTGTGGTTGTTGTTGTTTGTTTTTTTTTTATCTAAAAAAAAATAAAAAAAAATTCTTAAAAAAACATGATTTTTTTTATTTATAAATAATAATTTAAAAAAATAACTTACTTTTTCGTTAGATGAAATAGTTTCCTTGTTTTGTTTTTTTTCTTGAAGTTTTTCTTGAAGTTTTTCTTGAAGTTTTTCTTGAAGTTTTTCTTGAAGTTTTTTTTTCTTATTGTAAAGTCTATTCCGTCGTTTATTTCTTCGTTAAAAATTTCATAATTATCTTCATCATCCTCGATGAGGATGATTTCTTGTTTATCTCCGATATCTAAATCAGAAAACTCAAAGTCTTGTTCGCTAAATTCCAATTCTTGACAAATTATTTCTTTATTTTCTGAAATGATTTCTGACATTTTTACAGTTCTTTTCGTAAAACGAGTTTTTGCCATTTGGTTTTGTTAGTAAAAAACGCGCTTCTTAGGTATAAAATTTAATCTCTACAGGTTAGTTTGTATAAAAGAGTAAGTGATGCAACTTTATGCAATGAAAAGAAAATGCTGTGTCATGGTAATTAAATTTAGAAAGTTTTAATAACGCTTTTATGAACAAGATTAAAGAGATTAAAAACGGAGTAAACAACTTTTTAAAAACTCTACGAACAAAAAACTCTGCGATAAGTGTTAAAATAACAATTTAAATGAATTCAAAACTCCATAAACCATCACGTCGACGTAGCATAGTGCATTCGCTCGCCGCACTATGTTTCAAACGCCATGCCATTAGACCGTCGTGGGTTCGGCTCTCGTTAGGTAGAAAGTTTAGAAAGTTTAGAAAGTTCAATGTTAAACGGTGGGTAGAAATACTCACCGAGTGTTGTCTAGAAAGTTATATGTATGCGGTGGGTAGAAATACTCACCGAGTGTTGTCTAGAAAGTTATATGTATGCAGTGGGTAGAAATACTCACCGAGTAATGTCTAGGAAGTTATATGTATACGGTGGGTAGAAATACTCACCGAACGGTGGGTAGAAATACTCACCGAATGATGTCTAGAAAGTTCAATGTTAAAACGGTGGGTAGAAATACTCACTGAGTAATGTCTAGGAAGTTATATGTATACGGTGGGTAGAAATACTTACCGAGTGATGTCTGAGTGTGTGAGAACAAGTGAGCGTACGAGTGTGTAAGTAAGCAGGCTAAGTAAGTAACTAAGTAAGTAAGTAAGAAATACGGCCGTATAAAAAATAAACACTATAAGAAAAACATAAATAAGTAGGCCTACTAAGACAAAGTAAAGATGGAATAAGTAAGGTTGTGTCAGGGTGACACCATGTTTTTTATCTTGTAAAAAAAAGATATAAAAAAAGTTAAAGTCAAAAAAAGTTAAAGACAAAAAAAGTTAAAGTCAAAAAAGTTAAAGTCAAAAGTTAAAGTCTAAATTGAGTGCAGACGACATTGATTTTTCCCGTATGATTGTAAGACCGAATTTATTTTAAAGACCTCCCTATTATAAAAGTATTTTAAGACCCAAATATACATCTAAATTACCCAAATACACACTGGATGGGCAATAGCCTTTTCATAGAGATGCTTTTTTTGAATTTTTTGATAGGACCTCATTTGATGAAAATGAGTTAACAGATCCTAATAATACGGAATTAAGAGTACTTTGACGTAGAAGAATTAAGAAAAGTTTGAAAAAAAAAGGGTCGATATTCTAGAAAAGCACTAATGTGTTATCAAAAAACAAAAAGCAAGTATATAAATATTAAACAAAATCGTGAAATGGAACGAGTATGAAAACCGATATATCGTTTTGTTTTAACAAAAGTGGATCGCGATAAACAAAGAAATATTTTTTGAAAATGAGACATAGGGCTGCTAAAAGATATATTTTTGTTCACCGAAAATCGAGACCTCATCCTAGATCTCATCATTCTTTAATTGGTAAAGGGCGAAAACTTATTCGTAGAAAACGTGGTAAAGGAATCCTTGGTAGCTTATTAGGAAATATACCCGTACTTGGTGGTGTATTTAAAGCTATATTTTAATCGGATTAAAAAACAAGTATAGAAAACCTCAACTCTACAAAACGATTATTTACAAAAAATGAATTCAACACAAGTGTGCAAACATGCAAAAGACTCATATAAAAAAGTATTGTAAAAAATGCTTTATTAAAAAATTTCGACAACACGTACAAGAAAATTCAAAAGAATATCTATGGTTGTTGAAAGACATGAAAAAACAGAACGACAAGTTAAAAAATTTACGAACTGATACTAGTGCGTTTGGCGATTATATTCTGACTTATGAATACGAAAATGGTATCGTTGAAATCATAAGCGGCGACAAAAAAAACGGAAACTTGAAAACATCCACTTTTTTCGGAGGATTTATATTAGACTTTGATATTATAAATAAATTATATTGTATTTTGCATATAAATGAAGGTGTTTTTTTTGTTGGTAATAAAATACCAAAAATAAAATGTTAAAAAAAAATAATGGTGTTTTTTCTGTTGTTTTTTAAAAAAAACTATAAATTTAGTTTTTTTTTTAAAAATTTAGTTTTTTTTTTGAAAAAAAAATGGAGTTTAAAACTTGTTTAAACGAATTTTATAAATCGATTATTAATTTAGAAATTTCTACCTTTACAGGTGATGATAGTTTAAAACAAGTCAATGGTAATTTTAAATTAGTACATTTTATAAATAAACCTCTACAATTTCTTTGGTACAACAACTCGATCATGATTAATAACAACTCTGTAAACATGAATTTTCTAATAATCTTAATAAATTATAAACAATTAAACTTAAATAAAAATGCATGAAAATGATTAATGGTATATTAAATATAGAAAATCAAACATACAATAACTATAAGAATTATAGTAACTTATATTTTCAATATTAACATCTATAACACATTTAAAAGTACAATTTAAAAAAAGATTACAAAAAACTAATTTCTTAATATAAATAATATAATATAATATAATTAATAAAATTTTAAAAGCATGGTGCTAATGTCAATGCAGCTGACTATTGGAAGTTTACACCTTTGCATGAGGCTGCTGCCAAAGGAAAGTTTGATGTATGCAAACTACTTTTAAAGGTATTTCTAATAATCAGCCATGACGCATTCACACAAACTTATTAAAAACTGGGATAGGGATTGGGATTTTTGGCTTTTTAGTGTAGTCCTGTTATATTGCAATATTGACTAGCATGACGTAGAGTGCAGGCGGTGAGATCTGTTGCAAGGACACGCCCCTGACGAGTGGCGTTAGTGCATGTCTCGGGCTCTCCGAAACGTCATTGGTGATCGCAGTGCATTCCTTAGGAGGGGGATCACCATTATCCACTACTTAATTCTGATTGGTTACCATGGCACTAACATTTCTTTACCTCTTACACCCACGTATTATAGCGCTTTATGAGCTTTATATTATGAATTTGTTACATTAACGACATTTATATACTTTTATCTCACACAGGTGATTATCAATTTTCAGTTTGTTATCTAGAGTTTAGACCATATATAGTAACACATTTACTAGCCTATTTTTTCTTTTTATATTGCTCGTACTTATATTTTTTATCATTTTACTTTAAATTTTGTTATCTACTTATTTTATTGTTTTTGTATGGTGCGATAACTTTAGCCATGGTTGCCTTTAATGAACCAGCGGATCGATATTGACTTGTTTACTCATAGACCATTGTTTTATCATTTGTTTAGTATGACTAGAGCGTAAGTTATTGTTCACCTAATCCCTGAGTCCTAAAATTTTCTTCCTCCTTCAAAATAGTCTTTACATTCATTTATGATTCTCACCCAATGACATTATCTACAATCTACTTCTATTTTCACATCTCCCAGATCTACGTGACTGGACGGCTCCGTTGGTCACTTTTTGCGACCATTGTGTCGCATAAACAAAAAAATGGAGTTTAAAACTTGTTTAAACGAATTTTATAAATCGATTATTAATTTAGAAACTTCTACCTTTACAGGTGATGATAGTTTAAAACAAGTCCATGGTAATTTTAAAATATTTTTTCGTTTGGATGGAAGTAAACAAATCAAAGTAACTCGTGTTAATAATAAAGCCCATATTGATTTTATTTATGACGAAAACAAACACGAATTTGAAATGGTATATGAAGACCTTGTTGATGTTATTAAAGAGTAATTTAACATTTGGCTACTCGAAGAAGCAGATGTTAAAAAAAAATGACTTTTAAAACTTATGCAGAGGATTGTTATCCATTTCCACACTTATCTGATTTTTATATTTTACTATTTAAAGCTACTAGTAATGCAATGGGAGATTTTTCGTTGTCACATCGTTTGAAACAGGGTCAAATTATTAACGTAACTCGTTCCAATGATAAACTCAATATTGTGTTTATATATGAAGATGGAGAAGAACATTCTTTTAAAATAACTAAAAAATATTTTTATCTTTTGTTCTAAATTCTCTTGGAGGATGGTTTATCGACGAAAAAGACAGAAAAGACATTGTAGATCTAAGATACGTAAGCGAGGAAGAGTCCGACGAGGAAGAGGGTTAGCTTATTTTATAACCCCTAAAAATGTAACCAACAATTTGCAAGTGGGTTCGCTGTTATACGGTATAAAAAAAGCGTGGAAAGGCAAAAAAACAAAAACTCCTCCTGTTGCTGTTGCTACAAAACCTGCCAACCCTTATATGCCTCCGGATAAAGTGTTTGAAGTATATTAAAAAAAAAAGACAGATGTAAAAAAAAATATTATATTATTTCATCTAAAGAATAAACATGTATAAATAAAATATTGTCTTGTTTTTCTTCTCCTTTTTTTTTTTATAACGTTTTATAAGAATTGTTTTTTTTCCTTTGCAAGTTAAGCAAATTGTTTTATGAAGATGTATTTTTGCTGATCTTTTGGTGATGCTGTTAAAAATCCATACTTCTTTATTTATAACGTGTAAAGTGCAATTTTTTAACAAGTGATTGTTTTTTTCTTCTTTTAAAACAACAAAAAACAACTCGCCATATCCGTTACACGTAGCGCATTTTTCTTCTATATTGTCTTCAAGTAACGTGTGTGCTGTTCTCTTCATGTTTGTTTATATTAAAATCAGAGCTATTTGTCTTTTATTTCTTTTTTAGTCTTGCGCTCATCAATAGGGACATCTAAAAATTGATTGGTTGTCTTTAATCGTGTGTAATTGTTTGCATAAATCCTATCCATTTCAGTTTGGATCATTTAATAAATATTTTCCTCGTTCATCACAGATGGAATAGCCTGAATATCCAATACGGATAATTTGTTCCACGTAGCTTCATAATTTGTTCTTAAAAATCCTGCATCTTTTAAAAATCTTTTAATAGCATTTTGAGCCAATATTTGTTTTTCATAAATATCATAATTCAAAAGAATTTGTTTTCATAGACAATAGATCTCTTTCCAGATTTTCCTGTTTTCTCATACATAAATGCGATTGCATGTCTCTTTCAAACAATTGTTTGGCAGTGTTATAAAGGTGTGGAAAGAGTTCTTTTTTAATAAATTGAAAAAATGAATAGAGATTTATTTGAACTTGTGCAGAAGCATGAAAAGTTGTTACTTCATAAAAATAATGGTTTAACAGTCTGCACAATGAAGGTGAATAAATTTGATCAGTATATAATACATTTTCACTGCGAAAGACTAGAGCAACGAAATAAGCGGCAAATGCTCCACATAAACTACTATCATTCCATTGAAAAGAAAATTTATTGTATGAAAAAAGTACGTTTTGATTGCCAGTGATTTCACTATATTTTAAAATAAATTTGGTAAACCAATAAAACTCGCGATTCTCTGCTGTCCATTCTGTAGGAAAATGATTGGATTGTCGTATATAAAAATTAATTTCAATTTCATTGTAGTTTATATTTATAGTGTTGATTTGTACATTGCTATTTACTTCTTCTACTGCTTCAAACAAATGTTTATTAAATCTTAAATGTTTTGGAATTTGTTGCAATACACTTTCTTCTCCTAAACTATCAAAACAAAAAAAATGACCCTTGTCTATTTTCATCGACACTCTCCAATGTTGACCTGCTTTTTTTGTGGTTTCATTGTTGTAAATGATAAAAGAACCATTTTTTTTCATATGATTAATAAAATAAATTTTTTTTGACTTGGTTCATCAAAAGCATAAACTCCTATAAAATAATTTTTAAAAAAACGAAACAAAGATTCATCAGTAGCCATTTATTCTTCTTCTTTTTCTAAACTAAAAAAACTCGTAATAAATAGTGTTACAATAGCGTGTAATATATAAACAAATAAAGTTTTTTTATCGCCTGTTCCTTCCTTTATAATTCCTTCAATGTTTCTTTTAACTGATTTCTTTTTTAAAGCACCATCTTGTTTTTCTATCAAAGAAGAGACGCTAGGTATTACTTTTGTAATAAACGTATCTATGAAACCGTCTGTTTGATCACCGTCTGTTTGATCCATATTAGGTTTGATATCTCTGTCTAGTAGCAAAACAGTAAGTTTGGCTTTATAGAGTTCAGCTATATAGTTATCACCGAGTTGGTCTTTCAAATCATCAAAGGGGTTGAGATGAATTGGACAAAGCTTAGGACTTTCGAGTAAATTAAATTGACTGTTTTTAAAACATTTTGCAATACTGTAAGAATTTAATGTTATTCTTTTAGAATCGAGCACATTTTGTAAAAAATCAAATGATTCTTTATCTGTATAATGTTCTTCTTCTACACGATCAGATGAAGGTGAAGAATTTCCAGACTTGTTTTCGTAATGTTTGTATCTTTTAGACACTTCATCAAGCGCGCACACTTCGCAATTGTTATGTACTTTTTTAATGATGCTATTAACGCGATTCATTTTTTTTAATAAATATAATATGTAAAAAAAATTTATAAAAATTGATTTTTTATATTTTTTTTATTCGTTTTATTAAAAGAATACGCTTCTTTTTTTAATAAAAAAGCAATTTTTTTTTAGTTGTGGTTGCTGGATATGGAATATATATCAATTAAAGAAAATCGTGTGTGGGGTTATCATTGTGTAAGAGAACTATGTTTAAGATCGCTTAATGATAAAAAATATTTTCACGTGCAAGTGATACCCTGTTCAAAGTTTGAACAATTGGATAAAAAATATAAAAATGTGTTTTAATATTGCCACGATAACATTCATGGATTGAGCTTTCATCCATCCTTTAAATATACTGGTGAAATTAGTTTTTGTGCTTCTGTAATCGAGTATTTAAAAGAACAATTAAATAAATACAAATGGAATCTTGTATTTTACAAAGGGGGTGATATTGAAAGAAATGTTTTTAATTCAATCAATACAGAAAGTAAAATTTACAGTTTTGATTTGAATCGGTTACTTTTTCCTAAAGTATGCAAGCTGCCTTCGTATGTCATCAGTGAACCGTTGTGTGTGGAACATTTCCGTCATTCTTTTACAAAAATACACAATTTGGAACATTGTCCTTGCAACGAAACATATATGTTTTCATTTTATTTAAAAGATTATATTAATGGATACGTGCATACAGATATAAGTGTTGGAGACTATAGAGGTTTTATCAAATTGATAAAAGAAAATATGTACTGTATGAAAGTTTTAAAAAAAGACACTTGTGAATGTTTTAATAATATATTTAAAATAAATAAACTTGTGTATCAACTTTTTAACATCGAAAAAAAAAAAAAAAAAAAAAAAAATGTTTTGATTGTAATCCTTCTCTCGCAGTCACATAATATTTGGTATAATTAGTGTTTCTGGGTATAGGTTGTTTCGATACTATTTTGTTAGTATTGTAATTATAAACTTCGTTTTCTTTTCTGTATAAAACCATTGAAATGTTAAAGTTTCTTTTAAAGAAAAAACACCATTGAGCAGTAGGGAACATTTCTACTACACTTTTTTTTGTGAAAATTACAACGTTCAAAGGCTTTATAAATGTAAACTTTATCTCCTTCTTGATGAACTTTTTTTTGTATAAAATATTCATAAATAGGAGCAGGTGTATAAACGGTGTAATAGCCATTATGAAAAACTTTATCGTTGAATGAAAAGGAGGCGGTTGGTCCATGCAAGCTGGATAATCGTTTTTTAATATATTACAAATTTTCTTCAAGTTATCATATTCCCATTTATTAGGTAGATAAGGAAATAAAAAATTATACTTTAAAGATTGTTTAAGTTTGTTTTTCCACGAAGTACATTTCTTTTCAATGTTTTTTGATTTGTAATAAAGTTTATACACTTTAATAAACTCTAGTTTTTTTTTTAGTTCTTCGTGTCGATTTTCCACTGTTGTTTTTGTTATATTTAAAAATCATTGTTAATCATGCGACATACTTCAAACATGTTAGTTCTCCATGAGACAGGTTGTTCTGCAAAATTCATATAACGACGAGAAGTTTTTTCCAACAAATGAAGACAGTTTTCATAGTCTTTAGCTATAAATATATAATACAAATCCATCCATTTTTCTTCTTCCAAGTTCAACTCCAATTTAAAATTTTTTAAATAAGTAAATATAATTTCTTGCCATTCTTTATAGGTGTTATTTAAATGGTGAAATTCAAACAACAAAGGATGTAACTCATTATCTGGATAAAAAAGTTGAACAGCTCTGATGAGACTTTCGTCAAGTTGTTTGCTAGTCATTTTCTCTTTCAAAAATGAACTAGAATTAATTTTTTTACCCTTTATATAGGAAAATAGTTAAGAAAAAAACAAGTTTTTTATTAATAAAACAGGTTTTTTTAATTCAATTTAAAAAGTTACAAAAAAATTGTTCTTCATCTTCTTTTGGTACTTCTAGTACTTCTGGATCGACTTTGGCTTTTTTTGCTTCACTCGCTTCTTTTTCAGCAAACTCTGCGCAAGCTTTTTTTAAATTCTGATTATAACTTCTAGGGACACCATTTTTATTCATAGTGTTGTGGAAAGAAGGTTCTACAGCTAATAATCTTTCATACTCTGTAACATGAATCTGATATTCTTCTTTTGCTAAACGTATTGAATAACCGTTAAACTCGATTGTTTTTAATATGAGGGTTTTAGGGTAAGCCACACTCATATAGGCTCTGTTTTGAGCTGTTTACTATACATACTATGCATCAAACTTTCCAATACTTTTTTGGTCGTTTTGTTATGATTAAATATAAAAACTACATTATTAGTAATTTTGCCTTTGGACATTTTAAACTTGTTGTCGTCTTTTGTTAATTTCAGTTCGGATCTGAATAAATAATTTGTTCTGTTGAGATCGCACATATCTCTGTACTTTCATGGTAATAAGATTTCACAACCCTCAGTGTTTGGTTTGTAAATCAATTCTTTTTTAACATAGTTAAATTGTGCCAGTGGTTTAAGAGGAACAGTGGAATATTGTTTATCTTTTATATTTTTTTCTTCTTTAAATTCAATAAGCCACAAAATAGCAGCAGCTAATTCTGCAAATTTGACATAGGTGTTATCGTTGCAATAAACAATTTCAAACTCTGACATTTTTGTTCACTGTGTTTTGAATAAAATTTTAAATTAAAATGAGCTTCTTTTATACTGTTTGACTTGAAAAGAGAGATTAAAAAAAAAAGAATTAAACAAGTTTTTTTAAAGAATGTAAAATATGACATACAAGTTTAAAGTTCAAAGTGTGGTATGATGAACTTTAAACTTTGTACTTTGTAATGCTTTTAAAGAATGTAAAATATGACATACAAGTTTAAAGTTCAAAGTGTGATATGATGAGCTTTAAACTTTGTACTTTGATACTTTGATTCTATTTTAATGAAAGAGATTATGTTGTTATGACCACCAATTTATATAAAAAGAGTAAAAAAAACTTGTTCAAATCATCAACATTATCTGGTAAAGTCAGTGAGATATAAAAAATGTAAGGAAAAAAGAGAACATGTGGTTTATTTTTTAGAACAAAAACGCAATGTATGTATTTAAATTTTTTTAGATAAATAAAAAGGTTGAAACAAAAGAGAGCGCTTGTTTTAATTTGAGAAGCACAAAGGATTATATACTTCAACCACAACAACGTATTTTAGTAAACGCTGGAGTGTATATTGATTTAATGGAACCAGATTTAGTAGGTCACATATATTCAAAGTCGGGTATAGCTTTTAAATATGATGTTGCTGTGTTGAATTCTCCAGGAATAATAGACGCTGATTATAAAGATGAAATTAAAGTGTTATTGATAATTCATTCAAAAGAAGAATATATTATTAATCCTAGAGATGCTGTTGCTCAAATGGGATTTGTAAAAATATTTAAAGCTGTAAAAAAAGTAATTGAAAGTGATGGATGTGCTTGTCGTGAAGTGACAATGACAATAATTAAAGATGTAGAAAGAAAGAGTGGTTTTGGTTCCACTGGAAAATAAATTTTTGTAATATTTTTTTATAATGTAAAAATTTTTTTTTAGATTATTAAAAAATTATGGCTGATAAAATTGCAGAAAATAGTAGACCTTCATTTAACATTTATACTGACAATCCGAGTATTTTATTCAATGGTTTGTATAATGAGAAAATAATGAACTTAGATTTTCGTTTATCCATTTTAGAAGAAATGCACAATAATAATGGACATAGTTGTAAGATATGGATTTTTGAAAATTTTATGGAGCAATTAAAAAATGAAAACAAGGCTTATTATAGTGTGCTCTTTTATTAAAAAAACTATCAATTTTTAATGAAAATGAATATCAATATAAAATGTGATAGCCATGAGGAAGAAGAAATTGGATTGTATATTATAATGAGATTCTCACCTTATGATGCTATATTAAAATGGCCTTTTATAAATCACGTCATTACATTTAAACTATGTGGATCTAATGGCAAGCAAATGAAAAAATGTTTTATTACTGAGAATAATGTGTCTTTTCAACGATCTGCAAAAAATGAAGAAAATGTTGGTTATGGTTATTGTAACTTTATAAAAAAAGCAGACATTAATGATTATTTAATTGAAAATAATTTATATATCAAATGTAAAATTAAGTAACTTTTTAATATAAGGTGTTTTTTCAAAAAGGTATAAATAATTTTGTAATTTTTTTAGAAAATTAATAAAAATGAATAAAAACGAACATCTTTGGGATACTAATTTTAAACTAAATTGTGAAAAATATCAAATTGCATTTGCTTGGGATTACATTCAAAAACTAGATTGTGAACAACATAGTCGTTTAGAAAGCATACTTGCTTATGCAAAAGACTATCAACTTATTTCATTTTTTTTTTTTTTTTTTTTTCAGTTTAGAATATATTTTGCTGTTTAATAAAATAAGTTACATAAGATTATCACGTAGTAAAATATATAAACAAATAAGACAATTTAAAAAACAGAGCGGGACTCAAAGAATATGGGTAATACAATACCACCACAATCTTTTCATAGAGCCCCTTGAAAAAATAAATTTCGTCAAAATGTTCAAATAAACTGCAGATGAAAGTAAGATGTAAAAACTTCAAATTCAAATACTCAAGGATTTAAAATATATACACCATTGCATAAATAACTACAAGAGATATGTACAATTAACTTTTCAAAGAATAAAAAAGTAAAACTATTTTGATAAAACTTAACGGAGTTTTTGTAATTCCACCGAATTAAAAATGTGTTTTTTGCTAGCAACTTAAGTGAGTTTAATGATTTTACCATATTATCTTTTTTAGCTTCTTTTTTTTTAAAATAGTTCCATATTTTTGGTCCGTGAAATGCTATTGAACATTCTGTAAACTTGTTTAGTTTCTTAGGCAGTTTAAAGAAATTTGATTGGTTTGTTCTAAGGAAATACTTTTCATTTATATTTTTTTTAAACTTACAATTAAAATTTACTGGAGTTAGGTTATTTGTAAACACATACATAAAAATTAGGTGTTGATAAATATTTATTTCATAAATATTCATCATTTTCATGTCAAGCATTAAGGGTTTCGTGTGCTCCCTTCTTTTTTTTCCGTATATAATTCTACACGCATGTTTTTGAACACTTAGTATTTTTTTAAGTTTAGTAGCTTGCGTGCTGCCCCATGAAATATTGGCATAACTGATAAAACAATGAATTAAAGAGAAGTAAATTAATTTAAGACATATAATATTAACATAAGGACAAACTCGGTACATCATGCCGATGGTTTTACTAACTTTTGATTGTAAATATTTAATATGGGGAAGCCAAGATAAATGTTTGTCCACAAGTATCCCTAAGAACTTTAAAGAGTCTTCCTGTTTTATTTCTTTATTATTTAAGAAAAGATCTGGTAGTTTGAGGGGAAGGTTTACTTCTTGCGACTTTTTATAAAATAATGTATACTTTGTTTTTTTAACGTTTAATGAGAGTTTATTTGCTTGAAACCAATCATTTATTTTATTTAATTCAAAGTTCATGTCAGCATAAAGTTGCTTGATACTATAGTTGGAAAGAAAGAGATTTGTATCATCAGCAAACATAATTGGGTTTAATTTCACTGATGCATTACTTAAGGCGTTTATATAAACTAAGAATAAGAGAGGGCCTAGTATTGATCCTTGGGGTACTCCACAGGGGACTTTAAGAATTCCGTATTCTTTTTAATGAACATATTGTGTTCTATCAGTAAGGTAACTTTTAATCCAATTAAAGTCCCTATTAATTACCCCATAATACTTTAATTTTTCTAACAAGATGGAATGACCAACAGTGTCAAAAGCTTTAGTTAGATCAATAAATATACTTAAGGTAAATTTATTTTCATTAAAGCCATTATTTATTTGATCGACTGATTCAATAATCGCATGTTCAGTTGAAAGATTTTTCTGAAATCCGAATTGTTTTGGATAAAAAAAAATTGTTTTTTGTTAAGTGGTCAAAGATTCTATTATAAACTACACGTTCGAATATCTTTGAAAATACAGAAAGCAATGATATTGGCCTGTAGTTAGAAACATTCGCATGATCATTATTTTTATAAACTGGATTTACTTTTGCGAGTTTTAGTACATCAGGAAATATTCCTTGGCCCAGTGAAAGCTTGACTATATAGAACAATGGTCTACTGATGCTTTTTTATTTGAAATTAGTATATTGCTGGGAATACCGTCAAATCCTGATGAATTTTTATTTTTTATCGAAGAAAAAGCCGTTTCAAATTCTTTTAATGTCAAATCGACAAAATCATACAACGTTTTATCATTTGATGGTGTTAGATAGGTTTTATAAGAATTAAGGGGTGTTGTAATTTTGTTAGCTAGATCAAGTCCAACATTTGTGAAATATGCATGAAACTCTTTGGATATTTTTTATGACAGAATATATCATTATTATTTATATTGATTCGTTTGGGTAGCGAAGAAGTTTTATTTTTATTTTTTCCTAGTATGCTATTAATTACAGCCCATGTCGTTTAGTGACGCACTTGATAATTTGATTGAAAATGATTTGAAAATGATTTGAAAATAAAAATAATTTTTTATCAAACTATTGGAACTATTCAACAAACTATTTCATTAAGTTTATATTTGGTTGTTTTTGTTGATATTCAGCGACAATGTGAAAGTACAGAAGATTATATTAAAAATATGTTACCATCAATGAGTATAATAGATGAGGATAATAGTATTCAAAATTATTTAACGAATTTAAAATTTATAGCAAAAAATTTGTCTGAATTATTAACTTTTGCTTATAAACATAACGAATGTACTCACGATTTAGAATATGGTTTTAATAATTTATTTGTTCAATTGTAATTATTTTTTTAGATTAACTAATAAAACATGGAAATAAATAATTGGGTTTTAATGAAATTAGAAAACAATGTCATGTATAATACGTTTTAAGACGTCTTAAAGTTTTTACAAATGCATGATGGTGCTCAATTGATGGAAATTAATGAAGAAAAATTAAAAGAAATAAAAAATGATGTTTGTGTTATAGATAGTGGTTTATTATCTTATGTTTGCGAGGATATCAAAATATACAACTTGTATTTGACACTTCTTATGGAAATGTTTACAGAGTGCAATAAATCTGCCGATTTGTTTTATCGTTATCAAAAAAATGGTATTATTATAACACCAAACGATAAAATAAATTTAAATTGTAGAAGATGTATGAGAAATTATTTTAGAAATTTGATAAAAAGAACAATGTTAACAAGTATTAATTTTCATGATAGTGTTTTGTTTTTGTAAATTTTTATTGTAAATTTTTTTTAGTTAACTAATTAAAAAATGAATAATGAAAATTGGACTGAAGATCACATTAAATGTATTACCAAATATTACAAGCTACATCATTCTGAACACGAATTGTGGAAGAATTTGAAAGAAATATTACCTATTTTTTATTTTCATTTTGTTATCGTTAAAGAATATTTAACTATGGATGATCATCAAGATGGAATACTGGGAGAGTTTCAAAAAATAACAGAAATTATAAATAAAAATAGTGAGCTGATAAAAAATTATGTAGATATACGTAATTCTTTATTAGAATTGTTAACTCATATGATTGTCATTTGCAATCTTGCAATCGAAGACGACGAGTTTATAGTAACAAAAGAAAAAGTAGAATATACGAGAAGAGATGAAGCCATGTTCTTGCATATAAAAACAAATATAGTCATAAAAGATTTTATGTTTATTTCAAACCACGAAGAAAGATTGTTGTTAAAAAAAACAATAAAAAATTATTTTATTACTAGTTTTATAAATATTCTTAATAATTAAATTTTTTTTTTTAACTTTTTAAACTTTGTACTTTAAACTTTATGCTTTAAACTCTGTATTTTTTAGGTTAACTAATAAAAAAATGGATTTCCTTCAAGAATATGGAAAATACATCTCTCATAAATACAAAAATTTGGATAAACTGAATCCAGATATTGCTTTTGAATATAAAAAACTAAAATATTTTGTTAAATATGGTGAAGATGCTAAACATTTTACTAAAAATTTTCATGTTAACAGATTAAAAGAAACTATGGATGAAATGAATAAATTAACACGAGAAAATGCTAAGAGAGATTGTTTTAAAGACATATTAAAAACTTCACAAGTGTATATGCAAGCCATGTACAAATTATTTACTACAAATCGAGAAAATATTGAATGGTTTAATAGAGAAATAGCAGAAGAAAAAGAAAAACAAAATACAGAGATGTGGCTATGTTGGAGTATATTGAAAAAAATGTTCCTGAATTCCGCAAAGAAGTAATGAATTATTTTTGTTTTGAAAATAAAATTGAAAAAACAATACGTTTTCGTGTAGAGTTACTACGATCATTTTTAAAAACGATGGAATATTTGAGTACTTTTTGTTTAGGTTAAATAAATTTTTTATTATATTTTTTTTAGATTACATAATAAAAAATGGAAGATATGACATTACAAGCTGCACAAAAACTGAATGCTTATACAGAAACATTTTTACTTGCTCATTTTATAGGTCATTGTTAATGTAAAAGTAATAATTTTTGTAAACAATGTAGTGAATATATTGAAAAAATTTGTCAAGAATTAATTTCTGGTGATATGAAAACAAAACTTTTAGAAATAACAACATGTATATGGTTTGATGATAAATTAAAAATATAAAACTTTTTTTAGATTACATAATAAAAAATGGTAAAATTAATAATACGAACATCAAATAGTGTTATGACACCAGCACCAACATTATGTCAATACTTGGATTTGTGTCCAGATTGTCGAAAGACTAAAGTTGTTTACGCACTAAATGATCGTTCAAAGAAATTTTTCATAAATAAAATAATTTTTAGATAATTTTTGTTATTTTTTATTGTATTTTTTTAGATAACATAATAAAAAATGTCTTTTGAAACTCAAGTTGAAAAATTAATCACTCAACTTTTAATAATATCAGCTGGTATTTATGATGACACTCAAACAATACAAATGTTAACGCAACAAGCTGAATCTTGTTCAAAAGAAGATTGTAGTGGTTATAGTCTTTGTGAATCTTGCAAAGGAAATTATGATCACATTCATTGTTATATTCACGAAGAAAATATTAAAAAAACTGTACTTCAAATATTTGAAAATTATACTTTATTAAAAAAAAAAAATTTTTAATTATTTTTTAGGTTACATAATAATAAAATGGATGTGTTTTATGAAGCTGAAATTATTCAAAATGAAGATGGAAGTTTTGGTATCGTTGATGATAAAATTGTGAACATAGATCTTGCACCTCTTATCTTTGAACTCATAGAAGTTGATATTTTACAATAATGTTGAAAAATGGGGATATGATTGTCTTTTACCTTTATTTCCATTAGAAGATTTTCATCCGAGCACTCGTAAAGGAATGTCTCAAGAAGAATTGGATGATTTTGTAAAAGCAGTTCATCAAATAAAAACAGAAGAATTACAAGTTATAAGTTATTCATCTGAAATTAAAAATGTAGATTTTTTGAAGTTATCATCTGAAATTAAAAATGAAGATTTTTTGAAATTGCAAGCGTCAATGTTGATGTTAAGCAATCACGAATTACAAATGTGTGAAAAGGTTGCGAAAAAACTTGACTGCATCAAACAATTACTTTATTTTATTTGTAAAAAACCTGGTGTTGCATATGAAGCTCATTGTAAAATTGCTCAATGTGATTGTTCCCCTGTTTGTGTGCTTTGTAATTTGAATTCTTGTTATGCTTATGTAGAATTAGAAACTGTATATAAAATATTTAGTCTTTATTTTTAGATTACATAAAAAAAATGAAAATAATAAAAAAAGCTTTAACTAAACTCAAGTTAACTACAGAACAGATTATGGAAATTTATCAAAATCAAGAGAATGACATTCGTTTTTTAGCCGTATGTGAATGTTTAGAATACAATGAAGATAGATTTGCTTGTTTTAGTTGTCAATGTTCAGCTGAAAAAGTCGAAAATTTTTACAATATGATAAAAAAGCTTCTATAAAGATTGTTTTATCGAGGATTTTATTAAACAAAACTTTTTTTATTTATAAATACAAAATACGTGATTTAGCTAGCTGTAATTGTCTTTTGGAACAAATGTGTTTTGATTGTAAATATAAACAAAATGTAATTTTTATTTCTGAAAGAAATGATAGTGAATATAAGAAGAGATGGGGAGAAATTTAATTTTGTATTATTTTTTTATTTTTAGATTAAGTAAAAAAAATGTCAAAAACAACCTTGGAAGAATTTGATTTATATAGAGAAGTAGTCAAGAAAGATCTTGATTTTCGTGGTTTATTAAATTATGTTGCAAAATCTGATCCAAGTAGCGAATTAGAAAAAAGTATGCTTTCCACAAACGATTGTGTGATTTGTAATTCCGTTCCATGTGATACTTATCAAGAACTTTGAGATTTTAAAGCATGTGGCATTTGTCGAGAAATATATATAAAACTAAATAAATATATATACGACAACGATCTCGTGAACAAATATCAAATGGAAACATCAAATTAAATTATTTTTTTGTAATTTTTTATTTGAATAAATTTTTTTTAGATTACATTAAAAAAATTAAAACTAATATAATATTGGCAGCAAAAAAATTGGGTTTAACAGAAGTTTTGTTTAAAAAGACTTTTGAATATCATGAAAGCGAAATTTTGAGTTTGGCATCATGCCCATGTCATAAGAACAATATGTGTTTAAAATGTAAAAAGAACAAAAAGGAGATTATACGCTCAGAATTTGATGATTATGAAAGGAGATATAAACATTTTTTATATATAGAATAAAAAATTTGTCAATTTTTTAAATAAAAAGATACTAAGGTAAAGATATCAGATAAAAGCTTAAGTAATTATCTGTTGTCTTTATCTCAGTTTCTTCTTGTATTTTCTTAAAGCACCAACAAGCGAAAGCAGATTTTTACGTTCAGAATAAAGTTTGTTTTTTATATATTGTGATAAATGTTTTGAATCGATTTTTTTTTAAATTTTTTAAAGTAAATGTTTTTTTAAATTACATAATAAAAAATGCAACTAACAGAAAATGATTTGGATTTATTGATGGAAAGCATATACAAATTCAATTAAGATCAAAGTCATCCAGCAACTTTGGAAAAAATTAGAGAACATCTATTTACTTCAAGACAAACTTTATGTGAATCATGTAGATTGCATTTTTTGAAATACGATTGGGATAATTTTTTTATCAAAGAGCTTAGATATTTGAATATACCTTCTATATTGATTTTGATGGTGTTTCAATATATTAAAATACATTATCATGTTTATTTAAATTTGAATTTTGAAAGTTTTTATTATTTTTATAAAAATTTATCTGAAGAAAATTTATTCAAGCATGTGAAAGAAAAATGTCTCGAAATTGAAAATTGTAAAAATTTATATATTTATATTTTTATATATATTTAAATTTATATATTTAAACGAATTTATATATTTCAAAATAAATTTTGTTATTTTTTTAGATGAATACTATAAGACAAAATCAAAATAAAAAAATGTTGGTGAAAATATTAAATATAAATTCTTTGGTTGTGGAAAATAGTCCAAAATATCATTTAGAAAACAAAACTTTAAATGATGACGAAGTATTATCATTGAAATTTTTGCTGAATAATGAGAATGATAATGATTTTTTGTTTAAATTGCGAATGAATTTGGATTTTATACTTTTTTTTTTGTTTTTTTTTATCAAATATACTTACATGTACATTTATTAAAATAAAAAAACTTTTTTGTAATATTTTTTTGTAATTTTTTTTTCAGTAAATAATAAATTTTTTTACCTTTACAACAACAAAAAGCGCTTCAATGGCTTGATGAAGGAATCAATTTTTTTATTACTGGTGGTGCTGGTTGTGGAAAAAGTTATATCGTAAAAGAAATTGCTCAAAGTATACAAATTTATAAAACAATACATATTACTGCGAGTACAGGAAAAGCAGCTCATTTATTAAATGGTGTCACTATACATGCTTTTGCTGGTATAAAAACCGGTGTTAAAAGTTTAAATTATTATAAACGTCATATGCATCCTGGCATTAAAAAAACGTGGTTGAAAACTGATGTTTTAATTATTAATGAAATTTCAATGATTAACGCTCAAACATTTGATTTATTACATTTAATAGCTTGTGAAATGAAACAATGTTATGATGAATTATTTGGTGGTATTTAAGTTATTGCTTAAGGTGATTATTTTCAATTACCACCTATTAAAGGAGAACTTATTTTTAAATCTAAAATATGGCAACAATACATGACATAAGTTTTGGTTTTAACTGAATGCTTTAGACAAAAAGAAGATGCGCAATTTTTTGGAGCTTTAAATGAAATACGTTTTGGACAAGTTTCAGACCAAACTATTGATTGTTTTATGACGCGTTGTTTTGAAAAAGATAAAAATTTAAACACTAAATATGCAAGATTATTTTTTAGAAATATAGAAGTCGATGTTTATAATAATAAAAAATGGAGAGTATAAAGCATGAAGGCTATTGGTTTTATGCTAAAGATGTTATTAAAAATCCAAACGTACAATGTTCGTTTCAGATTCCAGCAGCTGTTTATCTTAAAATGGGTGCTATTGTTATGCTTGTGAGAAATATCATGTGGAGGAAGGTTTGTGCAATGGTACTAATGGTACCGTCATCTTATTAGAAAATAATGCTGTTTGGGTCAATATGAATAAAAAAGAAGTCAAAACTGAATGTGTCAAAGAAGAGATTTTAGATTGTTCTCATGCTGTTGTAGCCTCAGGATTGGGTTTACTTTTAAGATTAGCTTTTTCTTTTACTGTTCATATAGCTCAAGGAAGTACAATGAATAAAGCAGTTGTTCAATTTAATTCAAAGACTTTTAATAATAGTCTTTATTATGTTTCTTTATCACGAGTTTGTAATATTAACGATATTTTTATAATTATTAATAATAAATTAGAATTACGAAAAATATTTAAAAGTATCACTTTTAATAAAGATGTTTTACAATTTTATAAAAAATACATGCAATTTTTTTTAGATATAAAAAAAAGAAATTTGAATATCAAACTGAGGAAAGTAAATTTAGTAATAAGAGTATATACAATGAACATTTTTTTTTCATCAAAGATGATTATAAAGATGAAGATATTGTGGAAGAATTACAACTTAATTCAGAAATTTAAAGTCCCGATTAAATTGTTTATCACGTAGAACAAAAAACATTGGAAAGATTTGAAACGCAAATGAAAAACGGTATTCATTTTGCTGACTTGTTTCAAAATTTTTCAATAGGTCATAATACTGTTAGTTTATATTGCAAATCTATCGAAAATGGTTATTGCAAAATAATGAAACCTTGTTATAATTCACCTGTTTATTTTATAAAACCTTTAGAAGGTCCGACTAATTTACTTTTTACTCAAGATGCCAATGTACGAGTTGTTTTTAATATTTTAGAAAACGATAGCGGATGGAGTTGTTTCGATTATGCAATATCAAAATTAAAACTCTATCTAATTTAACAGAAAGATCAATGATGAAATTACGAGATTTTGAATTGTCAGGTTATAAAAGAAAAATGCTCACGACAGATAAACAAAATCAAAAAAAGAAAAAATACAACAAAATATATTACGAAAAAAATAAAAAATACTTTCATTTAAAAAACAACAAAAGAGCAAAGAAATTGAAAAACGCAACAAAACATATTACGAAAAAAATAAAAAAATAATTTTCTTTAAGAAACAACAAAAGAGGGGCAAAGAAATTGATGTAGACGAATGGTTTGGTGGATGGTATAGACCTCATTCTATAACACAATGGCAAAATTCACAAAAAGGTCTTTCTTATGGTCGCTCTCCTCGATTTAGCCTAGCTATATGAGAGTGAACCATCCAGAATGTAGACTGTACAAATATTTTTTATAACGTATAACATTCTTATGTAAAACATCTATATTTCTGGTAAATATATTGCTTTTGTTGTTGTTATAATAAACTTTCTTATGAACAAAGAAGAAAAATGTTTTCAGATTAAAGTATTTTGTTTGAACCAGGTTTTTGTTTTTATACTGCTTTTCTAATCTCTTTGCTGATTCGCCAATGGAATGTGTGCACAATTAAAGAATGGAATAAAAAAGTTTTGGAAAAAAAAACAACCGATTTATATTCAGAAGAAAATATTTTACAACTCCATTTTGAAGATCAAGATGAGCAAAATAATTTGGCTTGGAAAAACGTTTACAAAATTTAAAAAAAAAATCTAAAAGTATGTCATTTCAAACTTTGATTGATTTGTGTCACTATTTTGCTTACGAAAATACTTTTAAACGTATTAACATTAAAATTTTTGCCGTTAACAAAAGTAATACCAAAATTCGTTTGTTGCATTCTAAATTAAAATCACAATATAGAAGTACTCTTACAGAACTATTAAATAGTGGTCTACGAAAGTGCAAACATTACCAAAGACGATCAAGATTCTCAAAGAGTTTTTATAAATAACGAGGAAAAAAAATAAAGCTAATTAACGGAGAAAAACAAACAACTCTGTAAAAATTTGTATTTTTCAAAAAAACAATTCTTTTCATGCTATAAGCATGTTGAATGAAAAATTTTCTACTGTACATTTTTCTGCTAACAAGTCACGTGTTCTTTTTCAATGTTCAAAATGTGGAAAAAAATTTACTACCGCGACACACAAATGTGAAGGTTTTTATAAACCGGACAAATTTACATACGACGATTGCATTAGTCACTATCGTCCGCAAAATTCGTTTATGTGTACAAGTAGAAACTTATTTCCTTCTTTAATGACATTTGATTGTGAAACGAGTATTACAAAGTCTGAAAAAAATGCCACTTCCAAAGTCAAACCTTTATCTGAGTTGAGTTATCATTGTCATTCCATCGTCATTCAATGCATTCATGAAACATTAGCGAGAGAATGTTTTGGTTTGGATGAACAAGGATACGTGATCACTCAATGGATTTTTTATTATGAAAATACTAATGAAAGTTTAGAAAGAAATCCTTTAACGTGTTTACCTCCCTATTTTCAACCCGGAGTTTCTTTACTTCACAAAACACACAGACGTGTATTGTGGGAAAAGTTAAATTTGACTTGTGAAAATAATGAAAAGTTAAAAATAGAATTACGAGTTTTAGATTTAACACCTTTAGCTGATACTTTGGTTCGATTTGCTTATGAAATATGTTTACCGCGTTTTTAAAATTTAAATATATCATTTGAAGAAAGAAATTTAATATGGCAAGAAGAAAATCTTTTATGCTCTATTTGTAGATATCCTGCAGACAAAATACGTCAATCTGATATTTATAAAAATAAATTTTCTCGCATGACTCCTCAAGAAATAAAAAGATTAAATCATAACGAATTTCGTAATTATAACGACAAACGAATTCAAGTTGTTAATATTATGTTTCAAAGAGTAGGTCGTTTAGAATTGTTCATGTTACCTTTCACTGTTCAAAATTATTTAATCAACAATGATGCGGAAAAAATAAAACAAGATTCATTTCAAGTATCAAGTTTCTTTTACATTTGTTGTAGATGGTGGGGAAAGTTTGAATACCTACCTGCTAGTAACGGTTTGTTAGGCGATTATGTGAGAATAATATATGGAGAACTTGTACATTATATGAAACAATTGGCTTCCCTTATCTTGACTGATCATCAACTCGAAGTATACTTTGATCAAGAAGATATGGAGTTGTTAGATAATCCCTACTTTTTAATCAAAATCTTTCGCAAATATATCAACGAAGTAGGCAGTCAAAATACAGATAACCTATTTTTTTTGTTTCTCATTAGAAAGTTGAAACAACCCACCCACAAATTATAGTATCATTGCATGTTGATTCCTTTTAATAAACAATTTGAAAAAAAGTTAGTTTTCTGATTTTATTCAAGATGAAAAAAATAAAGAAAAAGTTTTAAATAAATGCAATTTTTTTCTCAATGCTTTTGAAGATTATCTAGTTATTGATCACGATCATTTTTCAGGACAAGTTTACGGATTATTGCAACAAAAATTTAGGCAGATATAGTCAACATTTGTCTTGTCCTATTTTTGCTCACAACGCTTTTTTTGACAACCGTATTATGATTGTAGAAGGTTTAAAAAAATATTGGATATTTCTTTATGCGGTCATTTGGCTAAATCTGAAACAACACCTTTTAACGCTTTTATAAAATATAGCAACATGGAAGATGTTTTTGTTATATCTAAAAATGAGAGCAAACTGAATATTATCTGCATTGGTAAACATATTAAAAATTGTAGACAGCTAGAAAATTTTAAATTGTTCTTTAGAACAAGCCAGTAGTATGTTATCGCAAAAAGCTCAAAATCAAATTGCGAACACCATGTTGCATTATTTACGACCTTTTCATCCTGAAATTAATAACTTAAACGTCAATCAAGAGTTTAAAAACTGTTTTATTAAAAAAACATTTTTTCCTCACTCGCAAATAACAGACGAACTATTAAACATTGAATATAAAACATTTCCATTTATTGAATTATTTGCTCAAAACGATTTAATGAAGTCTAAAAATGTGCAAGAAGAAATAAAAAAAATCAAACAAGCTTATGAAAGTGTTCGAAAATTGTGGAACTTTTTAAATTTAAAAACTTTAAAATCTTTAGTTCATATTTATACTGTGCTCGATACAGTTGTATTAGGTTCTGTTATGATTGTCTTTGATGAAAGAACATTTGAATTTACAAAATTTCATATACTTAATCATGTTAGCATTTTTAGTTATACAAGCAAATTAAACTCTGCAATCAGATTAATTCCTATTCAATTTCCTCCGACCAACGAACATCAAAAAATGATTGAAAAGAGTATTCGAGGTAGCATGTCAACCAACGGTATACAAAAATACGCCATTGATACAGATTTCTTTGAACCTGAAATTAAAGAACTCAAATTAAACAGTTTATTAAGAGGATGTTTAATTTAACGAAAATGGTCAATACGGAGGAGCTCAATTAAAACCTTTACCTTTTCACATGAAATATTCTTTCGATTTTGAATTTATTACCTTAGACGATGTGATTCGAAAATATCATCGTGTAAATTTAGACAGATTCTCAGCTAGTGCTTTAGTCTATTGTCAAATTACCATGAAAACATAGTATCAAAATCAAGTAGAAGGTTTTTCACCCATCGTAGAAAAAGAAATTATATCATTACAAGATTATTCTCCAACTGAAATTGTATCTAAACGTTATCTCAAAAACAATGGAACATATGGTATAGAAAAAGACAAAACCATTAAATTGGTCATGAAATTAAGTTCGCATGAAACTTGTGAATTTTTAGACACTTTAATATGGTTGACTACGTGTTGTGGATGTGTAATTGAAAAAATTTACAAAGTACTCCCTTTATGGCGTTATCCTTTAGCTCAAAAAATGGTAAAAAGAAATATGGAAAAAAGAAAAGAAGCCATTAAAAAGGGTGACAAAGTAGTCGATGCTTTTTGCAAATTACAAATTAACGGACATTATGGGACATTAAGTCCACAAATTGCTCAAAAACTTAATACTACTTTTATCAATCACGAAGAAAAAGCATTTCAAAATATCATTGAAAATTTTCAAAACATTTGCCATGTTTTAATTCGAGAAGGTCAAACGGATGAAAATATTAAGTTGTTATTTCCTATTCATTTTCAAAATTTATTATATAAAGATTCACTTTTTATTGGCGTTGTACCTGAAAGATATAAATTGAACTTTTTTGAAAAAAAAGTATGTTTAGATTATCACGACACTCTCGATTTTAATTACGACTATTATTTTAAAGAAATTCTTTTCAATTTGATTAGCGGTTTCAAAACCAAAAGTATTTTATTTCACGATGAAAACAATCATTATGAAATAAAAGACGTCTTTGAACTCTTAAAATCAAAAGATCATAAAAATGCTATCATTTTAACAACCACCGAAAAATGCAATTCGTTAATAAATCTTTACGTATTGCGGCTTCACAAATTTTATCTCATGAAACACTCAACGTAGGACGTTTTAATTGGGATTCGGGACAAGTATTAAGAAATCATGGAGCAGAGAAACATTTGGTAGTAACAGATACAGATTCTGGTTGTTTTTTCATTTCGCAAAAGAAAAATAAAAACAATATGCTTTCTTCAACATTTTGCGAAAAAGTAGAGGAATGGATTTATTTTTCAAAATTTGGCGATCGTTGGATGGATTATTCCAATTATAAAAACTCACCTTTTTATTCCACTCCTTACGCCAAAGAAACTGATCATTTTCAAAACGAAATACCCCCTCCTTATTACATTGCTTAAGCTTTTGCTATGGGTCCTAAATGTTTGATGATATTAAATGTTACAATTCTTGTGGTATCCTCGGAGACCGTCCGTCTGAGTGGAAAAAAATTGAAATAAAAACGATGAACCGACGATAAGCAAGGGTCCGAGGAAGTAGAATATTGAACCGAGCGAATAATGTGATGAACGGATTAAAAAAAAAGTTTCCCGGTTTCAAAAAAAAAGAATGACGCGCATGCGCATGCGCGCAGAAATAAAAGATCAGGTGACAAAAAATTTTATAGAAAAAAAAAGGTTACAAATGAAATGGATTCTGTTCCCTAAAAATAGGGTAGTGTTCTTTCGTCCAATTTTCAAACGTTATGTTTGGGTAACGTTTTTTTCCGTACGTAACGAAAGAATGATATAGTTGGCAATATAATAATTTTTATGACATCATTTGAATTTCCAGACATTGTATTAGTTAGCTAAAAAAAAACTTTTATTTACATAAAAGATTACAATAAAAAAGATTATAATTTACGTATAGAAAAAATTATTTTTATATATTCATTTATAGATATTTTTTTTTTTTTTATTGTTTATTATGTTCAATTCGTCTTTTAGACATTTTTCAAAGTCAAGGCCGCGTAGTGGTCTTTTTAATTTCAAATTTGGCGGTTGAAATTCGTACGCTGGAGCATCAAGTTCGTCTTCCCAGTTTTCAACATCATTTTTATTATTCATTTTTTATTTATAACTAAAAAAAGAGAATGTTAGTATAAAGTGGTATAAAAAAAAAAAAGAAAAAAATAAGGAATAAAAAAATCACAAAAAATGGGATAAAATATATATATTTCTAAATAAAAAAAAATACAAAAGTTAGTTTTTTTGAAGATGACAACTTTGGCATACGCCACATTTTTTTATGCAAAAGTAGCGTTGGTTTACGGAATTTGAATGTACCAAAGAATGGTTTTGTAATGTAAAATAGTAGGAGTACATGGCTGTAAAAAAAAAATAAGATTAATAAATAAATAATTTAATGATAAAAAAAAGAAAAAAACAGAAAAAAATATACCTTTCATTTGTTTTCTTATTTTTTATTAGGTTTTCTGCTGCTGTATCCATAGGATTTCATTTTGTTAGTTTGTCTATAAATATAAAATGTTATTTTTATAATGTATAAAATTATTTTCGTGAATATAATAATATTGATCTATTATAATGATATAATTATAGATAATTATATTAGATAATTATAATAATTATAATAGATAATTATAATAGACAATTATAATAATAAAAGATAATTATCTATATATAATAATATTGATGCTTCAGCTGGTTCAGGTACAGGATAATAAAAATAGAATAGTATTTCTTGTTTAGCTTCTATGACCGCACTTGGATATACTGCGTTCGGTGGTGAATACACAGGTGGTAAATTTTTAAAAACGCTTTCTTCATAGGTAGGTAGTCGAGGAATTTTGTTTTTATATTTAGTGACAATATCATTACGATGAATTGCTTTGCATAATACAAGTAAATATTCTAACTTGCTTTCTAATGTTTCGTAAATATGACCGTGTTCGCTTTGTATAGTGTTATCTTTAAAGTATGCTATAATGTTCAAACCATTTTTTAAAGTTTCTTTGATTCTAAAAGGTATTTTAAGCATAAATTTAATCAATTTCACGTTGGCAATGGTTATTTTCAGACTGATTTCTCTGAATATTTCAATTGTGTTCATTTTTTTATTAGTTAATTTAAAAAAATAACGGTTAATAATGTTAGATAAAGTACATAAAAATATATAAAAAATAACAATGATAGAACAAAAGTACAAATACATTTTTTTACATAAAGTATATTATTGAATAGTAATCGTGATAAATAAATCATTGTTAATAATAAATTATTTTAGTTCTTCGTGTGAAATAAAATTCTTATAACCAACAGCTACATTATATACAGTGGTAGGTTTATCAAAAGAACTATCGTCTAAAAGTTGAAGATAATTATTGTTGGTAGTAGTACGAATAAAAAATCGATCTTTATCTCTCAAGGTTATATTGACATTTTTGGTAAAAGGCCATTTTAAAGCATCGTCCAGGTCACCTCGTAATAATTGAAAGTAAATGGCTAGTTTGTTTATGTCGGTACTTCGAGTATAAACTTTTATGCGATAACGGTAACCTTCTGATGTGTAAACTGGTTCTGTATAAAATGGTTCATCTGATAATAGCCTGAGATTCATTTGATCAAGTTTGATGATTTGCGTGTCGTTAAAGATGTGTTGTATTACCTTTACTTCTTTAGGTTGTTGAATGGATTTTTTTAAAGTTAAGAATTCTGTGCTATTTTCTTCTAGGATTTGATAAAGTTTTGTTATTTCTTGTTTGAGTTGTTCTGTATCTTTTTGATTTGCTAAAACCAACATGTTTTCATAAAAGAGACTTTTTAATTCTGCCATTTCTTTGTTTATTTCTGCTAGGGTTTGATGAAGTTTGTCATTTTCTTCTTTTAGATTTTTAATTTCTTGGACTTTTTCTTTAGAGTCAACTATTTGTTTAGTTGAAATTTCTTGAAGACTCTTCATTCTATTCATGATTTGATTAATAGAAAGATTCAAATAATTTAAATTTTTCTTTTCTTCTTGAATGATTTGGTTCAAATTACGATTTTGTTGTTCTTTATAATATCGAAAGCAGATGACAGAGTGTTCATAATAATCTTGATCATCGACTTTGGTATTACAAAAAAAACATATTTTTTGTATATCTAGAAATTCATAATCACATTCATGGTTTAACAAATCTTGTACCTTTTTCTTACATGTAAAACATTCGTGGGAGTATTGTTCTGTAGAACAATCTGTTTGATGATTTAAAAGTTCTTCTGCACTAAATTCTTTGTCACAAAAACAGCAAGGATATATGTTGTCTGCCATTTTTTTTATTAGTTGCTGAAAAAAAAAACATTTATTTATATAAAAAACTATAAAAAAATATACATGTCTTTTTTTACAATAAAAGAATTAATAAATATATAAAATCACTCAATAAAACATATTTAAGAATTAAAATATAAATAATGTTTGTTTCAATAACTTCTTGTTCTTGTTTTTGTTTGAATATATCGTTAAAAGTTATGTTTTCAACCTCTTCAAATACATCTCCAAAACCAGGAAACATGTCTTCATAATTTTCATTATTATTAGTTGTCATTATTATGTTTGCTAAAAAAAGAAAAAAGATATATTTACAAATTAAAAAACTACAAATAAAGTTCGGGTAAATTGTCCATTTTATTAATAACGTCTAAAATATATTGTTCCCAATCCATTTCATTGAAGATCTCATGAATTTCTTTTTCTATTTCTTCCACTTCTTTTTCCACTTCTTCTTTTAACATTTGTGATTTTAGTTCTTCAATATAATCTGATTCTTCTTCTTCCATTTCTTGAACTAATTGTTCTAAATATTTTTCATAATCTTCCTCTGTTAACTCTTCCATTTCCATAAGTTCTTCCAAATCTTGTTCTTCTTCTTTTGTTAATAACAACTCGTGGTAGCATATAGTGTCTTTATTAATATTTTCTCCATAACTAATAGAAAAAAAATGTATAAAAAATGTATAAAAAATAAAAAAATATAAAAAAAGTAAAATAGGCTTACCATCCACATTTTTTAATATATTGTTTCATTTTTTTAATATTTGCTAAAAAGTTTGCTAAAAAAAATAAAAAAAGTTACAAAAAAAATTATTGTAATATAAAGTTTTGTAATATTGACATGCATTCATTTATATTATTTAAAAGTTCTTGATTGTCACTTGAAAGGTCCGTTAACCAAGTCCATAATGAATCGTATAAAATACGTGCTGCTTTCATTTCTGTTCCCTGTTTTTGATAAATTAAATTTAACAATCTATGAATTCTATCGTTTGTGTCTCGATAGTCTTGTTGAATACATACGATTTCTATTTTTTTAAAACCAAGATATTCTGCCAAACATTCCCATTGCCATTGTAAACAATCAGCTATTTTTAGTTTTAATTGCATAAAATTCATTATTTTTTGCTTAAAAATATTACATAAAATACATTTTTTTTTTTTTTTTTTTTTAGTATTGTATTTGCCGATTGAAAATAATTTACACTCGTAATTTATAAAAACAAATATTTACATGACTGGGGCTTGAAGAAGACAAAATTCATCTTATCATTAAGCCCCCCCTAAAAAAATGCATATTCATCAAATAAAATGTTTTAACAAAATGCAAAAAATAAAATATATAACGTTTAAAATATTTAGTAATTCAAAGAGTATTTATATTTAAGAACTGATTAGTAAAATAAGATGATATATAAGTATTAATATTACAAAAAGAATTTACAATAACTTTTTTTAATAAAAATTGAAATTATAAAATTTTACAATATTTTTAGTAATTAGTATTTCAAATAATAAAACTTAAAAAAATCGTTTGTAAATTCAAAACTTATAAGATAAGAAATACATTTACAATAGCAGACTATTGTTTACAATATTAAATATAATATTAAAGAGTAATTAGTAGGTTAATTTTTGTTTTTGTTTGCTAGTTTAAAAAGCTTTTTAGAAGAACTTTAATTCATTTTCATGTATCATCAGTAATTGCTTAAGTTTTGTTTTAAACTGGTTTAAAGAATAATTAGATTTCAGCTCATTATTTAATATTGTATTCCACAGCTTAGGACCTCGGTTAGCAATTGAGAATTTGGTTGCTGAATAATGTGTTTTGGATTGAATGTATTTGTATTTTGAAAATCTGGTAGGGTATATGTGGTTTATTTTTTCAATGAGTGAATTAAATAACATTGGTGATATTTTTTTATCAAGTTTAAACATGAAGATAAGAATATGGTAAAGGTTTAGTTTATATACATTTAGAATATTAAGTTTATTAAATAATGTTTGAGTGTGAGAGAAACGGTCTACGTTTGCAATTATCCTTATAGCCTGTTTTTGTTTACTAAACAGTTTTTTTACTTTTGTTGCGTTTGTGCTGCACCAAGCATCGTTTGCATAATTTAAGTAGCAATGAATTAAAGAAAAATATAAGTTTTTTAAACAAGATAGATTTAAAAACTGCTTGGCTTTTTACAAAACACCTATATTTTTTGATATTTTATTTTCAATTAGACCTATGTGGTCCCTCCAGGTTAAATTTTCATCCAAAACCACACCTAAAAATTTTATTGATTGCTCTCTTTTTAATAATGCGTTATCAATAAAAAGATCAGGAAGTTTTAATGGAATATCTTGTTTTTTATGAAGACGATGGAACAAAGTGTATTTGGATTTATTGATGTTCAAAGATAGTTTGTTTGATTTGAACCATTGGGTTAATTTTTCAAGTTCTTTGTTTACTGTTTGAAATAATTTACTGATATCTTTACTAGAGTAAAACAAGTTTGTATCATCTGCAAACAAAATTAAGTTTAAAATGTTAGAAAATTTATATAAGTCGTTAATATAAACGAGAAATAAAAGTGGTCCTAAAATTGATCCTTGAGGAACACCAAAGGTGATTGACTTATATTCCGTTTTTCCGCTATCATATGAAATAAACGGCTTTCTATTAGACAAGTAACTATCAAACCAGGACAAATTAGTATTTATTATACCATAACTTTTCAGTTTGGATAGAAGGATTTGATGATTGACAGTGTCAAAAGCTTTACTTAAATCGATAAATACACCTAGGGTATACTAGTCTTCATCAAACCCTTTATATATATCATGAACAAGGTGAGTGATTGCATGATCAGTTGAATGACCAGATTTAAATCCAAACTGTTTAGGAAAAAGAATATTATTAACATTTAAAAAGGAATATAGTCTATTAAACATAACCCGCTCTAATATTTTAGAAAAACAAGAAAGAATTGAGATTGGTCTATAATTCGTAACATCGGAAGGATCACCTGATTTTAACACTGGAATGACTTTTGCAATTTTTAGGTTATCTGGAAAAACGCCTTGTTTAAGAGATAAATTAAAAATATGTAGTAATGGAATTGTAATTTGTTTTATTGATTTGATAATGACATTACTACTTATATCATCAAATCCTAAACTTTTATTGGGTTTTAATAAAGAGACTGCGTCTAGTAATTCTTTTTCTGTAAGTTTATAATTAGACATAACATTAAGGTTGGTTGAGGTTAAGTACGAACTAAAGTGTGATTGAGTAGTTGCTATATTAGATGATAAAGTAGGACCTATATTTACAAAAAACTGGTTAAGTGTTTCAGCGACTAAGGATTTATTTACAATTTGTTTGTTATTAAATTTAAGATTTAGAGGAAGTAAATTTCTGTATAAGCTTTTTTTTCCAATTACCTCCTTAATAATATGCCAAGTTTTTTTAGAATCATTTTTGTCCTTTATTAATTGTTCAGAATAGTAACGTTTCTTTGAGCGTTTTAAAATTGACTCAAATAGCCGTTTATAGTTTTTATAGGTAGTTTCATTTTTAAGAATTCTTTTTTTAAGAAACTTGTTATATAAGCGTTGTTTTTTTTTGAAGATTTGAGAATGCCCTTCGTGATCCAAGGGTTTAAAAGTGTTTTTGTTTTGATTACTTTAGTAACTTCTGGGAATGCCTTGTTATAAAGATTAAGAAACTCTGTTAGAAAAATATCATACGCTTTATTGGCGTTTAGATTTAGTTTTAAGGTGTCCCAGTTAACACAGGATAGAAGCTTATAAAAATGACTAATAGAAGTGTCGGTTATTAAACCTGTTTTAATTATTTTCTCCCGTTCATTTTGGGCATTATATATGCATTTTTGCGATAGGATAAAAATCGGAAAGTAATCAGACACGTCAGTTGTAAATATTCCTGTTCTTATATTTTCATTTATAAATTCATTTGTTATAATTTGATCTAGGGATGTTGAACTTTCCTTAGTTATTCGCGTTGGTTTATTGATTAGTGGAATATAGCTATTTTGAAAAATGGTGTTAAAAAAGTTTTTAATATATATATTATTTTCATAATCTAATATATTGAGATTGATATCACCAATAAAATATACAGCTTTATTCATAGACGATTTATTTTTAATTATTTTTTTAATGTGGTTTTCAAATACCTTAATGCTTCCTGAAGGCATTAATTATTTAATATAACTAATTTACATTGTAATAAATTAAATAAAAGTTCTTGCTTGTCGATTTCAATTTCCCATCTTGTTAATACATAATATAAATGACTAATTGCTCTTTTTTTATTTTTGTGATGTTTAATATAAATAGTTAAAATTTTTTTGATTTTATCAAAGTTCTTGATATAATTTTCATCGATTTTTTTTAATTTCGTTCTTTTTAAAATTTAAATAAATTGCCAATTGCTTCCAATGTGTGTGAAGTTCTTTTGCTATGGTATTTATTATTATTTTTATCATTTTTTATTCTATTATATATAAAATAGTTAAAAAATAGTAATATAATATAGTATATCAAAATATTAATGTATATAAAAAAATAAACAAAACAAAAAAAAGACTATAAAAAAATTTTATTTTCCCTAAAAAAATATACAAAAATTATAAAATATTTACAAAAAATACTATAAAAAAAGTCAAATCTTATTTTATTTCAACTGTTCGTCTTATTGCACAATATGATCATATTCATAAATGACTTTATTCATAAAATTTCCGGATCTGGACTGTCTAAAAAAAAAGAGAGAGAGAATATTAAAAAAAATAATTTATACTTTTTTATAAATAAAAAAAGGATCAAGTTCAACTTACCAGGAGAGTAGTCCCAATGTGATGGACCTACTTCTCTATTTCTTGTGATTTCGTGTCTTTCTTGAACACGCACAAGAAATTCATGAAGTCTTTCCATGTTTTTATGTATAATAAAAAAAAGTTTTTTATAAAAAAGAATTGATTACTTTTTATAAAAAATAATATAAAAAAATAACCTAATACAGGTGAGTAGGGTTGCACATGAGAAAAAGGTTATCGTAATATTATATTAATTCATTTAATGAATATATATGTACAAATAAAAAATTGTTTTGTTTTTCTTCTTCTTTTTTCTTTTTGTATCGTTGATAGTCAATGTTTTTTTTCCTTTAGGGGTCGTCCATAAAGTACGTACGCCAAAAATTTTGAAATTTGACCCCCTCCCCCCCTGTTGCCATGCGTACTTTTATGTCCCCACCCCCCTTAAAAGTACGTACGTTTCTCAAATAATTCCCCCCCCTCAAATATCCCCCCCCCATCCCTCCTTTTTTTTTTTTCTTAATTAAAAAGTTTAATTAAAAAAAAAAAAGATGGAGGGTACCTTAGATACTTTATACTACCCCAAAGCTTTTTGCTTACGCATTTTAAAAACGTCTTTAAGTATAAATGCAAATAATAATTTGAATAAATTTAAAGTTTACTAATGTAAGTGTGTATTTGGGCGAAAGGTTTATGCGGCGGCAACAGTCGACGGAGATCCAGGTTCGATTCTCGGTGAAATCTAGGAAAACTTTTTTTGTTTTTTTAACGAATCAAATGTAAATAAACTATACTTAAGGTGGACGTTTTTTTCAGGTACCCCTCTTTAGTAAGTAAAAAACGAGTCTAAGGTGAGATCAGTAATATTGAAAACAAAGGGTAAAACCCAGTGGGAGGGAGCAACAGAAAATTTTGTGCCCTTTTGCTATTTTAAGAAGCTTTTTATTTTAGCAAAACCTAGCGGTCTTTGAGACGCCATTAACACGTTTTTTTTGGGGTGACTCCGTCCCATCAACCACTGCCCTCAGGTTACTCAGGGCCAGTATATAAGGGCGGGCATGTGTGCATGGGCCCCCTCAGGATTTTTTGATGTTTTGATTTTTGATGATAGAACACTTTCACACAACGTGCAAACTTAAGTTTGTTAATATGCCAAATGAGGTGGCCTTGCAAAAAATTTGGATGGCGGAGGCCATCCAAATTTTTTTCCAAATCTAAAAGTTATAACCATGCAAAATTTACACCCCTCTCATTTTGGGGGTCGGGAGGGTAAGCGTTTTAAGGCTTTTTGTTCACAGGCCTCCGCCATCCCGATATTTTGCAAGGCCTCCTCATTTGGCATAGGTATAAACAAACTTAAGTTTTGAGTTTGCACGATGTGTGAAAGTGTCCTATCTGGAACCTCAAAAAATTCTGAGGGCGTCCATACATGTGTGTGCATAGAGGAAAACTATACCCTCTACTTCATATACCATACATCTTTTTATGTTGGCAAACTAGAATCTTTAGTCAGAATGTAACTTTTCTATTGATTAGCTGGTTAATTGAGATAAATTAGAAAATCGAAGTACGTACTTTTAAATTGAACCCTCCCCCCCCCCTCCCATACGCTTTCGTACGCTTTTTGAAGACCCCTCCCCCCTATGAGCGTACGTACTTTATGGACGACCCCTTAAAAGACAAGCAACACGTCTTGTGAAGATGTATTTTGCCCGCTCTTTTAGTAATGGTGTTAAATATCCATACTTCTTTATTTAATAAGTGAATCGTGCAATTTTTTAATAAAGTGTCATTTTTTTTTCTCTTAACACGAGGAAATAGAGTTGACCATAACCATTACACGTAGCGCATTTTTCTTCGACAATTTTTTCTAGTAATGTGTGTGCTGTTCTCTTCATGATTCTTTTTATATTAAATTCAGAGCAATCTGCCTTTTTATTTCTTTTTTAGTCATGACATCATCAATAGGTACATCTAAAAATTGATTGGCAGTCTTTAATCGTGTATAATTGTTTGCATAAATTCTATCCATTTCATTTTGAATCATGTAACAAATATTTTCCTCGTTCATCACAGATGGAATGGCTTGAATATCCAATAAGGATAACTTATCCCACGTAGCTTCATAATTTGTTCTTAAGAATCCTGCATCTTTTAAAAATCTTTTAAGAGCATTTTGAGCCAATATTTGTTTTTCAAAAATATCATAATGCAAAGGAATTTGTTTTGTTTTCATAGACAATAGATCACGTTCCAGATTTTCCTGTTTTTTCATATAAAAATGCAACTGCATGTCTTTTTCTAACAGTTGTTTAGCAGTGTTATCAAGGTGTGGAAAGAGTTCGTGTTTAATAAATTGAAAAAATGAATAAAAATTTATCTGAACTAGTGAAGAGGCATGAAGCGTTGTTACTTCATAAAAATAATGGTTTAACAGTCTGCACAACGTAGGTAAATATATTTGATCTGTATATAATACATTTTCGCTGCGAAAGACTAGAGCTACAAAATAAGCGGCAAATGCACCACATAAACTACTATCATTCCATTGAAAAGGAAATTTATTGTATGAAAAAAATACATTTTGATTGCCAGTGATTTCACTATATTTTAAAATAAATTTGGTAAACCAATAAAATTCACGATTTTCTGCTGTCCATTCTGTAGGAAAATGATTGGATTGTCGTATATAAGAATTAATTTCAATTTCTTTGTAGTTAATGTTAATCGTGTTGATTTGTATATTGCTATTTACTTCTTCTACTGCTTCAAACAAATATTTATTAAATCTTAAATGTTTTGGAATTTGTTGCAATACACTTTCTTCACCTAAACTATCAAAACAAACAAAAAAAACCATTGTCTATTTTCATCAACACTCTCCAATGTTGACCTGCTTCTTTTGTAGTTTCATTGTTGTAAATGATAAAGGAGCCATTTTTTTCATTTGTTGAATAATATAAATATGAGTTTTTTTTTACTTAGTTCGTCAAAAGCATATATTCCTATAAAATAATTTTTAAATTCTGAATTTTTAAAAAAACGAGACAAAGAATCATCAGTAGCCATTTTTTTTTTATTCTTCTTTTTCTAAATTAAAAAAACTCGCAATAAATAGTGTTACAACAGCGTGTAATTTATTAACAAATAAAGTTTTTTTATCGCCGGTTCCTTCCTTTATAATTCCTTCAATGTTTCTTTTAACTGATTTCTTTTTTAAAGCACCATATAGTTTTTCTATCAAAGAAGAGACGGTAGGTATTACTTTTGAAGTAAACGTATCCACAAAACCGTCAGTTTGATCGCCTTCTGTTAGAACCATAGGTGGTTTGATTTTTCTTTCTAGCAGCAAAAGAGTGAGTTTGGTTTTATAGAGTTCTATTACATAATGTTCACCATATGTTTCTTTCAAATCATCAAAGTAGTTGAGATGAATAGAACAAAGTTGAGGATTTTTGAGTAAATTATTAAATTCACTGTTTTTAAAACATTTTTTAATACTGTAAGAACTTAATGTTATCCTTTTAAATTTGAGTACATTTTGTAAAAATTTAAATGAACTTTTTTCTGTAAAATGTTCTTCTTTTACGTGATCAGATGAAGGTGAAGAATTTCCAGACTTGTGTTCATAATGTTTATATCTTTTAGATACTTCATCGAGCGCGCACACCGCGCAATTGTTGTGAATTTTTTTAATGATGCTATCAACGCGAATCATTTTTTAATTAAAAAAATGTAAAAAAATATTTTAAAATTTGATTTTTCATACTTTTTTATTCATTTTATTAAAAGAATACGCTTCTTTTTTTAATAAAAAAGCATTTTTTTCTAGTTGTGGTTGTTAGATTTTGAATTTATTACCAATAAAGAGATTCACAAGTGGGGCAGAAACTGCATTAGAGAGTTATGTTTGAGATCACTTGTCGCTAAAATTTTTTTCACATGCAAGTTATACCATGTGAAAAGTTTGAAAATTTGGATGAAAAGGATAAAAAAGTATTTTCATACTGCTTAAAAAATATTCTTGGACTAGAGTATTATCCGTCTTTCAAGTATACTGGTGAAATTATATTTTGCTGCTCCGTTGTGGATTACTTAAAGACTATATTTTCAAAGTTCGAATATAATGTCGTATTTTATAAAGGTGGAAACATGGAAAAAGATGTGCTGTCTACAATAAATGATCAAAAAATAGATACATTTGATTTAAACAAATTATTGTTTCCCAAATTGTGTAAATTGCCTTGCTATTTTAACTTTGAAAGTTTGTGTTTAGAACATTATCAACATAACTATACGAAAAAACATACCCACGAACATTGTTCTAAATATGAAACATTTATGTTTGCGCACTATTTAGAAGATTTTGCAAACGGATTTATAGGAAATATCGACGTGCAAGATTATACAGTATTAAATGTTGAAGAATACTCGAGTTTTATTAAATTTATAAAAGACAATATCAAATGTGTTTATATATTAAAAAAAGAGACTTGTGAATGCTTTGACAATATATTTCGTATTAATAAACTTGTATATCAACTTTTTGATATGGAAAAAAAAAATAAAAAAATTGTCTTGTTTATAATCCATCTTCCGCAGTCACATAATATTTGGTGTAATGATCTTATTTAACAATACTTTTTAACAATACTATTTTGTCGTTTTCATAATTATAATCATCGTCCTCTTTTCTGTATAAAATCTTTAAAATGTTAAAATTTCTTTTAAAGAAAAAAAACCATTGAGCTGTGGGAAACATTTCTATAAAATTTTTTCGTGAAAATTGCAACGTTCAAAGGCTTTATAAATGTACACTTTATCTCCTTCCTGATGTACTTTTTTTTGTATAAAATATTCATAAATAGGAACTGGTGTGTATAGGGTGTAATAGCCATGATGAAAAACTTTATCGTCAAACGAAAAGCAAGGCGGTTGGTCCATGCAAGCTGGATAAACGTAATTTAATAGTTTACAATTTTTCTTCAAGTTATCATACTCCCATTTGTTAGATAGATTAGGAAACAAAAAATAATACTTTAAAGTCAGTTTAAGTTTGCTTTTCCATGAAGTGCATTTTTTTTCCATGTTTTTTGATTTGAAGTAAAGTTTATATACTTTAACAAAGTCTTCTTGTTGTTTTTTTAATTATTCGTATTGTTTTTCTACTGTTGTTTTGGTTACATTTAAAAAATCATCGTTTATCATGCAACATACTTCTAGCATGCTCGTTCTCCACGATGGTGATTGTTCTGCAAAATTCATATAACGACGTGAAGGTTTTTCAAATAAATGAAGCTTATTTTCATAGTCTTTAGCTATAAAGATATAATACAAATCCTTGTATTTTTCTTCTTCCAAGTTCAATTCCAAGTTAAAATTTTTTAAATACGTAAAGATAATGTCTTGCCATTCTTCATACGTGTTATTTAAATGGTGAAATTCAAACAACATAGGATGTAATTCATTATCTGTATAAAAAAGTTGAACAGCTTTGATGAGACTTTCGTCGAGTTGTTTGCTAGTCATTTTCTCTTTCAAAAATGAAATGGCATTTATTTTTTTCACCCTTTATATAGGAAATAGAGATCAGAAAAAAACAAGTTTTTTTAATATTAAAACAGGTTTTTTAATTCGAAAATTACAAAAATTTTCTTAAAAATTGCAAAAAAAAATTATTCTTCGTCTTCTTCTGGTACTACTGGTACTTCTGGTTCGACTTTAGTTTTTTTTGTTTTGATTTCAGCAAGCTCGACACAAGCTCTCTTCAAATTTTGATTCAAATTTCGAGAAACACCATTTTTAATTAACGAATTGTGAAAAGACGGTTCTATAGCCATCAGTCTTGCGTATTCTGTAGCATGAATTTTGTCTTCTTCTTTTGCTAATCGTATATCAAAATTGTTAAACTCAATGGTTTTTTTTATGCGAGTTTTAGGCTAAGCCACTGTCATATAGGCTTTCTTTTGAGCTTCTTGCATACTCACCATTAAAGTTTGCAATACTTTTTTGGTCATTTTGTTATGATTAAATATAAAAACCACATTATTAGTTACTTCGCCTTTGGGCAATTTAAATGTGTTGTCGTCTTTTGTTAATTTTAGCTCTGATCTAAACAAATAATTTGTTTTGTTGAGATCACACATTTCTCTATATCTCCATGGTAATAAGATTTCACAGCCCTCATTTTTCGGTTTGTAAATCAATTCTTTTTTGTAATAATTAAATTGTGCCAACGGTTTGAAAGGGACAGTAGAATATTGTTTATCTTTCACATTTTTTTCTTCTTTAAATTCAATTAACTACAAAGTAGCAGCTGCTAAATCTTCAAATTTAACATAGGTGTTATCGTTGCAGTAAATAATTTCAAACTCTGCCATTTTTTGATGTTCGTTGTGTTGTGAATGAACTTTTAAATGAAAATGAACTCTTTTTATACTGTTTGACTTGAAAAGAGAGATTAAAAAAGCAAGTACTAAACAAGTTTTTAAAAAAAATGTTATTCCTTAATCAAGAGTCTAAAGTTCAATTTGGTGTGATGTACTTGAAACTTTGTAATTTATACTTTTAATTCTGTTTTAATGATAGAGATAATGTTGTTATGACTACTATTTTATATAAAAAGAGAGAAAAAAAACTTGTTCAAATCACCTTCTGGACAAGACAGCGAGATAGATAAAATGGAAAATAAAGAGTTTAAATCACTCGAAATTACAGATATTCATGAATGGTCTTTTTATGAAACAAAAGAGAGTGCTTGTTTTGATTTGAGAAGCTCAAAGGATGTTATACTTTAACCACATCAACGTGTTTTAGTAAGTACTGGAGTGTATATCAATGAAATGGATTCAAATTTAGCAGGACAGGTATATTCAAAATCAGGTATAGCTTACAAATATGGTGTGGTAGTGTTGAATGCTCCGGGAATAATAGACGCCGATTATAAAGAGGAAATTAAAGTCTTATTGATGAATCATTCTGAAGAAAATTATGTGAATAAACGTGGAGATGCTATTGCTCAAATGGGATTTGTGAAAATGTTTAAAGCTGACAAAAATGTAATAGAATTTGATGGGTGTTGTTGTCGTGGAGTAAAAATGACAATGATTAAAGACGTAGAAAAAAAGGGTGGTTTTGGTTCCACTGGAAAATAACTTTTTTGTAAAATATTTTTTAATATATTTTGTAAATTTTTTTTATTTTTTTTAGATTAGTAAAAATTATGGCTTCATTTATTTTCACTGACAATCCGAATTTTTTATTCAATGGATTATGTGTTGACAAAATAAAAAATTTAGATTTTCGACTATCCATGTTGGAAGAAATGCATCATAATAATGGTCATGGCAGCAAAGTATGGATTTTTGAAAATTTTAAAGAGCAGTTAAAAGATGAAAGCAAGGCTTATTATAGCGTTCCTTTTTATTATAATTATCAATTTTTAATGAAATTGACTACCCATACGAAATGCGATAAACATGAAGAAGAAGAAATTGGTTTATATATAATGATGCGATCTACACCTTATGATGCAGTATTAAAATGGCTTTTTATCAATCGTACTATTACTTTTAAAATATGTGGTCCTCACGGTAAACAAATAAAAAAAGTTTTTCGACTGAAAATAATGTGTCTATTCAACGTCCAGTCAAAGATCAAGAAAATGTTGGATATGGATATTGTAATTTTATAAAAACAGTAGACATTAACGATTATTTAATTGAAAATAATTTGTATATCAAATGTAAAATTAAGTAATTTTTTAAATTTTTTTTGTAAATGTTTTTTAGAAAAACTAATAAAAAAATGGATTGGCCTACAATCTTTGCTTGGGATACTATTTTACAACATGATGAAGAACAATATGGACGTTTATCAAACATAATGGGTTTTGTTGGCAACCGTCATATGGATTCATTTTTTCATGTAATGAAAGATATTAATGATATGAAAAGTTCTTTTATGCAATCAATTAAAGTCATGTCTTTAAATAAACTAGATTGCTATTTGGATATTTTTTCTAAAATTAAACTTGATTGTGGTGATAGAAAAAAATTACTTATGAAAAATATAGAAGATATTGTGATTGAGGATATGAACGAAATGGAAAAGAATAGTTGTATTTATAATTATATATCGAGTTTAAAAACTATTGCAAGAATTTTTCAGAATAGTTAACTTTTAGTTATAAATATATTGAATGTAATCACGATTTACAATATCATTTTAAACATTTATCTGTATAATTTTTTTATTTTTTTAGATAACTAATTAAAAAATGAGAGAAGATAAAGAATACGTTCTTTGGAGCGCTTGGTATGACATTGAAAAATTAGATTCTGAACAACATACTCGTTTAGAAATCATATCAGCGTTTGTAGGAAACTGTCAAGCTATTTTATTTAGTGAAGCACTTGATAATATGATTGGAATGAAAATGAAATTTTATCGAACATTTGGAACTAATCACCAAACTATTTCATCAAATTTATATTTGATTGTTTTTGAAAGTATTTATCAACAATGTCAATTTGTAAAAAACATGTTATCATCAATTGTTATAATAGATGAGGATTATAGTGTAGAAAGTTATTTAACAAATGTAAAATTTATTCAAAACACTTTTTAAGAATTAATAACTTTTATTAATAATCATATTGAATGTAATCAAAATTTAGTATATCAATTTAATCATTTAACTGTATAATTTTTTTTAGATTAACTAATAAGAAAAACATGGATAATGAAAAATGGTCTCATGATCGCATCGTATGGATTACCAAATATTAGAAACTACATCATTCTGAACATAAATTGTGGAAGTTTTGGAAGAATTATCACCTGTTTTTTACTTTCATTTTGTTATCGTTAAAGAATTTTTAACCAATGATGATCATCAAAATGGAATAGTGGGGAAACTTGAAAAAATAACCGAAATTATAAATAAAAATAACGAGCAAATCAAAAAATATCTCAATAAACGTCATTTTTTAATAAAGTTGGTCAATTTCATGATCGTCATTTGCAATGCTGCAATTGAAGAAGACGAATTTATTGTAACAAAAGAAAAGGAAGAATTTGCAAGAAGAGGTGAAGCCATGTTTTCTTATATGAAATTAAAGGTGGACATGAAAAATTTTCATTATATTTCAAAGCACGAAGTAAAAATAATGTTAAAAAAAACAATTAAAAATTGTTTTATGATTACTCTTGTAAATATTTTTATCGAGTAACCTATTTTTTTTTTAATTTTTTTTGTACTTTAAAAACTTTGTATTTTTTTTAGGTAAACTAATAAAAAATATGGATTTCTTTCGAGATTATAAATGTGGAAAATATATCTCTCATAAATACAGAAAGTTGGATAAACTTAATGCAGATATTGCTGTTGAATATAAAATAGTAAAATGTTTTGTTAAATATGGTGAAAATTTTAAAGATGTTGTTAAAAATTTTCACGACAACATTTTAAATGAAGCAGTAGATGAATTGAACAAATTAATACGAAAAGATGCTGAAAAAGATGGTTTTATAAACAGATTAAGAACTTTGCAACTGTATATGCAAGCCATGTACAAATTATTTACGACAAATCAAAAAAATATTGAATGGCTTAAAACAGAAGTAGAAGACGTAAAGAAAAACAAAAAGAAAGAGATGTGGCTATGTTTGAGTATATTGAAAAAAATGTCCCCGAATTTCGCAAAGACATAATGAATCATTTTTCTTTTGTCAACAAGACTGAAAAAACAATACGTATTCGAGAAGAATTACAACGTTCATTTTTAAAAACAATGGAATATTTGAGTACCTTTTTTGATTAAATTTTTTTTTTGTAATTTTTTTATAATTTTTATTATATTTTCTTTAGATTACATAATAAAAAATGCCAAATTTAACAGTACGACCAACTAATAGTTTAATGACACTTGTTGAAACCTCATTACGTTATATACAACTATGTGCAAAATCTCAAAAAGTTAAAATTGATTATGTAATGAACAAACCAAATAAAATTGTTTACGCGATGAATAAAACCAAAGAAAATTGTTTGAGAAATTTAAATGACCATTCAAATTAATTTTTATTGTATTCAATTTATTTTTATTGTATTTTTTTAGATTAATTATTTTTTGTAATTATTTTTTTGTATTTTTTTAGGTTACATAATAAAAAATGTCAAATTTTAAATTTCATGTTGAACATCTCATCACTCAACTTTTATTATCAACAGCTGTTATTCATGATCAAACTCAAACGATAAGGAGGTTATTGGATCAAACAGAATCTTGTTTAAAAGAAACTTGTACTGGCTTTAGTCCTTGTGATTCTTGCAAAACAATATATGATTTTGTGAAACATTATATTCGTGAAGAAAATATTAAAAAAACTGTGCTTGAAATGTTTGAAAATTATACTTTATTATAAATCTTTTGTATTTATTTTTTGTAATTATTTTTTTTGTAATTTTTAGGTTACATAATAAAAAAATGGTTGTGGTTTGTGAATTTGAAATTGTTAAAAACAAAGATGGAAGCTTTGGTCTTATTGAAGATATTGATCCTGACAACAACGTTTTTCGTTACAGCCATATTCTTCCCGATTTTACAAGAGTCACTTATTTGAATGCTAAAGATTTTTTTAAGAATGAAAAAGGTTGTTTGGAAGATTGTTTGGAAGATTATCATCTTAAAGAATTGTTTCAAGAAGAAATGACTCAAGAAGAATTTGACAAATTTGTAAAACAAGTGTAACAAATCAAACCTGAAAAACTACGCGTTGATAAATATTCAGAAAAAGAAACTTTTAAAAGAGAAAAAGAAGCTTTTGAAGCATTTTTATTTTTAGATTTGCGCATGATTGAAGAAGCTTCTGAAATGTGTGAAAAAGTAGCTAAAAAAATAGGGGTTACCAAAACAATACTCTTATTTGTTTGTAAAAAACCTGATTATGTTTATGAAGCTCTATGTAAAATAGCTCAATGTGAATGTATATCTAATTGTGTATTTTGTAATTTAAATGCTTGTTACATTTATGCTGAAATAAGAAAAATTTTGCTTTATATTGAATTTTATTAAAATTTCGTATACATTTTTTTTGTATTGAATTTTGTTTAAACTTTACATTTTTTTGTATTTTGTTTAAACTTTGTATACATTTTTTTGTATTTTTTTTAGATTACATAATTAAAAAAAATGGAAAATAATATAATGTTGGCTTCGAAAAAATTAGGTTTGGCTGAAGTATTCTTGAAAAAGAGATTTTCATATTATGAAGACTTGAAAAAGAATTTTTCATATTACGAAGATGGAATTAACTATTTGGCTTCGTGTCCTTGCGAACCGAATGATAGGTGTACAAAATGTTAAGAGATCAGATCGGAAATTATATGTTCGGAAACAAAATATAAAGATTCTTTATATTGTTTTTTTTAAACTCTGCATACATTTTTTTGTATTTTTTTTTAAATTACATAATAAAAAAAATGGAAATTATTATAAACTCTTCGGAAAAATTGGAATTAACAGAAGTATTGAAGAAAAGAATAAATTATTTAGCTTTCTGTCCTTGCGATACGAACGATTTGTGTGTAAAATGTAAAAAATTGAGAATGGAAATTTTATGTACAGAAAAGATTGACTACCAAAGAATATATAAACATTTTTTATATATGATTGAATAATTTTATTTTTTATATTGAATTTTTTTTAAATTTTTTATATTGTATTTATTGTATTTTTCTAAGGCATTTTTTTTCAAATAATAATAAATGGCCAAAATTTTAAAAAAAATGTATTGTAATTTTTTATATTTTTTTTAGATTACATAATAAAAAAAAATGGAACGAGATGATATTATATTGAAAGCTTCAAAAAAAATGGATTTAACTAAAGAACAACGCTTGGAAATTTATGAAAAACAAAAAAAAGCATTAAATTTTTGGCTGAATGTCAATGTGATAAATACGACGAATCATTTCTTTGTTTGTGTTGTAGTTCTTGTGTGGATACAGTTTCAAAAAAAATCGATTTATCTAAAGAACAACTCTTGGAAGTTTATAGAAATCAAAAAAAAGGAATAAAGTTTTGGCCGAATGTCAATGAGGAGAATACGATCCTGTGTACGATTATCGTTTTCTTTGTTTGTGTTGTACTTATTGTGAGGATACAGTAAAAGAATTTTACACTATGATAGTAAAAGCTTCTAATAAACTTGGTTTATCGACGGATTTATTAAACAAAACTTTTTATATTCATAGATACGAAATACGTGATTTAGCTAAATGTCATTGTGATTTTGAACAAATGTGTCATGATTGTGATTTTAAAAAATTTTTGGTTAATCGATTGATTCGTTAATTTAATTATTTTTATAAGTTCTTTATTTTTACTTTATTTTTTTAGATTACATAATAAAAAATGCAACTAACAGAAAATGATTTGGATTTTTTGATGGAAAAAATATTCCAATACAATCAAGCTCACCCAGCTACTTTGGAAGATATTCGAATGCATGCGATTACTTCAAAACAAATTTTATGTAATTATTGTAAATGGCATGATTTGAATTACAAGTGGGATGAATTTTTCAATGAAGAAATGAAAAGAATACCTCATATATTGATTTTAATGGTCTTTCAATATATTAAAATACATTATCATGTTTATTCGAATTTAAATTTTGAACATTTTTATGATTTTTTAAAATAAAAATGTAAAGAAGATGTTTTAAATCATGTAAAAGAAAAATGTGTAGAAATTGAAAATTGTAAACATTATTTAAACGAATGTGAAGAGTGTGATGAATATAGATATTCTGATGGAGAGAATTGTTCATTTATATATTGTGAAAAATGTTATAATTCTGAATATTGATTTTTTTTAGATGAATATAATAAGAGAAAACCATAATGTTTTAGATGAATATAATAAAAGAAAACCATAAAAAATGTTCAAGATGTTAACCAAACAAAACCAATTGTCTAAAGACTAAATGATAGTTGCAAAGTTTTTGGTTAATGAACCAGATGATTTATTTTGTAAAGTGGAACAACTTGTTGAACAGAACATTATTTATATGATGTTTTTTTATAAAATACGCTATAATAAATTTGTATTCAAAATAGATTTTTAAAATACGAACAAAAATGTTAAATTTTTTTTTTTATATAAACTTTTTTATATGTACTTTTATTCTAAATTAAAAACGTTTTTTTTTCAGTAAATAATAAAAAAATGTTATCTTTGCAACAACAAAAAGCACTTCAATGGGTTGATGAAGGAAAGAATTTTTTTTTAACTGGTGGCGCTGGATGTGGAAAAAGTTATATTGTCAACCAAATTGCTCAAAGTGAACAAATTTATAAAACAATACATATTACTGCGAGTACAGGAAAAGCAGCTTATTTAATAAATGGTGTCACAATACATGCTTTTGCTGGTATAGAAACCGGTGTTAAAAATGTTGATTATTATAAACGTCATATGCATCCAGACATTAAAAAAACGTGGTTGGAAACTGATGTTTTAATTATTGATGAAATTTCAATTATTAACGCTTCAACATTTGATTTATTACATTCAATAGCTTGTGAAATTAGACAATGTTACGATAAATTATTTGGTGGTGTACAAGTGATTGCTTGTGGTGATTTTTTTCAGTTGCCACCTGTTACAGGGCAATTTGTTTTTAAATCACAAATATGGCAACACTACATGACAGAAGTGTTAATTTTAACTCAATGCTTTAGACAAAAAGACGATGAACAAATTTTTGGAGCTTTAAATGAAATACGTTTTGGTCAAGTTTCAGACAAAACTATTGATTGTTTTATGACACGTTGTTTTGAAAAGATGAAAATTTAAACTCTAAATATACAAGAATATTTTTTAGAAACATCGAAGTGAATGTTTATAACAATCAAAAAATGGAGACTATCAAACAAGAAGGGCATTGGTTTTATGCAAAAGATGTTATTAAAAATCGAAATATTCCATGCACGTTTTAAATTCCAGCGGCTGTTTATCTTAAAATAGGTGCTATTGTTATGCTTGTAAGAAATATTAATGTGGAAGAAGGTTTGTGCAATGGTACTATTGGTACCGTTATTTTATTAGAAAATAATGCAGTTTGGGTGATGATGAATAAAAAAGAAGTCAAAATTGAATGTGTCAATGAAGAAATTTTAGATTGCTCTCATGCTGTCGTAGGCTCAAGATTTGGTTTGCCTTTAAAGTTAGCATTTTCTTTTACTGTTCATAAAGCTCAAGGAAGTACCATGAATAAAGCCGTTGTTCAATTTAATTCAAAGGCTTTTATTAATAGTCTTTATCATGTTTCTTTATCACGAGTTTGTAATATTAACGATATATTTATAATTATTAATAATAAATTTGATTTACAAACACTATTTAAAAGTATTACTGTTGATTCTAATGTTTTGGAATTTTATAAAAAATACATGTAAATTTTTTTTTTTTTACATTCTTAAAAAATAAAATTTGAATAACAAACTGAGGAAACTCGTTTTAGTAATAACAGTATATGCACTGAACATTTTTTTTACATTAAAGATGATTATAAAGATGAAGATATTGTAGAAGAATCACAACTTTATACTGAAACTCAATGTCCTGATGAAATCGTTTCATCATGTTGAACAAAAAACAATGGAAGGATTTGAAACACAAATGAAAAACAGTATTTTTGGTGACTTGTTTCAAAATTTCTTATTGGGTTATAATATTGTTACTTTGTGTTGCAAGTCTATTGAAAATGCTTATTGTAAAATAATGAAACGTTGTTACAATTCACCTGTATATTTTATTAAACCTTTAGAAGGACCAACAAATTTATGTTTTATTCAAGATGCCAATGTGCGAGCTGTTTTTAATGTTTTAGAAAATGATAGCCGATGGAAGATAATACGAATATGTAATATTAAAATTAAAACTTTATCCAATTTAACAGAAAGATCCATGATGAAATTACGAGATTTTGAATTGTCTGGTTTTAAAATAAAAATGCTCATGACAGATGAACAAATTAAAAAAAAGAAAAAACACAACAAAACCTACTATGAAAAAAATAAAAAAATATTAAATCAACGAAGGAAAAGCAATCGAAAGAAATGCAAAAAAACATATTACGAAAAAAATCAACAAAAGAGGTAAGAAATAGACGAATGGTTTGGTGAATGGTATAGACCTCATTCTTTAACACAATGGGAAAAATCACTAAAAAGTTTATCTTATACTATTCTGTCTTATCAACAAAAATAGAAAATGTTTTTAGATTATAGCATTTTGTTTGAACCAGGATTATGTTTTTAGTCTGTTTTTCTCGTCTCTTTGTTGATTTGTCAATGGAATGTAAGCACCATTAAAGAATGGAATATAAAAGTGTTGGAAAAAAACACTATTGATTTATATTCTGAAGAAAATATTTTACAACTTCTTTTTGAAGATCAAGAAGAGCATAATATTTTAGCGTGTAAAGACGTTTTACAACAATTAAAAGAAATCTAAAAATATTTTATTTCAAACTTTGATTGATTTGTGTCATTGTTTTGCTTATGAAAATACTTTTAATCGTATAAATATTAAAATTTTTGCCGTTAACAAAAAAAACACCAAAATTCGATTGTTGCATTCTAAATTAAAATCACAATATAAAAGTTCTCTTGCAGAAAAATTAAAAGTAGTTTACGAAAGCGCAAACATTACTAAATACGAACGAGATTCTCAAAGAGTATTTATTAACGATGAAGAAAGAAATAAAGCCAATCAACGGAAAAAAGCAATCAACACGATAAAAATTTGTCTTTTTCAAAAAAACAATTCTTTCCAGGCTATAAGCATGTTGAATGAAAAATTTTCTACAAAGTATTTTTGTTCTAACAACTCACGTGATTTGTTTCAATGTTCAGATTGTGGACGAAAATTTACTACAGAGAAACACAAATGCGAAGGTTATTATAAACCAGACAAATTTACATACGGCGATTGCATTACTCACTATCGACCACAAAATTCGTTCATGTGTACAAGTAGAAATTTGTTTCCTTTTTTAATGACATTTGATTGTGAAACAAGTATTACAAAGTCTGAAGAAAATGCTACTTCCAAAGTCAAACCTTTATCTGAGTTGAATTATTATTGTCATTCCATTGTGATTCAATGCATTCATGAAAAATTAGCAAGAGAATGTTTTGGTTTGGATGAACAAGGTCAAGTCATTACTAAATGGATTTTTTTTTATGAAAATACGGTTGAAAGTTTAGAAAGAAATCCTTTAACCTGTCTACCAGACTACTTTCAACCAGGAGTTTCTTAACTTCACAAGACACACAGACGTATCTTGTGGGAAAAGCTAAATTGTGAAAATAATGAAAAATTTAAAATGGAATTGAGAGTTTACGATATAATTTTTTTAGCAGATACTTTAGTTCGATTTACTTATGGAATATGTTTACCGCGTTTTAAAAATTTAAATATATCAAGTAAAGAAAGAGATTTAATATGGCAAGAAGAAAATCCTTTATGTTCTATTTGTAGAACTCCCGTAGATAAAATACGTCAATCTGATGTTTATAAAAATAAATTTTCTCATATGACTCCTCAAGAAAATGAAAGATTAAATCATAATGAATTTCGCATTTATAACGACAAACGAATTCAAGTTGTGAACATGGTGTTTCAAAGAGTAGGACGTTTAGAATTGTTCATGTTACCTTGTCACGTTCAAAATTATTTAATCAACAACGATGCTGAAAAAATAAAACAAGATTTATTTCGAGTCTCCACTTTGTATTACATTTGTTGTAGATGGTGGGAAAAATTTCAATACCTATCTGCCACTAACGGTTTATTGAGTGATTATGTGAGAATCACCACTGGTGAACTTGTAGATTATATGAAACAATTGTCTTTCCTTATCATGACCGAACACCAATTTGAAAACTATTTTAATCAAGAAGATATAGAGTTGTTAGAAGATCCCTACTTTTAAATCAAAATCTTCCGTAAATGTATTAACGAAAGTGGTGATCAATACACAGATAACCTTCATTTTTTGTTTCTAATGAGAAAATTCAAGCAACCCGTCTACGAATTATGGTATCACACCATGTTGGTTGGTTTTAATAATCAATTTGAAACAAAATTTAGTTTATCTGATTTTATTCAAGATGAAAAAAATCGAGAAAAAGTTTTATTTAAATGCAATTTTTTTCTTAACGCTTTTGAAGATTATATTGTTATTGATCACGATCATTTTTCAGGACAAGTGTATGGATTAGCTCACGAATATTGCAACAAAAAATTAGCTAGATATAGTCTGCATTTGTCTTGTCCTATTTTTGCTCACAATGCTTCTTTTGATAATCGCATTATGATTGTTGAAGGTTTAAAAAAAATGTTGGATATTCCGTTATACGGTCATTTGGCAGAATCTGAAACTACACCTTTTAACGCTTTTATAAAATATAGCAACATGGAAAATGTTTTTGTTATATCTAAAAATGTGAGCAAAGTCAATATTATCTGCATCGGTAAACATATTAAAATTGTAGATAGTTTGAAAATTTTAAACTGATCTTTAGAACAAGCCAATAGTATGTTGTCACGAAAAGCTAAAAATCAAATTGTCAACACCATGTTGCATTATTTACGACCTTTACATCCCGAAGTAAATGATTTAACCGACAATCCAGAGTTTAAAAACTGTTTTATTAAAAAAACATTATTTCCTTACTCGCAAATAACAGACGAACTCTTAAACATTGAATATAAAATATTTCCACCTATTGAATTATTTGCTCAAAACGATTTAATGAAGTCTAAAAACTTACAAGAAGAAATTAAAAAATTGAAAGAAGCTTATGAAGGTGTTCAAAAATTGTGAAACTTTTTATATTTAAAAACTTTAAAATCCTTATTGCATATCTATACTGTGCTCGATACGGTCTTATTAGGTTCTGTTATGATTGACTTTGACGAAAGAACAATTGAATTTACAAAATTTCGTTTTCTAAATCATGTTAGCATTTTTAGTTATACTAGCAAATTATATTCTACCATCAGTTTAATTCCAATCCAATATCCTGCGGCCAACGAACATCAAAAAATGATTTAAAAGAGTATTTGAGGCGGTATGTCCACCAACTGTATGCAAAAATTCGCCATTGATACAGATTACTTTGAACCTAAAATAAAAGAACTCAAATTAAACAGCGAATTGAGAGGATGTTTAATTTTTATGGACGAAAATGGACAATACGGAGGAGCTCAATTAAAACTTTTACCTTTTCACATGAAATATTCTTTTGATTTGGAATGTATCACTTTAGACGATGTGATTCAAAAATATCATCGCGTTAATTTAAACGGTTTCTCAACTAGTGCTTTACCATTAAAACAGAGTATCAAAATCAAGTTGGAGGTTTTTCACCCATGGTAGAAAAAGAAATTATATCCTTTCAAGATTATTCTCCCACTGAAATTGTATCCAAACGTTATCTCAAAAACAATGGAACCTACGATATATAAAAAAAAAAACTTTTAAATTGGTCATGAAATTAAGTTCGCATGAAACTTGTGAATTTTTAGACACTTTAATATGGTTGACAACGTGCTGTGGATGTGTTGTTGAAAATATTTACAAAGTGCTTTCTCTATGGCGTTATCCTTTAGCTCAAAAAATGGTAAAAAGAAATATGGAAAAAAGAAAAGAGGCTATTAAAAAGGGTGACAAGGTAGTGGATGCTTCTTGCAAATTGCAAATTAACGGTCATTACGGAACCTTGAGTGAACAAATTGCACAAAAACTAAATACTACTTTTATTAACCACGAAGAAAAAGCATTTCAAAATAGTATTGAAAATTTTCAAAACATTCGTCGTGTTTTTTTTCAAGAAGGTCAAACAGATGAAAATAATAAAACGTTATTCCCTTTTCATTTTTTAAAATTTATTATATTACGGATCCTTATTTATTGGTGTTGAACCTGAAAGATATAAATTGGACGTTTTTGAAAAAAAAGGTATGTTTAGACGAATACGAGACGAGTGATTTTAGGTATAATGATTATTTTAAAGAAACTTTGTTTGGTTTGATGACTGATGTTAAAACTAAAAGTATTTTATTTCACGATCAAGACAATCATCATGAAATGAAAGACGCCTTTGAACTTTTAAAATCAAAAGATCATAAAAATGCTCTCATTTTAACAACCTCTGAAAAATGCAAACTCGTTAACACCTCTTTACGTATTGTAGCTTCACAAATTTTATCTTATGCCAAACTCAACGTAGGACGTTTTAGTTAAGAATTGGGACAAGTATTAAGAAATCATGGAGCTGAAAAACATTTGGTAGTAACAGATACTGATTCTGGTTGTTTTTTCATTACGCAAAAGAAACTCAAAATGCTTTCTACAACGTTTCGCGAATAGGTAGAAGAATGGATTTATTTTTCAAACTTTGGCAATCGTTGGGTGGATTATTCCAATTATAAAATGACTCATCCATTTTATTCCATTCTATACGCCAAAGAAATAAATCATTTTTAAAACGAAATACCTCCTCCCTATTACATTGCTGAAGCTTTTCCTATAGGACCTAAATGTTATAGTGTTCACAGCGTCAACGCAGATAAAGAAAAATAAAATTATTACAAAAATAGAGCTAAAGGAGTACCCAATTATAAACTCTTATTTTCAAATTATGTTAACGGCATTGATACCTATGCTGCAAAAACATTGTGTAGACCTCTTCCGTTTCCAGTGGTAAAAGAAAATCAACCTATCAAACAAAATAGAATGAGTGTCAATTACAAACAAGTTAAAATAAAAACGCACACTATTGATTTTTTAAAAAGATTCACACAAAAAAATTACGTTTTTAATGACGGAGTCATGACTGAAATTCGAGATCATTATCTTATGGAACCGATACGAGAAGCCAATTTAAAAGATTTACCTGATATGGAAAAACTTTGTAGCGATGAACACATTCAAAATTTACTTCAAATTGAAAAAAATATTATAAAAGAATCAGAGCGTTATCATACAATGGCGATGTTTAATCGAAAAGTTTTGATACCTTTATTATACGATATGAAAAAGAATATAATTTTGTAAAATTTTTTTGTAAATAAAAAAATGGAGTTTTGTTTTTTTGATCAAAAATTAATAACCCTACAACTCGAAAACAAGTTGAAAGAAGTGGGCTTAAAAAATTTTTATTTAGTAGAAAATACAGAAAACGAAGTTCAATATTATCACGACAAAAAAGGATTATTTACTTCTCGTTTAATTCTAATCACTCTAAACGGACGCGAGTTAATCCCTGAAGCATTTTTAAGTTGTTGTACAGAATATTTACTTGAATATTTGAGTTTTGTATGTCATTTAGGCTGTTATGAACAAAATTGTGAGCATTGTGAAGATTTTAATAGAATGCATAATTATTCTTGTCTTTTAGAGAAAAAAAAACGAATCATAACTTAATAGAGGACACTATATTACTAACAGAATTAGCAAGACGATTGGCGATCAATTGGAAACCTTGTGGAAGATATTTAAAACCCCGAGAAACCCCGAACCCTAACCCTGACCCTAACCCTAACCCTGACCTATTATAATATAAATATCGATGAAATAAGTTTTCAAATGGTAAAAATATGGAATCGTAACGGGACAAAAGAACAATTACTTTACGTATTGGAAAAATATACCAAGAACGGACATTGAAAAAATTATTTTAGACCGTTTTTGTAAATTTTTTTTTGTAAAAAAAAAAGATATAAATTTAAAAAAATGTTTTTTTTTAATAATATAAAAAATGGAACAAAAAGAAAAAAAACCTCTTGAACAAAAAATCGAAACTGTAGAACAAACTGCAGAGATACCGTTAGAAAAAAAAGATGCTAGATCTATCACCGAAATATAAAACGAAAAAGGTTTTCATGATTTTTATTTAAAAGGAACATCAAAAGAAACTGAACTCAAAGACGAAGAAACCCATTCACTAGTTAAAATTAATATTTTGAAACCTACTCAAGATGTCTATCCGGAAAATATAATTATTTCAGGTCATACAAACAGCGGAAAATCAACTATAACTAGAGATTTATTACATTGTGGAAAATTTCCTGATGCCGAAATGTTATTTGTGATACAAATGAGAGAACCTAGCGAATGTCAACACAAAACATGGAAAAATATTATCGAATCTTCTATAAATAATTTAGAAGCGTATCATATTATAACAGTTACCAGTCCAGAAAATTTAGATTCAGTAATAAAGAGAGCCATTGGTTTTTCCAAAGATAAATACGGTATTCAAAATAGTGATCACCGTTTAATAAAAACAATACTTTTATTTGATGACATTAGCGCTTTTTGTTTAAAAATTAAACAATACACGAGCGCGTGTTCTAGCGGATCTCATCACGGAGTAGGTACTATTACCATTTTTCATTCCGTACCTTCTAAAGCCAGTCAATATTGGAACAATTTAGTGTCTTATTACAAATGTATCATTTTTTTTGATAACAACAGCGAAATTGAAAAAATATTAAAAAACGATTTTCCTTCAACCGGCAAAATGCATCATCACGTTATCAGCGATTTGTTAAATAAAGAAACTTCTAATCAACACGGAAATTTGGCTTTATTTAAAAAAAACTCTTCTGTTGCACACTTAAGAACTCAGATTACGAGTAAAAAACAAAAAGTATTTATTACAGTAGACGCTCAAGGTAAATTGGACTTTAATTATAAGGACATGAGCGCGAACAAAAAAATTGTTAGTTTTCAATCTTTTCCCTACGTAAAAGCGCCTAATCTAAAAAATCATTATTATCTCAAATCACATCACAACAACTATAATCAAGAGAAGGAGAATAAACCCGGCGAAGAAGATAAAATCGATATAAATAAGGAAAAAGAAAATCCGATAAAAAAAAAGAAAATGGAGTAAAAGCGGAAGAGCAACACAGCTACTCGAAGAAATTAAAAGACAAAAACGATATTGATTGTGCGAATCTTCAGACGAATCTTCAGACGGTGGACCCGGTTCTGATTTTGAATGATTGGGAAAGCGAAGAATTTTTACGAATTTTACAAAACAATTAGGAATTATGCAATCCTTCCAACAAAGCGAGTAAACGTTAAGCCATGAGACAAAAGTTGGCTGTTCGAGGACAAATTTTTATTCCCAAAATGAATAGAAGAAAAGACATTGACGAAAACGAAATTAAAATATGGATGAAAAATTTTTGACGCGTTTTAACGCTGTAAAAATGTTAAAATGCGAGCTTTTATCGTATCACGAACGACAACAAATAAAAACGCTTTTCAAGAATACGTTTGTATAGAAATTAAACTTTTTGTCAAAGAATATTTGTATCCGTATCCAAAATTTGAAGAAAACAGAAAAGTCATCATGAAAAAAGAAAAAATGAAAGATAAAAATCAAGCTACATCAGACTTTGTTTATCACAAATACGACGTTTTAAAAAAATATTTCAACTCTACTCGTTTTAAACTTTATCACGAAATTATAAATTATAACGCTAGTAAATTAATCTCATTCGACACTATACAACCTACAAAAACTGTAATCGATTTATTAAGACAACAGTTTGACGTTGATTATTGTCAAAAAGAATTGTATTTTCAAAATAATTTGTATTTTTATGAAACATGAATAGATATAGACCTTTTCACGAGTCTCCTTTATTAACTTTACGTAAGGTATTAGCCAAAAATGCCTACAACATGGATGTTTTTAACAAAAATTTATTACAAATAGACGAACAAGAAAACGAACAAGGTAACCTAGAATCTGGAGAAACAAACACATCAAATGTGTCTGAGCTTATCCAGAGATTCGATTTACCTTCTTCTCGCAATTGCGCTGATCCCATCAATCTCGAAAATCAAAATGCTGGTGAAGTGAGCTTTCAACAAAAATTAAATGCTTTGTTACCTCTAGACACTATGTTCGATAGTTATATAGCTACAAGTTTAATCAGCGAACAAGAAAAATAGAAAACTTATCTCAACGTAGGAGGAGATGCTTACGCTTTTAAATCTAATTTAAATCTGAATAAACAAAGCGAATTCAACGATCAAATTGATCAAAGAAACATTAGCGAATCTTTAAGAATGATAAGAAATTTAAAAAGATTTCCTATTGAAGACAACTCTCTTACTACTACACCACCCACCTCTATTCAATCTACATTAAACACTTTACCGCGTTCTACAACTTTAAATACTATTCCATCGACTCATAAAAAATTTACACTTTGGCACCTCTTAATAAATTTTTAATTTTTCACGAAACAGCCAATGCGAGTGTAGTTCTAGAACAGCTTTATCGTAACAAATCTGTAAAAAAAATTCCCAACTTACCTAAACAGCTGGTGGACATGTGTAAAAATCAAGTCAATTATCGTTTTGGATCACATCAAATTTCTTTACGCGTTTACAAACCGAGAAACGAAAAAGCCACTTAAGCAATTTAAAAATTTATATTTTATATCTAGCCAACGTCGTAGATGTAGAAGAATCTATAGCTAGTAATATTAACAATGTCAGCAACTTTGCCTTTGAAAAAATAAACGACCCAAAACAATATTCCTATTATGCTAACGAATTTTTAACTCTACTCACTTCTTCTCATTCTGTAACAAACATGAGAATAGTAGCCGATTATTACCAAATAAGACAACTCACTTTTGCCAAATTATGGAGTTTTATCAGAAAATACAACATACCCTTTCGAAACGAAACTAAATTAACCTCCGAAGGTGTATATGCTAGTGCTCTAGCTCGATATCCTTACACTGTTATGACTTCTAGTTTTATAGAAAGTGAATCTCTCAGCGATAAAAGTTTTGGTGGAAGTAGAGCTTTTGAAATATTAACACAAACAAAAGACATTAATCAACAAAGATTTATACAATATGGCGAAATGTTTCGAGGTGATAAATTTGAAATATTGAGAGAATACATTCAAGTCAACAGTTATTTACTACCTAATAAAGATATGTTTGTTCGAATGTTAAACAACTATAACGAAAACGCGTTAGCCAGCAGACCCATCGGAGAAACGATGGTCTATTTGACGTTCAAAACTTTTTTCAACACTGTGCCTTCTTTACCTTTTAGAGATGTAACAGATGTGGCCCTATTAAAAGAAGAAGTAGAACAAACTTGTACTAAAGGAGGTATGTTGGGATTATTGCAACATTTTAAATCCAATTCAAATCAATTTTACAGTACAGAAAATACAATCAATGAAAAAAGTTTACTCGAAATGTTAATGATAATGGGTGCAATGTATAATTCTCAATTGGTCGTTTAAATTCGCTTTTAATATCTTATAAAAAATGTTTTGAAATGGATTCTAATAATATTGTAAATTTTGCTAACGCTTTAAAACATGTTATTCATTTTAAAAAAAGAAATTTATTCACTCATCCTTTAACAAAGTCTTCCTTATTAGAAATTCCTACACCCAAAAAAGAACCACGAACACGAGCATCCGATCCTTATTTAGGTCCGATAGAAACTAAAAAAGAAGAAGAACCTGTTGAAACAACTGCATCTACTGAACCTGAAACTGATCCCACATTACTAGGAGCTACTGCTTTACCTGAAACAACTGAAACTGAACCAACAGCTGCTAGTGCTAGTACTGAAACTCCAATGTTAACTAGAAGTGGTCGTTTAGGATTAAGAGCAAAAAAACCAACTACTAGATCGTCATCTACAAATATAGAAGAAAGAAAAAGAAAAGCTCCGATAACAAAATATTCCGACTTTTAAAAAAAAATGGACAGAGTCTTGAGAGATGCTACTGACAACCTTGTAGAAGATCAACTAACCAAATTATCGAGTCGTTTATTTGCTTTGACCAACGTACCTAAAATTAAAAAAGTTTTATTACAATTGGACACTTTAAAATAAAATCCAACTGAGTTAAAGTTTTATGATCAACTCAAAGCGCTTTTAGAAAATTCCATCTATGCCAAATGGAACGGTCTTATCACCGCTTGGTCACACGTTACTTTGCTTTTTAAAAAAACAACAGATGTCAACGTTAAAAAACAAGCCCCTCGGAAACCTTATGTTTACAAAACACATCAATATTCGTACGATAGACCTCGACAATATTTTCAAGCTGATTTGGCAGACATGAACAGTTTTAATTTAAATTTTGCTCCTCATCGACCCGAATTTTGTTTAGTTGTGGTTGATGGAGTATCTAAAGAAGTGTATTTGAGAGTCACTAGTAAAGAAACAGCCGACAAAGTGCTGAGCAGTTTTAAACATATTTTTGAAGACATTAAAAGAGACGATAAAACTTCTACTTGCAAACGGATCAAGGTGGAGAATTTTTTAACAACAAAATGGAAGAATGGTGTTATGAACAAAACATTGTTCATTTTAGTTCTAAAAATTATGGAAAAGCTTACTTGGCCGAATCAACAATAGGACGTTTAAAACAACTTTATCAAAAATTAAGAAAACAAGGCGAACTTCAAAAAAAGAATTGGAGTTTTTATATCGAGGACATTGAACAAAAACTTAACGAAAAAGAACGTGTCACAAGTGGAATCGCTCCTGATGAATTGAATGCTGACGACGCCAAAGGTAAAGCTCTTCGTTTAGTCGATCAATACCGAGACGGCAAAAGACGAGGACATCATTTTTCTTCCAACATGTTACATCGAGTAGAAAAAGAATACAAAAACGAAAAATTAAAAATATGCAAACCTCTCTCCGTTGGAACCGAATGTTATTTGAAAAAGTATAAAATAGATCCCAAAGACACTTTTAGCAAATCGACTACTCGCGATCAACCCTATTGGGACACTACCAAAAAAGTAGTTATTATCAAAGTCTCTAAGCGCTCTAACCCTTCAGTAGAAGGTTATTTACCCGTTTATATTTATAAAGTGGGAATAGTAGGCGATTTAAACACGACTTTTAAAGGAAAATGAGAAGATTTGTTACCTATTAACGAAGAAGACAAAGACATTTATTATAAAAACTTTAACAAATATGTTACCACTTTTTTAAAACCTTTGAAGAAAAGAGTGCAAGAAAAAAAGAAAAAAGAAAAAATGAACAATTTAATGTTTGACAATGTTTTAGATGTAAATAAATATGATTGTAGCACGTATTATTTTAGCGAAATTAAAAATAAAAATGAAGCTAGCGTGCATTATAATGTCTTGAACGATTTTAGTTTACCCTTGACTCCTAACGATATTGACAAACCCACATTTAAAAATAACACCATTTTACATTTAGCCAGTATGGACGTACCTACCAATTTAACTCGAATAGATGAAAACCTTTCCTTCTTAGAAAACAATTACGGATTAAGAATGGAATCCAAACCTGCTATAAAAAAAATGTTATCAGATATTCAAAGCGATATGATTAGCAATCCTACAAGACACATAAAATATTTTGTCTAAAAATGTTGTCTAGTACACCAATCATATACCCTTACCAGGTCACACGTTTCCTTGTTATGACATATTAGATATGGAAAACATGAACGCCGATCATTTGAGTTATATGTGGACCTTTAATGCGTCTGGTGGAGATAAACTCTTTGGCGTTATGTCACCCACCGCCTATCAAGATGATTTTTTTGTTAGAAACTTGGAACTTTATAATTCTAAATTAGATAGAGTTTTATATTTTTCAGACTTTTTTTCAAGTTATTATAACAAAGATGGTAAAATTTCATCAACAAAATATTTTATTCCAAAATATTTATTTGATCCTTCGACTGAGCTTCGATATAAAACGGCTGTAATCGATTTACCCATGATAAAGTTTAGTTTAGATAGCAACAACAATGTTCAACAAAATTTATTTAACGTTAACACTTCCCCATTTAGTAATAGAATCAATTATAATTTATTATGGTATTATAAAAAAAGAAACGAATACGCAAGAAATCCTTCTTTTTTACTACCTATTCGATCTACCTTAAGCGTGATCTCGCCTTTACAAGAAAGAGGTTTATCTTATTTCGGTTTTTTTTCAAATAGAACAAGTGATAATGTGTACGTTCTAGAAGATTTTACAAAATTATTACAATTTGATTATATTACTACTAATTCTCTATACGACAACATATTCAATTTATCATTAAATACTCACAGTAGTAAAAATTATTTAATTTATGCAAAACATCCGCTTTTAACCGCCGCACAAATAGCAGCTATTTCACCCGAAAGACAAACTATTCTAAACGGTATAGAAGAAACCTTTGTTCGACCTTTTATTCATATTATGCTCTCACCCAATTATAAAAATCCGGCTTTAACTGGAACAAATTTAACCGCCGACAATAATATTCTTAGTCTAGATCTAGATGTGTATGCTAATAACTTTTTACCTATTGCAGAAAGTACAAAATCAAAAATAAAACACATTGTACTGTGGCAAATTGCTTTCTTTTTATTAAAAATAATAATTAACACCAACACAATACCCTTTGAAGGCAACCTATATAACGTAGAAACTAATCTTAACGATTTCAACACACCTAATAATGTCAACCTTCGTATTCAATTTTTATGGAAAATTTGGAAAGATTATGTCGACACTAATCCCACTTTATCCTGGAGTTTATACCAATGAAAAAATAGTACTACCACAATTTGTAGATATTATCAAAGCTGCTTTTACAACTGCTTTTCCAACTGGATTTGGTACAAAACTTATTTATGTTACAGCAGCTGATTTAGGCGTAGAACCTACAGAATTATTAACAAGTTTTTATCAAATTTATATTCCTCTCACATCCAAAAGAAAATATTATCGTTATACTTTAAAAAATATACCGTTAGCTTCTTTACCTTTACCTTTTTTTAACGTAGATCAAGTCATATGGCCTGAAAGAGAATTAAAAATTATGGATGTTTTTACCGAAAGTTTAAACATGACAAACAATTTACTCAATCTCAATTTAAATAACTTGACTTTTGACGATCATACTTATGCAGGGTCCGATTTTAACATGTTTAGTAAATATCTTAAAAATAAAGCAAAGGGTGTGCCTTCATGCATTCCTGATCCAATAGACGGAACTTCAAATTATTATACTTTTTCTTCTTTACCATCCTTCCAAAGAAAATTATTATCACCCATTAAATTAAGCACATTACTTATGAAAAGTAACGCCTATTTTGAAATGAAAAGTAACTCCTATTCAGATTATGATACCAGTTACACATGGAATAATGTTCCTATTGGTACTCCCGAAATGAAAGGCACTCCCTTTCAAGTATTACCTTCAAACTTACCTAATGACATTTATAAAATATGGACATCCGATAGCTCTTTAATCGCTAAATATAGCGCAGAAACTTTTATTGAAGTTTTAATATATTGCGAACAAAGCAAACCTACTTTTTCAAATACCATCAAAGTACCTCTTGTCACAACAAGTACTTTAGAAAGAGCTACCACACCGAGTCTTAAAACATGGTTAAATAGTGTCAAAGTTATATTACAAGGAAATAATCTAACAGAATTGGTATTTTATTGCACTTCTCTTAATGGTCAATTCTTTTATCAAAAAAAGAGCGATGGTGCGATTATACAAACTTGGACAGACAGTTTACCTTTAAAAAATATCATTTTAAAAATGTATCAACCTGTTGGAAACAATCCTATACCTTATACTTTACTTTTACAAAGAGATCAATACAGTTTAACTCAACAAATCAATCCCTTTGTTATGCAAGTGAATCAAAATATGACCAACGCCATGTCGCTAGGTTTTAAAATTCAAAAAAGAAGACTCGCTTTCTTAAGATGTGCTCTAGTTCAAATTAGTAATTTTAATAACACTGTTTCCAACTTTCCTTCAACTACGGACGCTTACATTTTTATCAAATGCGATCAAGCTGTAAATTGTGGAATGTATATGAACAAAATTTATGTTCCCGGTATTGTTGCTTTTTTCAATTTATTAGACTACACCAATTCTACTCAAGTCACCATCAATATTGATTTTACAAAAAATCGTAATACTTCTATTCAAGGACAATTATCCACCTTTGATATCAACGATGTAGACGATTGGAAACAAACAAGATGGTCATTTCTCAATTCAAAATCTGAACCGCTTACCTTTAATAATCTTAGTTCTTCTGTTTTTTTTAATCCTACTTTAAAGATTCAAATGGTTCCGTTTTACAACTAACTAGTTTGATTAGTATAAAATAATGTCTTTTATTTTTTATTATGATTAAGAAAATATAAAAAGAAAAAAAAAGTTGTTATTTTTTTTTCTCTCACCTATCTTACAAAAAAAGTGAGTCTCTTTTGTGCCAAAGGAAGATATCATAAAAATTTAGTCAATTTAGAAGAAAAAATGATGCAAGAATCAAAAGTAAATCCTAAAGAACAATTCAGTCAAATTAAAAATCACATGCAGCAATTACAAAATCAACTGACTCAATATTCGTCTAAATCTGAATTGCAAAACATGAAATCCGAATTGGATGAAATTAAAAAAATAAAAAATAAAAAAGAAGAAATACCAGAAGAAAAACCTCCCAAGAATAAGAGAAAAAAGGAACAAATCAAATCCAAACTTAAAAAGCGAAAATGTTCAGAATCTGTAACCGAAAGTTCAGAAGAAGAAGAGCTTGTTAAAGAAAAACCTAAAAGCAAATCTAGTCCTTTACACATTTGTTCGCAATGCTTTCAAGAAGTCAATACCGTTGACAAAATAAACGGTTTATGTAGAAACTGCATTATTCAACAAAGAGCCATTTTATCAAGTCCACTCATGCAGAACAACAACGACAAAAAGAAAAAAAAAATTGAACAAAAAAAGTCTAATTGAACTTGGTTACACTCGTGCTTTAAAAGACATTAAAAATAAAAAAATACCATTTAAAAAAACTACTTCAGAATCAGAAGATGAAAAAATAGAAAAAAAAATGTTTTTCTTTTTTTTAAAAAAAAAAATCGGTTGGTTAGCTAAATATATGAGAGAGGGTGACGGCAACCGTTATACACCCAATACAAACGGTCATGTTACTATTGAAGATGTTTTGGCACAAGCAGATCACGAAAATCGTTTATTACAAGAAGCAACAAGTGGTAATATTAGCGCTGAATATAAAGCGATATTAAATGAAAAATATCCTGGTTTTCAAACAGCTCAAGCTCAAGATGAAGTCATTGCTGTTAATAATCAAAGATTTTCTTACGAGGGTGACGGCAACCGTTATACACCCAATACAAACGGTCATGTTACTATTGAAGAAACTTCTTTTTTATTTTTGATCTTACGATCTTACTTCTGACATGGCTAATTTAATTTCTTTTACCACTATACTTAACGAATGGACATATCTGCCAGATTATTATATAGATTTTGATTTATTTCTTTAGAAAAATGTTAGTACGCAAACAAGATTTAAATGTTTCAAATTTTATCCCAACTATCAAAAAAATAATACTACTTGCGTAAACAACGCTGTTATTAATCGTTCTTACGATCGATTTAAAACAATGCTAGTTAAAAAAAGTTATATAAAAGCTTTTAGAGAATTGATGATTAATCCTAATTTAGGTTTAACAGAAGAAACTGAAAATACAAACCCTATTACCTATACTGAAACCAAAGCGCTTATACAAGCTGCAGACCCTAATGGACTCATTAGACCACTCGCCGCAGTAGGAAGCGGAGCTGCTCCTATACCTCCTTGTTATCAAACAGTGCTAAGAGATAGATACAATGCTTTCATGACTGGAGAAAAAGGTTGTAAATTTAGAGTACCTTTGAGTTTAATATGTGAAATTTTTCAAATGAAAGAATATTTTGGAAAAAATAAACAAGTAAGATTTGAGTTTTATATTGAAAACGATATGAATCAAATATTAGAATGGGTAAGACCTATTTCAGACGCAGACGTAACAGCGCTTGCTAATGTAGGAGTAGCTATAAAAAACCCAATGATTTATTGCAATACGTATAGACTCAAACCTAGTTTGCCTTTGGAAAAATCTTTATATCTCAACAGTAAAAAAGACGAAATGTATACTTTACTACGTATCGCTCACTACGAACAAATTGTCACCAATGTAGAAAATGTTGCGGAAGTCACTATCAATTTGGGAAGTATAAAGACAGCAGATCTTGTACCTCACAGCATTATATTTTGTGTTAATCCAAAAAAAGAAAGCGATCATTTAAGCAAAGGTTGTTTTACACCGCTTGAAATGGCTTGCAACATGATTAAAAAAATCACCATTTATAATTACAGAAAAAACATATGTTAATTCAGCAGGTGATACTACTGAATACGATTTGACAAAGGAAGATGATCAATGGTTCCTTTGGAAAAGTTATGCTTCCTGGTGTAAAGGAAATACACCCTCTACTTTTAATATTAAATATTGCAGATTTTCATAACTTTGACGATGATAGTTTTTTGAGATATCCTAAACTCTGTTATAGTACTACTAACACTACAGAACCTTTAGTCATCGATACCACTAGCGATTTTAATTTTATCAACGATAAACCTCCTGCTACTATTGCTGGAAATAATTCGTTTCAAATCAATGTGCAATTTACAGATTAATTTAAAGGTGTACTTGTTATATATATGCAATATCCAGTTCAAGTTATAGAACAAGGGTCAGGAAACGACACTGAAGTCAACTATATTCCTACCAAATTTATATCGTCTTAATTTGTTATAGAAAACATTTTTAATTTTATTAAACAAACCCTATTTGTATTTATTATTTTATAAGTAAACGGCTATTTATTTCTGAAAAAATTTCTTAAATCTAGTTTTTTTTATTTGTTGTGTTCATGGCTCGCAGGCGTACAAGAAGAAGCGGACACCGACGTCGACATCATACTACTCGTCATCATAGAGGGAAAGGAAAATTTTTTACCAAAGTGAAAAATTTTGCTAAACGACTATTGAAATCAAACGTAGGAGGTTACGCTTTGGATTATCTTCAAAAGCAACGCAATGCGTAAAATATTTTGTTGCACCGCTTGTAAAATAAAAAAAAAAGTCATATAAAAAAAGAGGAAGAGGGAGAGTTTATTTACCTCCTTTAAAAGGCGCAGGTAGAAAACACTCAAAAAGACACTTAAAAAGACGCATGAGAGGTACATTTCTACCCTTGTTAGCAGCGGTTTTAGCTCCGTCTTTAATATCTATTTTACCGCGTTAAAAAAATGTATAAAAATCGCAAAAAACACTACAAAAAACACTATAAGAGATTAAAACGTTTTCGTAAACATTATAAAAGAAAAAGAGGTTTTGGATTAGAAGGAGACATTGTAAAAGATTTAGCAACCATTGCAGCTGCTAAATACATTCAAAAACAAATACCTACTTGGCAAAAATACGCTTTTGACTTTACACGTAATAAATTAACCGAATTAAACATATGATATACATAAAATGCGAAAAAAAAGAGGAAGAGGCCCCTATTTACTTCCATTAAAAACAATTATGCAAGGTAAAGGTAAAAAAAGAGGCTGCGGAAGAGTCTATTTACCTCCATTACAAGGAGCTGGAAAAAGAAGAGGAAAAGGAAAAGTTTATTTACCACCTCTAAAAGGAGCAGGACGAAGAAGAAGAAGACGCATGCGTGGAAAATTTATAGGACCCTTATTGGTTACAGTAGGAAGTCGTCTTATACCTCTTTTACCTACAATTGGAAAAGCTGTTCTGGGTGGCGCTATTTCTGGAGGAATTTCTTACGGAATTAGAAATATTAAACCTTAATTTTATTATAATATATATCATTAAAAAAATTTTGCACTTTGTTTTTTATTACAAATATAAAATCCCAATAATGTTCCAAGTAATATAAAAACTCCTAATAACGCTCCAAATAAATATCCTCCTACTACAATAACAATAAACAAGCTTGAAAGTGTTAATATCGACGCTATTTTCCATTTATTAATACACTTCAAAACTTCGAATACGATTCCCATGCGAGTCGTGTGTACCACCATTATCTATTGGAGGATCGGGTTTATAAGGTTGAACTACTGCTACTGTCGTTAAAGTTTGAAATGTTGTAACGGTTTGTTTTTTTATTCCATTCGTTATGAACCCATTTCATTTTTTTTCACTCCTTATATACTTTTTGTCACGCTTCATTAAAAATTTATTTCTGCGCATGCGCGGTTTTTTAGGGAACAGAATCCATTTCATTTGTAACCTTTTTTTTCGATAAAATTTTTTTGTCACCTGATCTTTTATTTCTGCGCGCATGCGCATGCGTATGCGCGTCATTCTTTTTTTTGAAACCGGGAAACTTTTTTTTTAATCCGTTCATCACTTTAATCGCTCGGTTCAATACTCTACTTCCTCGGACCCTTGCTTATCGTCGGTTCATCGTTTTTATTTCAACTTTTTTCCACTCGGACGGACGGTCTCTGAGGATACCACAAGAATTGTAACATTTAATATCATCAAATGTTATAGTGTTCACAGCGTCAATGGAGACGATGAAAAAGAGAACTATTACAAAAATAGAGCTAAATGAGTACCCAATTCTAAACTCTTATTTTCAAATTATGTTAACGGTTTTGATACCTTTGCCGCAAAAAGATTGTGTAGACAACTTCCTTTTCCAGTGGTAAAAGAAAATCAACCTATCGAACAAAATAGAATGAGTGTCAATTACAAACAAGTTAAAATACAAAAACACTTTATTGATTTTTTAAAAAGATTTACACAAAAAAATTATGTTTTTGATGACGGAGTCATGACTGAAATTCGAGATCATTATCTTTTGGAACCGATACGAGAAGCCAATTTAAAAGTTTTACCTGATTTGGAGAAATTTTGTAGCGATGAATACAATCAAAATTTACTTAAAATTGAAAAAAATATTATAAAACAATCAGAACGTTATCAAACAATGGCCATGTTTAATTGTAAAGTTTTGATCCCTTTATCATACAATCTTAAAAAAATATAAATTTTTAAAAATTCTTTTTTAAATAAAATGAAGTTTTATTTTTTATGATCAAAAATTAACAACACAACAACTTGAAAACAAAATAAAAGAAGTTGGTTTTAAAAACTTTTATTTAGTAAAAAATAAAGAAAACGAAATTCATTATTTTAAAAACAAAACTAAAGATTTTATACTTCTCGTTTGATTCTCATTACTCTTAATGGACGTGATTTAATTCCTGAAGAATTTTTAAGTTGTTGTACTGAATGTTTGATTTATTATTTACGTTTTGTGTGTCACGTAGGATGTTATGAAGAAGATTGTATTCATTGTGAAAATTTTAATAGAGTTCATTATTATTGCACTTGTCTTTTAGAAAAAAATGATTGATAATATATTATTAACAGAAATTGCAAAACGATTAAGCCGAGATTGGAAAACGTGTGGAAGATGTTTTAAAGTAAGCAAATGCCAACTGGATCTTATAGATGCAGATTACAGATATATTGAAGAAAAAGCTTTTTAAATGTTAAAAATATGGAGTCGTAACGGAACCAAAAAGCAATTACTTTATGCGATGAACATCATACCTAGAATGGACATTAAAAAAATTATTTTAGACCATTTTTTGTAAAATTTTTTTTGTAACTAAAAAAATGATATAAATTTAAAAAAATTGTTGTTTTATTAGTAAAAATGGAAGAAAAAGAAAAAAAACCACTTGAACAAAAAATCGAAACTGTAGAACAACCTACAGAGAAACCGTTAGAAAAAAAAGATGCTAGATCAATAACCGAAATATTAAACGAAAAAGGTTTTCATAATTTTTATTTTAAAGGAACATCAAAAGAAACCGAACTCAAAGACGAAGAAACCAATTCACAAGTTAAATTTAATATTTATAAACCTACTTAAGATGTATATCTTAAAAATACAATTATTAAAGGACCTACAAACAGCGAGAAATCGACTATGGCTAGAGAATTGTTGCATTGTGAAAAATTTCCTAATGCTGAAATGTTGTTTGTGATACAATTGAGAGAACCTAGTGAACTCAACACAAAACATGGAAAAATATTATCGAATCTTCTATAAATAATTTAGAAGCTTATCATATTATAACAGTTAACAGTCCGGAAAATTTAGATTCAGTAATACAGAGAGCCATTGGTTTTTCAAAAGATAAATACGGTATTCGAAATAGCGATTATCGACTATTAAAAACGATACTTTTATTCGATGATATTAGCGCTTTTTGCTTAAAAAATCAACAATATACTAGCGCATGTTCTAGCGGATCTCATCACGGAGTAGGTACCATTACCATTTTTCATTCCGTACCTTCTAAAGCCAGTCAATTTTGGAACAATTTAGTGTCTCATTACAAATGTGTTATTTCTTTTGATAACAACAGCGAGATTGAAAAAATATTTAAAAATGATTTTCCTTTTACTGGCAAAATGCATCATCACGTTATAAGCAATTTGTTAAATAAAGAAACTTCTAATCAAGACGGACATTTGGCTTTATTTAAAAGAAACTCTTTGGTTGCACGATTAGGAACACATATTACAAGTAAAAAAAGTATTTATTCAAAAAGTATTTATTCCAGTAGACGCTCAAGGTAAATTGGACTTTGATTATAAAGACATGAGAGTTAACAAAAAAATTGTTAGTTTTCAATCTTTTACCTATGTCAAGGCACCTCATTTAAAAATCATTATTATCTCAAATCACTTCATAATATCTACAATCAAGAGAAGGAGAATAAACCCAACGAAGAAGATAAAAACGATATAAATAAAGAAAAAGAAAATCTGATAAAAAAAGAAAATGGAGCGAAAGCGAAAGAGCGACACAGCTACTCGAAAAAATAAAAGACAAAAACAATATGGATTATGCGAGTCTTCAGATGAATCTTCAAACAATGGACCCAGTTCTGATTCTAAATAATTGGGAAAGCGAAGAATTTTTAAGAATTTTACAAAACGATTACGAATTATGCAATCCTTCAAACAAAGCAAGTCAATGTCGAGCCATGAGAAAAAAGTTGGCAGTTCGAGGACAAATTTTTATCCCCAAAATGAATAAAAGAAAAGACATTGATGAAAACGAAATTAAAATATAGATGAAAGAAATTTTGACATGTTTTAATGCTGTAAAAATGTTAAAATGCGAACTTTTATCAGATCACGAAAGACATCAAATAAAAAACGCTCTTCAAGAATACGTTTGTATAGAAATTAAACTCTTTGTCAAGAATATTTATATCCGTATCCAAAATTTAACAAAAACGGAAAAGTCATCATGAAAAAAGAAAAAATGAAAGATAAAAATCAAGCCAAATCAGACTTTGTTTATAACAATTACGACCTTTGAAAGAATATTTCAACTCTATTTGTTTTAAACTTTATCACGAAATTATAAATTATTATGCATAAAAATTAATCTCATTCGACACTATACCACCTACAAAAACTGTAATCGATTTATTAAGACAGCAGTTTGACGTTGCTTATTGTCAAAAAGAACCCTTTTTTCAAAATAATTTGTATTTTTATGAATCATGAATAGATATAGACTTTATCACGAGTCTCCTTTATTAACTTTACGTAAAGTATTAGCCAAAAATGCCTACAGCATGGATGTTTTTAATAAAAAATTATTGCAAATAAATGAACAAGAAAACCCAGAAGTAAACCTAGAATCGAAAAAAACAAACAGATCAGATTTGTCTCAACTTATTCAGAGATATGATTAACCATCTTCTCTTAATTATGCTGATCCCATCAATCTCAAAAATCAAATCGCTGGTAAAGTGAGCTTTCAACAAAACTTTAATGCTTTGCTACCTCTAGATAATATGCTTAACAGCGATCTAGCTACAAGTTTAATAAGCGATCAAGAAAAATGGAAAAAATATCTCAACGTAGGAGGAGAGGCTTACGCTTTAAAAACTATTTTAAATTTGAATAAACATAGCGAATTCAATGATCAAATCGATAAAAGAAATATAAGCGAATCTTTAAGAACGATGAGAAACTTAAGAGGATTTCCTATTCAAGACACCTCTCTTACTACTACGCCTCCCTCCTCTATTCAATCTACATTAAACACTTTACCACGTTCTACTACTTTAAACCTTATTCCATCAACTCATAAAAAAATTTATACTTTGACACCTGTTAGTTAACTTTTAATTTTTCACGAAACACCCAATTTGAGCGAAATTTTAGAACAGCTTTATAAAACCGAATCTTTAAAAAAAGTTCCCAACTTACCTAAACATCTCATCGATATGTGTAAAAATCAAGTCAACTATCGGTTTGGATCTCATCAAATTTCTTTACGCGTTTACGAACCAAGAAAGGAAAAAGCTACTCTAAACAATTTAAAAATTTATATTCTATATCAAGCCAATGTTGTATATGTAGAAGAATCCATAGCTAGTATTATTAACAATGTCACCAACTTTGCCTTTGAAAAAATAAACGATCCAAAACAATATTCTTTTTATGCTAACGATTTTTCAATTTTACTGACCTCTTCTCACTCTGTAGCTAGTATGAGAATAGCAGCTGATTATTACCAAATAAGACTACTTACTTTTGCGAAATTATGGAGTTTTATTAAAAAATACAACATACCCTTCCGAAACGAAACTAAATTAACATCCGAAGGTGTATATGCTGGTGCTCTAGCTCGAGATCCTTACACTGTCATGACTTCTAGTTTTATAGAAAGCGAATCTATACCCGATAGAAGTTTTGGTGGAAAGAAAGCTTTTGAAATATTATCAGAAACAAAAGACATTATTCAACAAAGATTTATACAATATGGCGAAATGTTTCGAGGTTTTAAATTTGAAAGTTTGAGAGAATACATTCAAGTGAACAGTTATTTACTGCCCAATAAAGATATTTATGTTCGAATGTTAAATAAGTTAAATAACTATGACAAAAACGCATTTGCCAACAGACCAATCGGAGAAACCATGCTCTAATTAATATTTAAAACTTTTTTCAACCCTGAACCTTCTTCACCTTTTAGAGATGTAACAGATGTAGCCCTATTAAAAGAAGATCTAGAGCATACTTGTGCTAAAGGAGGTGCGTTGGGATTATTGCAACATATTAAGTCTAACTCAAATCAATTTTGCAGCACAGAAAATACAATCAAAGAAAAAAGTTTACTTGAAATGTTGATGATAATGGGTACAATGTATAACTCTCAACTTGATCGTTTAAATTCACTTTCAATATCTTATAAAAAATGTTTTGAAATGGATTCTAATAATATTAAAAATTTTGCCAATGCTTTAAAACAACTTACCAATTTTAAATAGAAAAATTTATTTACTCATCCGTTAACAAGGTCTTCCTTATTAGAAATTCCTACACCCTAAAAAGAACCACGAACACGAGCATCCGATCCCTACTTAGCTCCAATAGAAACTAAAAAAGAAGAAGAACCTACAGAAACAACTAAAACCGAACCTACTGAATCACCTGAAACTGCTCCCGAATTATTAGGTGCTAGTGCTTTACCTGAAACAACTGAAACTGCAGTTGAACCAACAAGTGCTAGTGCTAGTACTGAAACCCCAATGTTAACTAGAAGTGGTCGTATATGATTAAGAGCAAAAAAAGTAACTACTAGATTGTCATCCACAAAACCAGAAGAAAGAAAAAGAAAAACTCCAATAACAAAATATTCCGACTATTAAAATGGATAATGTTTTGAGAGATGCTATTGACAACCTTGTAGAAGATCAACTCACCAAATTATCAAGTCGTTTGTTTGCTTTGAAAGACGTACCCAAAATTAAAAAAGTTTTGTTACAATTGGACATTTAAAAAAAAATCCAACCGATTTAAAATTTTATGAACAATTTAGGACGCTTTTAGAAAGTTCCATTTATGCCAAATGGAACGGTCTCATAACAGCTTGGTCACACGTCACTCTACTTTTTAAAAAAACAACTACTCGTAATATTGGGACACTACCAAAAAAGTAATTATTATCAAAGCCTCTAAACGGTCTAACCCTTCAGTAGAAGGTTACTTACCCGTTGACATTTATAAAGTGGGAGTAGTAGGCAATTTAAATACGACTTTCAAAGTAAAATGAGAAGGTTTATTACCTATTAACGAAGAAGATAAAAACATTTATTATAAAAACTTTAGCGAATATGTTAATACTTTATAATAAAAAGAAAAAATGAACAATTTAACTAATAGTTTAACTCAACAAATCAATCCTTTTATTATGCAAGTAAATCAAAATATGACCAACGCCATGTCGCAAGATTTTAAAAGTCAAAAAAAAAGACTAGCTTTCTTAAGATGTGCTCTCGTTCAAATTTGTAACTTTAACGACACCGTTTCCAATTTTCCTTCAAGTACGGACGCTTACATTTTTATTAAATGTGATCAGGCTGTCCAATGTGGAATGTATATGAACAAAATTTATGTTTCTGGAATTGTTGCATTTTTTAATTTATTAGATTATACTAATTCTACTCAAGTCACCACCAATATTGATTTTACAAAAATCGTAATACTTCTATTCAAGGACAATTAACCACCTTTGATATCAACGATGTGGACGATTGGAAACAAACAAGATGGTCGTTTCTCAAATCAAAAGCTGAACCCTTCACCTTTAATAATCTTAGTTCTACCGTTTTTTTTAATCCTACGTTAAAGATTCAAATGGTTCCGTTTTACATTAACTAGTCTGATTTGTATAAAATAATGTCTTTTACTTTTTATTATGTTTAAGAAAAAATAAAAAGAAAAAAAAAATTGTTATTTTTTTTCTCTCTCTGCTTTTTTTACAAAAATGAGTCTCTTTTGTTCCAAAGGAAGATATCATAAAAATTTAGTCAATTTAGAAGAAAAAATGATGCAAGATTCAAAAATAACTCCTAAAGATCAATTTAATCAAATTAAAAATCATATGCAACAGCTACAAAATCAACTTACTCAATATTCTACTAAATCTGAATTACTAAACATGAAATCAGAATTGGACGAAATAAAAAAAATGAAAAATAAAAATGAAGAAATACAAGACGAAAAACCTCCCAAGAAAATGAAAAAAAATGTACAAATCAAACCCAAAGCTAAAAAACGAAATTATTCATAATCTGAAACCAAAAGTTCTGAAGAAGAAGAAATTGTTGAAAAAAAACCTAAAATGAAATCAACTCCTTTACACATATGTTTACAATGCTTTCAAGAATTCAATGCAGTTGACAAAATAAACAGATTATGTAGAAACTGTATTATTTAACAAAGAGCCATTTTATCAAGTCCACTCTAAATGCTGCAGAATAACAACAAAAAAAAGAAAAAAAAATTGAATGAAAAAAGTTTATTTAAACTTGGTTACACTCGAGCTCTAAAAGACATTAAAAACAAAAAAATACCATTAAAAAAAAAATCTGAGAATCAGAAGATGAATAAATAGAAACAAAACTATTTTTTCTTTTTTAAAAAAAAAATGTGCTCATTAGCTAAATGTATGAGAGATGGTGACGGCAATCGTTATACACCCAATACAAACGGTCATGTTACTATTGAAGATGTTTTGGCACAACATAACCTCGAAAATCGTTTATTGCAAGAAGCAACAAGTGGTAATATTAGCGCCGAATATAAAGCTATTTTAAATGAAAAATATCCTGGTTTTTAAACAGCTCAAGCTCAAGATGAAGTCATTGCTGTTAATAATCAAAAATTTTCTTATGATCTTACTTCTGACATGGCTCATTTAATTACTTTTATCACTATACTTAACGAATGGACAAATCCACAAGATTGGTATTTGGATTTTGATTTATTTCTTTATAAAAATTTGAGCACGCAAACAAGATTTACGCCTACAACAGATGATGGTTTAATAGCAAAAGTGTGTCTAGTTTCAAATTTTATTCACGCAATTTTATTCACACAATTTTATTTAAAACTATCAAATTTTATCCCAATTATCAAAAAAATAATACTACTTGTGCTAACAATGCTATCATTAATCGTTCTTATGATCGTTTTAGATCAATGCTGATTAAAAAAAGTTATATGAAAGCTTTTAGAGAATTGATGAATAATCCTAATTTAGGTTTAATAGAAGACACTGAAAATGCCACAAACCCTATTACTTATGCTGAAACCAAAACGCTTATATAAGCTGCAGACCCTAAATGACTCATTAGACCTCTTAATGCAACAGCACCTGCCACAGTGGCACCTGCTGGTTATCAACAGCGCTAAGAGATAGATATAATGCTTTCTTGACCGGAGAAAATGGTTGTTAATTTAGAATACCTTTGAATTTGTTATGTGAAGTTTTTCAAATGAAAGAATATTTTGGAAAAAATAAACAAATTAGATTGGAACTTTATATTGAAAACGGTATGAATCAACTATTAGAATGGGTAAGACCTATTGCAGACGCTGACATAACAGCCCTTGCCAATGTGGGAGAAGCTATTAAAAACTTAATGATTTATTGCAATACGTATAGACTCAAACCCAGTTTACCCTTGGAAAAATCTTTATATCTTAACAGTAAAAAAAGACGAAACGTATACTTTACTACGTATCGCTCACTACGAACAAGTTGTAACCAATGTAGAAAATGTCACAGAAGTTACTGTCAATTTGGGAAGTATAAAAACAGCCGATATTGTACCCCACGGCATTATATTTTTCGTTAATTCAAAAAAAGAAAGTGATCATTTAAGCAAAGGTTGTTTTACGCCAGTCGAAATGGCTTGCAACATTATTAAAAAAGTCACACTTTATAATTACAGGAGAACATTTGTTAATTCAGCGGGTGATACTACTGAATACGATTTGACAAAGCAAGACGATCAATGGTCAATTTGGAGAAGTTATGCTTCCTGGTCTAAAGGAAATACATCCTCTACTTTTAATATTAACAATATAGCCGATTTTTATAATAGTGACGATGACAGTTTAATGAGACATCCTAAATTGTACTTTAGTACTACTAACACTAGTGAACCTTTAGTCATCGATACCACGAGCGATTTAATTTTGTCAACGATAAATCTCCTGCTGTTATTGCTGGAAATAATTCGTTTCAAATTAATGTACAATTTACAGATCAATTTAAAGGTGTACTTACTATGTATTTGCAACATCCAGCTGAACTTGTAGAAAGCGGTGTAGGAGACGAATATGAAGTCAACTATATTCCTACCAAATTTAAATCGTCTTAATTTGGTATAAAAAACATTTTTACTTTTATTAAACGAACCCTATTTGTATTAATTATTTTATAAGCAAACTACTATTTGTTTTTAAAAAAAATCTTAAAAATCATAAATCTTGTTTTTTTTTTATTTCTTGTGTTAATGGCTCGCGGGCGTACAAGAAGAAGCGGTTACCGTCGGCGTCGTCATTATAGAGGTAGTGCACGTCATCATAGAGGGAAAGGAAAGTTTTTTTACCAAAGTTAAAAGTTTTGCCAAACGTCTACTAAAATCAAACGTAGAAGGCTACGCTTTGGATTATCTTCAAAAACAACGCAATGCGTAAAAATTTTGTTGCACCGCTTGTAAAATAAAAAAAAGTTTATGTAAAAAAAGAGGGAGGGGAAGAGTTTATTTACCTCCTTTAAAAGGCGCGGGTAGAAAACAATTAAGAAGACGAAGAAAAATACGAGGAGGAGATTTAGCAAACACTTTAAGAAAATTTAAAGTTTACCCTTGGTATGTAGCTTAAAAGAAACAAATGCAAAAAACTAAATTTGATCATGCTAAAAAAACATGTCCTTACAATATAAATTTACTTTAACTGTCCTCAAACACCTCGTAATGCATAGAAAAAGAGGAAGAGGAAGAGTTTATTTACCACCGTTAAAAGGCGCAGGTAGAAACCGTTTAAGAAGACATTTAATAAAACGCATCCGTGGTAAATTTCTTCCATTGCTAGCTGCAGTTTTAGCACCAACATTATTATCATCTCTTATACCGCGATAAAAAAATGTATAAAGGAAGACATAAAAAAAAACATTATAAAAGACATTATAAAAAACACAGAACAAGACGTATGCGTGGAAAATTTTTAGGACCGCTTTTAGGAATGGTATCTAAAGTCGTTTTAATTCCTTTGCTAGCGCTCTTCTACCTACCATTGGTAAAGCTGTTTTGGGTGGAGCTATTTCAGGTGGAATTTCTTACGGAATTAATCACATTGGAAAAAAATAGTATTATAATATATAACAATAAATTTACAATGTGTTTTTTATTATTTTACTACATATATACAATCCCAACATTGTTCTAAGTTATGTGAAAACTCCCAATAACGCTCCAAATAAATATCCTCCCACTACAATAACAATAAACAAGCTCAAAATTGCTAATATTGTCACTATTTTTTCTTTATTAACGCACTTCAAAATTTCGAATATGATTCCCATGCGAGTCGTGCGTACCACCATTTTCTATTCCACCATATTCTATAGGTTGAACTACTGCCACTGTCGTTGTAGTTTGAAATTGTTGTAATGGTTTATTTTTCGATTCCATTGATTATAAACCTATTTTCATTTTTTCACTCTATATATAATTTTTTCGTCACGCTTCATTAAACAAATTAAAATTCCTGACAATAATTTTATATTCCCCCTCTCACTTGCTCTTCACCACCGACCATTGACGACGACCCCCCTCAAATATTAACAACACCAGTCGATACAGAACACAGATGTCGATTAAAGTGTTCTTAACGGGACACACTTTTCCAACATTCATATATCATCAAACAGGGCTGCAAGCAAACACTATTTCAGTTGAAATTTCCGGGAAGAGAAGCGAGGAAGTTTATTAAGCAAGATAACGATTAAAAGGCAACTTAAAAGATTGGAAATTAAATGAATCTAGAAAGCAACACGAAGGGCGCGATATCCCAATAACTGATGTTCGAGGAAAAAACTACACGAAAATATTGGATGAGACTTAATTGAATGACGAGTAACACAAGAATGAATTTTAGTAGATTGCACAAAGAGACGCTAGCTTTAGTGCAACGCCAAATACAGTATTTACAGAAAAGAGAAAAAGGAGTAACATTACGACAATGTGACAACTGTTGAAAGTTGGCTGCAAAAGCAAGTCCAACTATATTTACAATGCGTTTTTGCACCTTGTCGTTAAGTGAAAGGGCATCATTTGAAGATCCATATATTGGCAAAAAGATGTTACCTGATACACCGTAAGAAGAGATTTTATGAGAAAGTTGAGAGCAAAGCTTTAACCTCTCCACATCTATCTAATGCGCGATCAAACCATGGTTGTTACCGTTAACAAATCAGAAGTAGAAAAAGAAAATCAAAATTCATGTTGATGATCAAATAGTAGGCTATTAGATTCAAGATAAAAGTATAAGTGCTTGTTAATTCAAAATTCAAAATCTTGCTTATGAAAGGAAGAAGACTAATGAAACGGTAGTTAAACAAGTCAGATCGCTCTCTGTTAAACCTATTTTCAAATTTTTTGAAAATAGGGTTAACAGATGCTACTTTCCAGGAGGCTGGAAAACAAGACTTTGATAAGCACTTGTTAAATAGTTTTGAAAGTATAGACGACATCTGCAGAGAACACTTCTGCGAGACTATAATAGGCATGTTGTCCGGACAACAAGCTGTAGAATAGGGTGTCCCGAAGAAATATATATTTTTTTTAAATGTGCGCTATCTAGAACTTAGTTACTAGGTATATTAGGGGTCATCCATAAATGATGTCAGTAAATATAGGGGCGGAGGGAGTGCTGGAAAGTTTGACACTAATTGACAATGGGGAGGGGGTGTTGAGGCCAAAATGATGTCAATTTAAATTATTTTTTTAGTTTTAATGAGCAGATTTTAACGGTATTTACATCTACTAAATGGTATAGAAATGATGTTTTGTTTGTGGGGAAATTAATATTAAATGCGGGAAATTTGATATTATATTTTAATAAATTATTTATAATATAATATTATAAATTAGTATAATAAGTTTTCCAGAGACATTAAATAAATAACAACTACTAACGTAAAATAAAAATTACTATCGTTTTATTAATATATTACCATTTGATTGCGAATCAAATCATGTCAGAAATATTAACTCTTTGTATATAAAATTCACAATCGTTATTCGCTCCTTAGCGGACTATAAAATGTAGTTCAAAGTAAACTCATAAAAATAAAATCATAAATTTGTCATTTTTTGAAATTAAATTGTCGTTATTTCAAATACGAAACTCTAATTGCCTCTAGTTGATTGTAAAACGTGATGCAATGCAAACACATAAAGTCTATTGAAAATTCAAAAAGCTAATTTCTCCCTTGCGGGTTGAAGAAACTCTTTTAAAAAGCTTGCTCCAACGATGAGCAAAATCATTATTCTGATTGTGATGTAAACAATACTAATAAAACCGCATTACTTAACTTATTGATGGTCTCGTATCGAAATTCTGATCCCGATAAAAAAAAGACTAATATCCAGAAAGAAGTCCATAGTATATAGAATTCATTAAAAGAAGAGAAACTGGTGCATAAGGATCTTGAATCAAGAGTAATGTATTTAAGCAATTTATTTAATGAAAAGGCAATGAAGTTCAAGAGCAAGCAATCATCATTTTGTGCCAATACTCCAAAACAGTCTGCCCCCACGTATACTCTACTTGAATTTGACAAGAATTCCTCACAGTTTGTTGAGCCCACCAATGAGCGATCTGTTATTGATGATCAACAAAGTGCATTAACTTTGAGTTTGTTAACCACGAAAAATGAAAAAAATGCAAGAACAGTGGCTCAAGATCGACTCAATTCTAAGATTGCAGCTTTAAATTGTGAAGTTGCTGGACTAAAGACTAGAAAGAGAAGTGGATTTATTGCTGAATCTGAAGAGGATGATTTGAAAAAGAAAACGAAGAAACTAGCTCATCTATGTAAAGAACTGGCCAAAAAAAAGTATGATCAAGCTCAACAGAAGAAAACTAGAGAACTGAAAAAAAGCTAGAATGGAGGAAATTTGCTTGGAGGATCCAGAAGTCAAAGAAAAACTAAAAATCAGAAAGAAACCTGGTTGACCGTCATTAGAAATAGATTAACCTCTTCTTTTGAAGGCGATTATGGATATTGCTCTCCATGGTTCGTCCGCTGATTAAAGACGTCGGTCAGAGGTTCTTCGGGTAATGATAGCTTAGCTATGCTTGTTAATATTGTATTTGTTAGAATTTTACTCTTAATTAGTACTTGCACTATTGTAAAATATCCTTGAAATGTTAACAACTAATTTCGAGATTTGATTTGAATATAATTTACAAAATAAATCCCGTTTTCTGTAAAAAAGTTAATTATATCCAAAAATATTTCTTTATTATTTAGAGCATTAAAACTCTCGACGAATTGACATCCGAGATAAACAAAATAGGATTTGCAATCAGCAAGAGCGCCCTCTATACTTGTCTACTTTCGAGAAGTTACGGAACATTAGAAGGCAAAAGGCACGTAAAAACAGTCTCTGTTAGACTGATCAGTCCTCAGAATGAATCTCATTTAAAATATGTTGACGGACTCTTTTGCAGTTCAACTGTAAAATATGTGGAAGAAGTTTGTTCTGTTTTAGGGCCTGATGAAGTAAGCTTTATAAGCCAAGACGACAAGGCTAGAGTGCCGATTGAAATCACAGCAGCCAAAAAAAGGCGCCGTTGTTGATGAATTTTGAGTACCGCGTAACTCTCCCGGACCACGACTGGGTTGTGGTTGCTAAACACAAGCTTATACCATCTGTATACGCTGGAATTACGATCAAAAAAAGATGGTCTCGAAAAAACAGATGCTGTTACTTATTCTGGACCTACCTACATTGCTTTTCAATCAGAAAAACACGCATCCTCGAGCGCCTTTGCTCATGGATTAGACTTTCAGCGGCTCTTGGACATCAAAGAATTCGACTCTATTACCAGAAATCCTCAAACTAATATGGTTAAGTCTATCGTTGTGTTTAGCGTCGATGGAGGACCCGACGAAAATCCCAGATACCAGAAAGTAAATGAAATCGGGATTCCCCATTTCTTTAAGAATAACCTTGACGCTCTTATCATCATGACGAACGCTCCAGGCCGCAGTGCATTCAACAGAGCTGAGCAACGAATGGAACCTCTTAGTAAAGAATTATCTGGGGTAATTCTTCCGCACGAACATTACGGAACTCATCTTGATTCTCAAAGTAATTACATTGACAAAAGTTAATTTGTAAAAGTATTAATAAAATTTTTAACCTATAATAACCAACATATCTTTTTAAATCAGGCAGGACAATAGATGAAAATTTAGAAAAACAGAACTTTGGTTTTGTTGGACAGGTTTTGGCTGATATTTGGTCTGATCTACAAATTGACGGTTATCCAACCATTGCAGAGTATATTGATCCAGACAAATCAGAGCTAGAATCAAAGAGCCTTTTACTACAAGACCAACGTTGGATTGCCAATCATCTTCGTACAAGTTAATATTTTACTCAAATTGTGAAATGTGAAAATTGTTCTTGTTGTCGGACTATAAGAAGCTCTTACTTTACTCTAATGAGAGCAAGATTTCTTCCGCCACCTGTCTCTGTCAACCAAACGAGAGACGGGCTCAAAGCAGTAGATGTCTCAGAAGGAGAAAAAGAATAGTTTCCATCATCCGTCTTTATGCTCATTGCATCAAACATTGAAAGTATTCTTCCTCGCACTGCCAAAGGATTTCCAGCTTTGTCGTATGATGCGTTTTGTCCATTAATTCAGTCTAGCCTAGCTGATAGAATCTGTAAAAAGTAAAATATCTACTTTGCCTCTCAAGCTATGTTGAAAAAGCACGCTTCCATTCACTCTTCTGCTATAACACTCCCTCTAGTCAAAAGGGTCCAACCTGTTCGTATTGCTGCCAAGCGTTACAAACAGTTTGACAAACAGCAAACAGAATTTTTGGCAGTCATCGGCTTGCAGAAGGGTTCGGAAACTGCTGAATGGTTAGATGAAAATAAAGTTGACGCAACGAATTTGATTGTACCTCAAGAATACGATAACCTTTAGGAGCGCGAAGAGCATTCACTACCTATTATTTCAATCAATGATCACTTCAACAACCCATGGGAAGATTATTATTATTATTATTATTATTATTATTATTCAGTGATCAAATACAAATACAATAATCTATTTATAATTTGATGAAGAGGTGCTACACCAGGCCCCCCTATGCTGACGAACATGGAGATACAGAAGCTACAGACAAAGCAGCAACTGTATCTATAAAGTTACTTTCTTATGTTGTTTTTGAAAGCGTTGATGGATTGAGCGTTCACTGCTTCTTGTGAAAGCGCATTCCATGGGGCGACAATTCTATTTGAAAAAAAGTTATACCGCTCCTCGCAGTTTTTTACCATCTGACGTTCTAGTTTATGGTTATGGCCTCTTAGAATATACTTATCTTTACTTTTTGAAATTTTTTGCGGGACAACAAAACTAACAAGCTCGAGTTTACGAGTGATTTTGAATTGCTCGATAAGATCTGCTCTTTTGCGGCGTTCTTCAAGAGTTGTTAAACCGAGCCGTTGGAGTCGATCTTCATAGGTCATGTGTTTAATAGTCGATATTGTTTTTGTTGCTCGATGTTGGACTTGCTCGAGAATGGCAATGTCTGATTTTAAATGCGGTGACCAGGCTTGTACAGCAAACTCAAGATGGGGGCGAATGTAAGTGAGATACAGAGTGCGCCATAAATAAAAACTGCGACTGCGAAATGTTTTTTTGAATCGCCCTAGCACTCTATTCGCTACTGATGCGGCTGACTCTATTTGCGGTCTAACGTTAAGGTCATTCGAGACCATCACACCAAGGTCTCTTTCGACTTCGGTTTCTTCGAGAGGACGACGGGTGCCGTCGACGTTTGACATTGAGTATTTGTACGTTGACTTGTTACATCCGCGCCCAACATGCATTACTTTGCATTTCTCAACGTTGAAATGCAAGAGCCAAATATGTGACCATTTCACTGCTCTGTCAACGTCATCTTGGAGAGTGATGTTGTCCGACTCCTTTTTAATTATCCCTATTATTTTGCTGTCGTCGGCAAACAGTTTCATATGATGAGTAATACTGTCCGGAAGGTCGTTTACAAAGATTACGAATAGCAATGGGCTCAAGCTGCGATCCAGTCAAGAAGAGCGCTTTGAATACCGTACGCTCTCAGCTTATGAAGAAGGCGTTTATGTGGTACTTTGTCAAACGCCTTTGCAAAGTCTGTGTAAATGACGTCTACTGCATGTCTGCAGTGAGTTGCTTCCATTATATTAAAGATATATAATACTATTTGCTTAGTTGATTATTTATTGAGATATCGACTATTATATAATATAACTTGATGAGATCTGCTATTATATAAATGTATAATTTAGTCAGAAAAAAAATCAATGGTTTTTAAGCATTTTTATCGTTTTTTAGGGGAGGAGTACACAAAAACTGACATCATAGATAACGGGGGGTTGGCCAAAAATAGACAGTTTGACAAAAAGGGGAAGGGGGAGTCGAAAAATTGAGAAAAAACACTGACATCATTTATGGATGACCCCTTATGATCAAATATACTAAAATTTTTAAATTTAAACGGTTATAAGTGCTTGGTGCAAAACTTCAAATTTTCAAAATTTTTGATTTTTTTCTATTTTTAAGATAAAACTTGTAAATAATAAAACAAAAATTATGTTAAAAATTTATTATAATAAAATTTATGTGAATTATTTGTTGCATATGTTAAAGAATCGTGGAAAGAAATGTTAAACAAATATCACAAGTATTTCTAATCTGATTTAATTGGGTTTTAGTCAGATATGTATTCCACGTTTTTCTGTGGTTATTTGCAACCATTAAGACATTCTGTTTCGTATCTTCATTTTAGTATGACATAATAAAGTCTTGAACTAGTTTTGTATTTCTTTTTGCACAATCATTAGTGCAGTTTCCCCAAACTTTATTGCTGCCTCGACTAGGTGGATAGGTGATCTAATCTCTTAAGAAGTCTAGTTAAACTTCACCAGAATATCTGATAATGTGTCTATCTTGTTAACAATCTTTTACCAAATCTTCTGTAAGTGCACATAAATTTCTCTTCTTAGAGACTTGGTCTCAGCGCCAGTCAGTATTGTCATCAAATGTTTAATATGTATTTCGATAATATGGCAACAACATATGCACCAGACTTGTATTAAGGATAGTTGATAGAATTGTAACTGCTCCTGCAAATTTTCCAGTGTTGGATGCAGTTGTGTCGCAGCAAACACCAATGATGTTGTCGACAATATCATAGTATTCCAAGAGATTAAGGAATAAATGCGCCTGCTTGAAGTTTCTGCCTGCACTATGCCAAGCAAAAAATTATCTCTACATTCTAAATCTGTACTGGTTCACTAACTGCTATTCTCTCACAAGTAACTGTCAGATCATTTTCTTCTTCCATCTGTGTAAAATTTTTTTTTCCTTTTAAAACATTAACAACATCCTGTCGTAGTGTTTCTCCTTAATTAATTAAATTGTACGTTTAAAATAATAAAGATAATAAAATAAATAAACTTGATCGCTTTTGTGAATAAGAGTTACCAAGCTTTTCAATAATTCTGTATCTTTTTCTGTAGAGTAGATCTTGATAAATTAATCTCATGCAAGTCAACACCTGTTTTATTGCAGATAGCATAAATTATGCCAGCCTGGGGCCTGACACCAATTCTATACCGAACACTAACAGCAGAAGTAGCTTCAATTAGTTCATCAGGTGTTAATTCTAAAATTATTTTCCATTTTTTTAATTTGGATACATTATATTTAGAATCATCACTTTCTTCACATAAAATGGACCTTTTAAATGGTCTAACATCATCTTCAAATTCGATTTATCCATCCAAAGCTGTGCTTTTCTTGTCTGTTGACTTCTGTAACCTGTCAAATGTTCCCACAGTCCTTTTCTCTTTTTGAACCTTTGTGTTTTACAGATAATTCAACTGCTTAACTCTTTCAAATCTCTTCTTTCTTCTCAGAGCCCTAATTTCAAATTCTTTATCTTGCTGTGCAGTCATGATCATATTCATACAAAGATCTCCGCTCTTCGTAGAAGGCAATATCTTCTTTCTTAGCCTCTTTTGTTCTTCTCTGATCTTTTGTTATCATGTCAATTATTTGAGAAACAGATATATCAAACAAGCTATTAACCTCCACTTGGAAATCTACTAGCTTTTGAGTCCAGATCCCTTAGATTGAATTTGAGTAGATTAGATTGCTTTTGAGTCCAGATCCCTTAGATCCCAGATCCTGATTGAACTCCGATTTAGTTTACTTCATCCTTTCATTTCGTTATATTTCTCTGTGAGTTTTAGGATCCTTTATACTTAAAAATATAACAAAGCTGTTACTAAAAAACAAGACAAGTCTGCAATAATTTTTTTGATGTTTTAAAATTTACCTAACAGATCATCCGCTAATAATGTTGCGCGTAAAATCAGCTTTTAATGTCAGTGACAGCTGAAGCTACACATTTATTGATTGATCTTTCGCATGCTATATTCTGGAAAACTAGACTTCTGTTTCCTGTTTTTGTTGGACAGGCAATAATTTCTTTGCTTGACTGAAATCTGGTGGTCCTATGTAAAAGAGAATCATCTGAAATATATATTTATATTTATGAATTTTGGGTTAAGTAAATAAATTAGATAAAAACTAGATATTAAAATTACCTTCAAGATTTTAAAAAGTGAAAGTATTGCAAGATATTTTTGACTCTGGGCAGCTGGTTGACTGGAAGATCATTTATGGAATATTTTAACAGATATAGAGATTGTCTTAAACTGCTTTAAACAGTGTACTTTTCCTTTTTCCCTGTTCCTATTTAGCCGGATTTTTTTACTGACAACCCGCTTTTAAAAATGTATTTAATTATGAAACTAAAAATGTTGAAACCATTTTAAATCACATGTATATTAAGCTAATCAAAAGAGAACATGTCACGTCGCCTCATTGCCACGGTCCAATTTATGTGCTTTACAAAATTTGAGGCGGTCACGAATATTTTTCTGAGATAGTCGTCGTTTTAATGCAGCGTGATGGATCGAAGACTGAAATCATCCACAAGACGTCACCGAATGGTACAAGAGCTCACATTTACATCAGGAGGCAGTTTATTGAGGGTTTGTGATGATGATGCCAGTGGGTCCTTCGTGGCTGCACGGCGGATCATAGCGTCAGTTCTTGTTGTTGTACATCTCGGTCTGTCACTTGATCTTCTTGCAGCGCAGGTGCCTGTTGACTTGATGTGGTGAATGATGTCATGAACAGTTGTCTTAGGCATTTGTAAACGTGCGGCAATCGCACGTTCAGACTTCTCGTCTTCCATAAAAAGTTGTATTTTAGCACATTTTCCAGGTGATGTTGTCGAAATGCAAATAGTAATTCACAGCCACGCATGCAATGGTGTATATATAACAATGGCACAACTGTTTTGATTGGCTGATAACTAGTCAACCACGGATGCAGAGCGTGATGGTGAAATTCCGAGGCAAGCGCCTACACTACAATGTACATACTGTATACATTGATTAACAATGCGTGGTCGGATCTTTTTGGCCAGCACTATATATATATATATATATATATATATATATATATATATATATATATATATATATATATATATATATATATATATATATATATATATATATATATATATATATATATATATATATATATATATATATATATATATATATATATACATACATTGTTTTTTAAATTACCTGAATATTTGGAAATACTTTCCTAAATGTTGAAATTAATTTTTTTTCTTTAAAATATTTTTTTCAAATTTTTGGATGTCGGATTTTTAATGCTTTTAAATGAACACTGACATTTCGGACAATGACATTCGATCATCTTACGTGTCCAATATTTATCTGACATTAGTTGGCTTCCATAACTGTTTTTAACCATGAACGAAGATATTTTTCTGCTTAAACTGCTAGCTTTCTTAATTCGAAGGAGACTAGCTGTTTTAATTGGAAGGAGACTAGTTGTTTTATAAGATTATTCTAAAACTTCGCAAATAAAACAACAGCACAAAAGATTTAATCTTGTCTTTAATCTTAATTTTAATCTTATTAGAACACGAACAACTTAGTGAGTATTGTCAGAATAGCTTTGTTAAAATTGTAAGAAAACTCCTTTATATCGTTACTTTATATCTTTACTTGTTTGATATTTGCAAGAAATTTTCAATTTCTTGCAAATATCGAATTTTTTTTAGCTGGCACCATATCTAAACTTTTATCAACACAAAAAAACCACAAAAAACCTTTTTATCACAATTGTGTAAAAGAGCACACTAAATCACACACTATGACCAAAAAACCAATACAAAAACATTTTGAGAAAAATTTTTCAACTCTATTGGTAATTCCACAATTATGCGTACAATAGAATAGTTAAATAAATAAATACAAATGACCTAGGAAAGAAGAACGCATAAAACGGTAAAAACATTGAGAATGATTCTCATTTTTTGCTTTTGCTCAACTTTTTTAAGTTTGTTTATTTGCTCATATGATTGATTTAATAGATTTTATACCACAGATACCATATGTCATTATTTAAAAAATGATAATTTACATTAAATAAAAAACGCCCGTATAAAGTTCTTAGGAATTCTTGTTGATTAAAATTTATACTTGTTTCCTCTTAAATAAAATATATACAGTCTATGGTATGACATATTACGTTCGTTTATACTTCGATATACAGTCTCAAACTAATGTGTTTTGAGCTATGTTTGCATAGCTAACTAACGGGTGACAAGTAAAAAACGAGACTGGATTTAAAGACACATATCTCTTTATAGGAATAAGATTTTAAAAGTAGGAAAACTGTTTTAAAAGGTATTTTTATTCTAGTTTTTAAATATTTCATTTGTTTTTATTTTTTATAGAAAAATGAATAAAAAAATAAATTCAAAACAAGAAGAGATTAGAAAACGTTTGTATGAATTTTATTTAAATTATAAAAATGCTGGTAAAAAGTTCACGTATGACCACTTTAAAGTTGAGAATATACCTAAAAGTACTATCTACAAGAAAACTAAACGTGCTGAAAGTGAATCAGGGTACCAAAAAGTTCAAGGAAGTGGAGTAAAAGCTAAAAAAAATGACCAGGACAAACATTGAAAGGCTTAAATTAAAACGTTCAACTGTACTAAGCAACACATTAGTAAAACATTAAAAAAAAGAACAAATATTAAATCAAGAAAACAAATGACGATTCCAAAACGTTCTGACCAGCAAAAAGCAGCAGCTAGAACTAAGTGCAGTCAAATTTTGTCTGAAATTCAAAAATCGTAAACCAATCATTGACGATGAGTCTTATTTCACGTTCAATCACTCCAGTATCAATGGAAATGATATATTTTTTACTAGTGATGTAAAATCTACTCCATCTAGAGTTAAATATCAAACAAAACAAAAGTTTCAAAAGAATTTAATTCTATCGATTGGTTTTTCTGAAAATGGAATTTCTCAACCTTACCAAGTGGACTGGCTGTAAATCAAAAAATCCATTTAAACAAATGTATTAAGAAAAGACTTATTTCATTCATCAATAAGTATCATTCAGATGGTGCATATGTATTCTGGCCAGATTTAGCATCATCTCACTATGCAAAAACAGTAATCATGTACCTAAACATGGAAAACGTGCATTATGTTGAGAAAGCGGATAACCCTGCAAACTTGCCAGAATGTCGTCCTATCGAAAATCTTTCGAGTATTTTGAAAACCCTTGTCTACAAGAATAATTGGCATGCAGAAAATCTTAAAGAATTACGTTCTGGAACCACGTATTGCCTTAATAAAATTGATATTGAGCTCATACGGAGCCTAGCTCAGTCTATACCAGGCCTAGTTGATAAAGTCATAAGAATGGTTTAATTGAGAACAACTGATTATATATTTAAAAACTGAAATAAAAACTGAAAATACTTTCTTGAACATTTTTCCTTTTTGTTTTATCGTACTTCTTTAAAGAGATATGTGTCTTTAAATCCAGTGTCGTTTTTTAATTGTCACCCGTTAAGTAATGAATTATCATCGCCTCATTAGTTATGAAAACATATCATGAGCAGGTATATAACAATCAAAACTAAAAAAACTTATAGCTTATAAAAACAAGGTTGCCATCTATAATGATGAAATAGATGTCTATTTCAAATGAATTTGAAATAGATGTTGATTTTGAATGAATTTAAAATAGATGTCTATTTCGAATGAATTTGAAACAGACATCTATTTCAAACTCATTCGTTGATGACAAATGAGTTTAAAATAGATGTCCATCAGCATATAATTTTTCTGAATCGAATCAACAATAAAACCTCTCTAATAAAGTTTGATAAAACATTTGAAGTAAATATAAATTGAAACTATTAATAAAAAGAAAATATAAGTAACATATAGAAAATGCAAATGGCCTATTTCTTTTAAGTTTAATAAATATGTAGAATATAGCTTTGCTTATCGAGGCCCAAATGTATTGAATATCTATCAAAAAGGATTTAAATGTATATTAAATTATTTTAAACGTACATTATATAAATTAACGAATAAATTTATTTTTTATACATTAAAGACAAAAAAATTCAAAAACTTTTGATGTCTTTGTGCTAATTAACTACTTATAAGTCTTATCTTCTTTTTCAGATTTTTTTTTTAACTTGATTTAATTTGCTTATTTTTATGTCTATTAGTGTTTTAAATATATTACTATACTATATTGAAACCTTATAATTTAATATATATGGGGACTTTATGAACAGCTAGTAATAGTGTGTTATTATCATCATCTTCTTTGAGCCCTTTCTTTTTAATTCTTTAACAATAATAATCATTGTAAAATAGTTAATATTTTATTACCAAAAAATGGTGCCTGGAGACAAGATTATATCTTACGGGCATATTATTTTTTCTTCTTGTAAATATATGTTGATTATTTATTATTAAACAGCAAAATAAATGTGAAAAAAAAAATGATATAAAAAGATATATATATATATATATATATGTATATATATATATATATATATATATATATATATATAATATATATATATATATATATATAAAGATAAAAAAAGTTGTGTTTGACACAATATTATACTGTGTTAAAATACAACAATAATGATAACAATAACACAATAATATCTTGTGTTACTGTTAGATATAAAAATGTGTGATAACATTACTTATATTACTTGTTGTCTTTATTGTTTCAAGTACAAAATGCTTAAAATACAATATAAGAATATCAATAAAATACAATAAAGAACATCAGTTATCTCAAATCATTTTCAAAAACTTCTAGCAACTGCACTAAATCCCTCCTATCAATGCTTTGAAATGCATTTCTTAAAACTTCTAATGACGGATTTTCTACACTCTCTCGCCATTTTCTTAACATTGCATAAGCTTGTTTTTCGGTTCCTTTAATATCATTTTCTATTATATCTAGCTTCATTTCTGGAATTTCTAAACAATGTCCGCAATCTTTCCAAGAAGTACCCAATTTTTCACTGAGTTGATACATATAAAGTTGATTTTCTAATACCCTTTTATCCATTACGAAGTTGCGAGTTTTTGTACGCTGCAACACAAGTTAAAACATTTAAACATAAAAAGTTTAAAACTTACTGATATAAATATTCAAAATTTTTTATTGTTAAATTATTTTACCATCAAATTATTTTGAAACGATCGGACGTGTTTCTTTCAAGTTAAACTTTGTTTAAAAATAATGTTAATTAATTTTATTTTATATATATATAATTATATATATATATATATATATATAAATATATATATATATATATATATATATATATATATATATATATATATATATATATATAATAAATATGTTACTGTTACCCGTAGTACCAGGAATTAGCTAAATGCTAATGTTTATAATATAATTTAATATAGGGTTATATTATAAACATTAGCATTTAGCTAATTCCTGGTACTGCAGGTAACAGTAACATATTTATTATATAGCTCTAGTTTATCTATTGAGCACTCTTTCAAGTATACAATATTATACATGATAATATAAAGATATTTTCTTTATTCATATATATATACACTTACGTATAAATATATATATGTATATATATATATATATATATATATATATATATATATATATATATATATGTATATATATATATATATATATATATATATAACTTTATATATATAAACATATATATATATATATATATATATATATATATATATATATATATATATATATATCTACATATATATATATATACATACATATATATATATACATACATATATATATATATATATATATATATATATATATATATATATATATATATCTACATATATATATATATACATACATATATATATATACATACATATATATATATATATATATATATATATATATATATATATATATATATATATATATATATATATATATTTATACATTTATATATATAAACATATATATATATATATATATATATATATACATACATATATATATATATATATATATATATATACATGTATATATATATATTTATATATATATATATATATATATATATATATATATATATATATATATATATATACATATATATATATATATATATATTTACATATATATATATATATATATAAAGTTGTACTTTTTCGTTTAAAATATTTTAATATTATTTCATCTATTTTTTTAAAAAAGATATTGATCACTCTTAAACAGACGAGAGCTGTATTTCCAGCAGTCTACAACATTTATCAATATATATATAAATGTATATATATATATTGATAAATATATATAAATATATATATATACATATATATATATATATATATATATATATATATATATATATATATATATGTATATATATATATTTATATATATATATATATATATGTATTGTTAAACAAAAAATCTTTATTTGTCTAATAAAATGAAATAAATAATCAAATTTACAGACACAGTTAATTGAAGGTTTAAATCACAATCAAAAAACATTAAACATGTAAAGAATGATCTCTATGGCATCAAAGCTGGCTTAACATTCTTTGGTGATGTCTGTAATGAAAAGGTTAAAATTGTAAATAAAAAAATTACTTGCGTATCGATAAATAAATGGAAATTTGTAATGAAAAAGATTGAGAAAAAAATAAAAAAAAATTATTTTTGTTCTGTAGATTTGTAATGTGTTGTTTCAAAATAGTTTATTGTTTGCGATTATCATTCAAACTATTTACGATTATTGTATAAACTGTTCGCGATTATCATTTAAAGTGTTTGCAGTTCATTTAAACTGCTCGGGATTATCGTTTAAAGTGTTTGTAATTATAATTTAACCTCCAACACTATGCTCTCGTAAAACCCTTATTTCTCTTTTGATATAAAGTTTTTTAGCAAATAGTTTATTTACTTTTTACTCAATTTTTCTACTTCTTTTTTTCTTTTTTTTTATTATTGAAGCCCTCAGTTAATCCACCGAGAGCTAACAAAATAGCGAAAAATGTACCAATATTTTTATTAGAGTTAGTATAGTACTACTAGGGTAATTCGGTAAGAGTTATTTACTCAAGCAAAATAAATAGTCAAAAATTTTGTTGACAAAATGGATTATAAATTTAGAGACAAAATGGATGATACGCTAAAATTGTGATAATAATGATTGTTTAATAAATTAAAATAAAATCTAACAAAAATAAAAAACTCTAAAACTCGAACAATAAAACTCTGAAAGCGTACAAACTTTTATATCTTTAATAAAAATGATTCATTAACGAATAATAGTTCTTATTTCTAAATTTACGTTATGACTTTTTTTAATCAATCTATTATTTTTCTATATTAGGGTTGCCTGTAAAGAACATACGCTTTCATTTTGACCCTCACCCCTACCTTCCCTTGCATTTTTATTATACGCTCTTTTGAGTACCCTCCAACTCTCTAAAAGTATCTACGCTTTTAACCTTCCTAGCCAACATTTTATGATATTTTTTTAAATTTAGCGTCACCTTACTTTTATAATTAACCCCTTTCCCCCCATCTCATAAACGCTTTTTGCAGACCCATTCTCCCACATCCGAGCGTTTGTACTTTATGGACAATCCTTTACATGTAAATACTTGAAACATATCAAAATTTTGATAATTTAAAATATTTTATAAATATTATCAAGTGCACAGTAAGTGTCATATGAGTTTGAGTTTATTCAGTTATCAGTTAATATTAAAACAAATTATTAAAGTAAAGTAAGTAAATATAAATGCCATTAGAAAATTATGCATGTTTGTTATTTCAACTTTTAAATGAGATAAAATTTAACAAGGAAAAGGGGTATAATTCTTTTCCAATCTGACGGTATCTGCTGCAAGCGGTGCAGCAGGTGGTTTGTTGTTCATAATGTTTAAATTCGATATCTATTGTCGCATCAACTGCAATTTATGTAAGTTTGCTCCAACTTTTTGTGACGTGGTTTGTAAAAATATATATAATCAAAAAGAAATGAGCAAACATAAAGTTTTTTTTATAGTAATGATAATAGAATTTCTTGACCAACAAAAGAAACTATATTGTTATTTTTTTACAGAAACAGTTAGCATGATTATTTAAAGGTCAAAATCACAATTAATGGTCTTATATTGTTTATCTCCGTGTTTTATGTTTTTTCATTTTGAATTATGTAAAGCAAAAACAACAAGTTTTTTTGGCCTATAAGCCATGATTCGAACCAGGCTAATAGCGTGGATTCCATATGCGCTTAGTTTATAATGAGGTTTATGATGAGAAAAGTTTTCAAAAACTTTAGCAAAGATCTTCTACAATTTAGAAACAACTCAGCGTGTAATGGATTGCTTAAATATTAGAGCCACTGATAGTGTGAAAACTTTCGCACAATTTCTTGATTATAATGTCAGGTCAGGTTAACCTGCCACTGGTAACATGTAACACAGAAATATTTGCTTCATGTCCTACTGTCTTGTAGGATACGCTTTTTTAGGCAAAGGATAGGAGATGCCAACTCCGACTTAAAACACCCCCTGTCTTGGGACTCTTGGTTGAGAAAAGCCTTGAGATAGAGTCTCGATAAAAATACTCATCTTGGGCAGATGTTAAATGCATCCGGCTACTGTCTTGTTGAAGGCCTCCAATGCAAAGACTTACAGGGTAAACAGATTTTATCTGTTGACCAGCCTTGCACTCCTTCTTCATCTATTAGGCCGGCGCAGATGTATTTTTAATACATTGTTTCCAGTTTAGGATGTTGAATGCTGGATATTTTTGACTCAATGCATGGGTTTTGCTTGTGTCTCTGTTTTTATGACAAGGCAACTCATTCTATTATCCACTAATGAGGGTACAGCTCTAAATCTCAATTTTATGGTTCTGAAGCCGGCTGGTAGTCAGGTTTCCCGAACTCGGTGGTAGCTCTCAGAGAGGCTGATTCCATCAATAGCTGAAAAATATCAAAACATTTACAGTGCCATGTTGCGTATGGATGGTGTCCCTGTTTGTACTTTTGGTGTGCATTGCGGAGGGCACATTTAGAGCGCTTTGTTACGGCTTAGGGTTTATTAGTAGTAAAGAGACAATTGCTTAGGCTATTAAACAGTGTATTGAGTACTATCTATGTTTTGAGTCAAGTTCTTTAACAAATTTAAAAATGAATAAAGTACCAAAAACTATAAAACATAAAAAACCATTATCATTACCAGGTTCTCTGAACCTTTCATTCACTAATATTTGGGGTCTTCGAAGTAACTTTTCTTCTGTTGAGTCTTATCTCTTGCAAAGTTCACCAGACCTACTTGCTCTTTGTGAGACTAATTTGAGTTCAGCTGTCTCATCTTGCGATCTTAGTGTTGATGGTTATCTTCCTTTAATTCGTTAAGACTCCAATAGTGACATGCTTGGGCTGGGCATTTATATTCGTAAGAATTCACTCATTTGTCGTAAAACTAGGTTTGAATCCACAGACTATTCTTTCATGTGCTTTCGTTTAGCACCACTTCACTCTATCGCCTTTCTGTTTATTCTATATCGCTCTCTTTCATCTCAAGACTGCACTCTTTTTGATGTTATTTCTGATCAAATTGACCGAGCCCTCTCTCTTTATCCATCAGATCATATAGTTGTTGTTGATGACTTTAATGCTCACCACTCTGAATGGCTTGGCTCCAATGTTAGCGATTCTGCAGGCATTAAAGCCCACAACTTTTGCTTTTCTCAATCCCTAGCTCAAATGGTCAACTCGCTTTCCAGACAACTCGAATCATTTATCTTCTCTACTCGACTTAAGTCTTGTTTCTGATCCTAGTCAGTGCTCAGTTTCTCCACATTCACCCTTAGGTGCTTCTGATCACAGTTTGATCTCTCTAAAACTAATATCTCATTCTTCTTCATCACCTGAATCCCCCTATTATTGTACCTAATACAACTACATTAAAGCTGACTGGATTTTTTTCCGTGATTTTCTTTGTGATTGCCCTTGGGTAGAAATCTTTCGTCTTCCTGTCGACAAATGTGCTTCTTACATAACTTTGTGGATTCAGACTGACATGGAAACTTTTGTTCCCTCTCGACAATTCCAGGTCAAGCTTCACTCTCCTCCATGGTTTTCCTTACACTGTGCTGTTGCGATTGCCAATCGAAACCGTTACTTTCATATCTATCAGTAAAGCAATTCTTTAGAAAACAGACGTCTGTTTAGAAACCATTGTAAAAAGGTTTTGTCTAACGTCAAAGCCCGCTATTCTCAGGTCATGAAATCTCGTATCTCATTTCAAAAATTGAGCTCTCGTGACTTCTGGAGAATCTTTAATAGTATTAATAATAAGGGAAAATCTTCAAGTCCACCTCTCTTGTATGGTTTAGTCTTTGCCACCTCACCTAATGACAAAGTTGAATTGTTTGATAAAAACTTTTCATCAATATCATCTCTTGATTCCACTAGTTGCGTTCTGCCTGATATTGCCAACAAACAGGTTGATCCATTGCTTGACATTCGTATCACTCCAGCTTCTGTATCTAAAGTGATTTCCTGCTTAGACTCTTCTACACCTTGTTGCGCGGACAACGTACCTGTTATTGTCTTGCAGAAGTGTTTCCCGGAGCTGTCGTCTATACTCTCAAAACTATTCAACAAGTGCTTATCAGAGTCTTGTTTTCCAGCCTGCTGGAAAGTGGCATCTGTTATCCCCATCTTCAAGAATTTTGGAGAGCGATCTGATTCGTCTAACTACCGTCCCATTAGTCTTCTTCCTATCAAAAGCAAAGTTTTTAAATCTTTAATTAACAAATACTTAATTTCTCATCTTGAATCTAATAACTTACTTTCTGACCATCAATATGGATTTCAATCTTCTCGTTCTACAGCTGATTTGCTAACAGTAATAATCGATAAGTTTTATCGTGCATTAGATAAAGGTGGAGAGGTCAAGGTCATCGCTCTTGACATTTCAAAAGCTTTTGATAAAGTTTGGCATGCTGGTTTTCTACATAAGCTTTCTTCTTATGATGTATCTGGCAACCTCTTTAAGATTATTAAATTCTTCCTTTCCAATCGTAGTATAAAATTTGTCTTCAATGGACAGCACTCTTCCTCATATTCTGTAACTTCAGGGGTTCCTTAAGGTTCTGCCCTGGGCCCTATACTCTTTTTAATTTACATTAACGATCTTCCAGATATTCTCACATCTTAGGTGGCATTGTTTGCTGATGATACTACCATTTATTTTTGTCGTAATAAGAAACCAACACTTTCTGACTGCTTGGAGGGGGCATTTGAGCTTGAAAAGGATGTCACTCTGCTACAGCATAGGAATCACAGTAGCTGGTGAACTTCAATACAGATAAAACTCAGTTTTTTTTAGCCAATCGTTATCACAATAAGTTAGATCTTCCTATATTTATGAACGGTGATTTACTCGATGAGTCATCTACTCTTCATCTTCTAGGAGTAACTCTTACTTCCGATCTTTCTTGGAAACAGTGTATCAAATCAGATGCAAAATTAGCATCTGCTAAGGTTGCATCTCTTTATCGAGCTTGACACTTTCTTACTTTGGATTCTATTCTCTATCTCTGTAAATCTCAAATCCGACCTTGTATGGAATACTGTTGCTATATCTGGGGCAGATCTTCTAATGATGCCCTTTCTATTTTAGACAAGGTGCAAAAACGCATTGTAAACATAGTTGGAGCTGCTCTTGCAGTCAACCTCCAACTATTTTCATATCGTCGTTATGTTGCTCCTCTTTCTCTTTTCTACAAATACTATTATAGCACTGCTCTAAAGAGCTAGCGTCTCTTGTGCCACCTACTAAAATTCATTCTCGTGTTTCTCGCCATTCAATTAAGTGTCATCCTTTTTCTGTGACTGTTCCTAAGTGCTCCAAAAACGCTTATTCGTCTAGTTTTTTTCCTCGAACATCAGCTCTTTGGAATTCGCTTCCTTCATCTTGCTTTCCAGATCCATATAATTTGCAATCTTTTAAGTCGTCCGTCAATCAATATCTTGCTCTACAATCTTTATCTTTTTTCTCTTCCAGTAATTTCCAACTTTAATTGTTGGAAGCGAAGATGTTTAAGAAAAAAAAAAAAAAAAGTCAAAGCGAATTAGAAAACTTTATCACGATTTGAATTCCTGAAAAGATAAAAAGTTAAAAAAAAATAACTTAAAAATTAAAAAATTAATTTGCATATGAAAAAATTAATGCAAAATATTTTCATTAATTAAAATATAACAGTCCCATATTATAAAAAGTTTGATAAATGAGCATTTTATAATCAAATCTTGTACTTGCAGTGCATTCTCCCCGAAAATTTGAGGTCATGATAAAATTAATGAGAAAAATAAAACAAGAAAATTTTGGCGAAAGCTTAAAGTTGTTAAGTTTTAAAGGAAAAGAAAAGAAAATAATAATAAAAATAACAATGAAAATTATTACCGATACAATATTATAAATAGTAGTTATAATAACAACAATTACAATTGTTTTTATAAATTATATATAGAGTCAAAAAAAATTGAAAATTTTACTTTAAATTTATTGCGAAAACTAAAATTCAAATTATTTTTTAAGCATAATTATTTTAATTTTAATAACATGGGTATGATATCTGAATAACTTCATGGTCAAAAACATTGTTTCACTTAAGTTTGCAAAACACAAATTGCAAATTTTTGTTGAAAACTTAAACAAATTTATTATTTTTGCTATATTTATATTGACTTCATAAAAGAGCTTTGTAGAAAAATTAATTTTTTTATATAAATTGTTTATAAATTGTATTGTCTTTATATTATTTTTATAAACTGAATTAATATTTCTTGCAATTATTACAATTACCATAAACATTATAAATATTATTATACATTACATGATGATTACATAACATATAATCGTAATTTATGATCGTAAAGTTACAAAGTAATTTTTCAATCATAAATATACCAAAATAAAAATTACTTAACACCCAACCCCAACACTATTTTTATTCCTGGATACGCGGCAAGGGAGGGAAGAGCTGTGCTGAATAGACCACAAAACTAGGCTTTTATCTAAATACGGTTAGCATCAAAGTTGTAAAAAACTATTGCGTATATGCTTTCTAAAAGCAATATTGATGCTTTAAGTAACTATCATTGAAAACCTTAAGCAAATAAAACATCGATTTAAAATCCAATAAGTATTACCCGCATTAAACTATTCTGCAGTCAAATCAGTACAGCTGATTGCACTGAATGGACCATAGGTTAATCTTTTTTATGAAATGAATAAAAAGGTGACTTATGCAAAGCATCGTGGGTAGTATTAATGTTCTAATATAAAAATTTTTAGTGTAGTTAATATTGTTAAATAAAGTATAGTAAGATATTAAAGTATTGTTATACTTTAGAAAATTAATCTACAAGATTTCATAAAATTTATGAATTTAAGCTAACCTCGGACACATTTTGAACTTAATTTTTTGGTATACTTTTATGAAAATTTGAATGTTAAAAAGCGATTTTTGATTTGAATTTATTCACCAAAGATAGTTAAGGAAGCTCAAAAACAAGTAGAAAGTATTTTAGGTGTTTCTGACTACAAAAATAAAACCGATTAAAGTAGTTATTACAATTTTATTCAAAAGATCTCAATAATATTATCAATGATGTCATCAATGAGAAGGTGATTACTACAATAATTCAAAAAATATTGGTTTGCATTACTCTTGTGCATTAGGGTGGGTCAAACGCCCCTTATTTTTAAAAATCGAAAAGCACTGTTCTTCATGTGCTGTGGGCGTACTTTAGGATCAATAAAAAACAAAATTTAATCTATTTGCTCAAATTTTTGACCCCGCTCAACGGGCTTAAAAGTTAAACTTTTGCCCCAAAAAGTCATATTATGAATAGTTAAACCCCGTTAATTAATTTTTCTTTTTCTTTTTTTGTTTAAGTGAATAGGGACATTTTTGTGATCAATTAAAACAATAGTTCAGCAAAATAGAGACTATTAGTACAGCTTTAGGTGTTGTTTTGTAAGTTTTTTATGTTAAAACTTTGACCTGGTTTCTTAAAAAAAAACCGGTTTCTACATAATTAATTTAATAGCCAGCTATCGAAAATTTTTTGTCTGTGACTTGAAATTGAAAGCATCAAACATTGCTTTATTTCCTCATCCTGGCACATGTGTGTAAAGTCTTGGATAAGCTTTACTCCTCTCTCAGCACAAGTTCTCTAGTTCCCATAACTCTGGATTTTCGTTATGTTAATGTTTGGAAAAGGTGGTTTTCCCAATGTTGATCTTGAAGGTTTAAGGTATAAAAATAATTTTTTGGGAATTTTTTCTCTTGTGTCTAGCATTTCATCGCATATAGCAAGTACAACACTTCGTTCTGTAAGAAACCATAAATGATTTTTTAAACTTTTAATTGCTGGAGTCGAAATTGTTTTATTAAATGATCCATATTTGATCATGTCCCTGATTGCACATAAATCTAAGCAAGGAGGAGAGGCTGCCAATGGTGCTTCTAAAATCCATCTTGCATGAAATAGCCCAGTAAACTCAGCAACTTGATGAACTGTTGCTATTTCTTCTGCACTAATTATATCAAATTGTTGCAAATTAAATGTAAGCAGTTCTATTGTCATGTAGTAGATAGCTTTTGATAAAAATCTTGCATGATGAAAAGCTATAGGTTTACGAAACTTAAAATTTGCTAGTTTATCACTGCCTAGCCAAACCAGAGCAAGCTCTGCCAAATGCTCGTAATCACCACGTGGAAAATTGTCTGTGAACAAGGAACATTCAAGATAAATTTTGGTTTCAAAAGCCTTTGAAAAAATGTAATTCAAACTCATTAATATGATTTTTTTTTAATTTAGAAAAAAGAAATATACAAATCTCTACCTTTTCTTCTAAAAATGTTCCTTTTCACTTGCTCCATTCAAACCTGTTAAGGTTGTTCTAATTTATGTGCAGCTTTATAGTTTCCCAGAAATTTTGAATTTTCTTGAAAAGATTATTAACTGGTCCATTTGAAACTATCCCAGAAACTGCGAGTGCTGCATGCTAGATAATAACAAATAAGAAAATAAAAAAGCCATTTGAACAGAACTAGAACAAAAGTATTTTATAAATATACAATAAATAGTATGGTTTTAACCTTAATATGAAGCTCATATATGTGATGTCTGGAAGCAAAACACATCATTTTTATGATCAATACACATGCACCCTGCATCCAGCCTTAATTTGATTCATTTATTTGAAGAGAAAAAAATTAAAAAGTATAATGAAAATTATAAAAACAACAAATAACAAAAGTATCATCTATTATAGTATTAGGTGCACAAATTTTTCTCACCTGTATTTGAAGATGTAGTGTCAAAATATACACTATGTATTAAATCCCAGAGATTCCAAGATTCCAATATTTCCTTAATAGCTTTGACTTGTGTTATTTCACGACAATCTGTTATAGAAAGAACCCCAATTAGTTGTTCTTTATCAATACTAGGACCTGAAATCACTAGTGCTAAGCGCTCAACACTTTTATTTTCAACATAAAATTACTCTTTTACTAATTTTGTATCAAAATGAACACAAAGTAGTTTTCCCTGGCCTATTTTGATGAAATTTTCCTTTATTTTTAAACCATTATCATCAATTGAATCATTTAAATGGACCTTTGCTGATTTAAGAGAAATATCAAAGTCCTTTAGGTTTCCACCAGCTGAGTTAATGACATTAGCAAAAGTAGCTGTATGTCCTGAACTCTGAATACCATATCTCTTTGCTGTAACAGCAGTAACCTTTGAGATTTTCCTACGTAGCATAACTTCATCAAAATCTGGTTTTCTTTTATGAGATCTTGGTTTTCTTTTCTTTTGATATTGAAAATTTTGATTATCCTCTTCGTATTGCGATTCTTCACTGCTAACCTGATTTACAGCTAAATCGCTTATATATTCAGAAGTTAATATTTTACTATTTGAAGTAGTCGCCCTCTTTTTGATAGATTCAATCTCTCTTTGCTTTCTACAAGCAGTAAATAACTACTTTTTGTCTATTCCACCCATCACAGCTTTACGTTCTCCTCATTGATCATTCAAAAAATTTATATCAACATTTCTTTCCTCTTTAATGATTTTTTTGTTGGATAAAATTTTCACACTTATATGAAATAAGCACTTTATTTCACGTTTGTAGCTATCTATAGTACTTAAATTTTGTGGTGTTTTATGTGATCTGTTTTTTAATAGCTTCTTTCTACGATTTTCCAAGCACAAGATTTTACTTCTATATATATAGAAAAAGATGTTGTAGTGTTATGGTAAGATTCTTAGAACAACGTAATAAGATTCTTACATATATATATTTCATATATATATATATATATATATATTTCATATATAAATTCAAAAATAAATATTTACTGCATCATTTACCTAATATATTGGTCAGCTACTATTGGAAATGAACTTCTGCTCCAGATATTCTTCAGTTACGAAACAACACAAGTGCTTTTAAGAAAATTACATCCTCCAGGGTTATTGCAACCAATTTCAAAACTCCCATGGGGATATTTGCAAGAATTATATCACTGAGTTTATATCGTAATTTTTCTTTTCTTGCTTTAATTAGTTTGCCATGTAAATATTGCAGAAGTTGCTCTCCAGTAGGCAATTGAGATGATGGTAGTATCTCAATCGTATCATTGATCAAAAAATCTTAATGTTTCGATCTTGTATCTTTTCCCATTTTATTTTAAATATTATATATATTTTTTTCTACTTTTAATATATTATTTTTTCCTCCAAAATAATAGATAAAACTTGGACAAAAATTTGGACAAAGTGTTTTGGTATCAACAACCAAAAACAGCAATTTCTATTTCAGCAAGTAGTCCAGCTGCAAACATTAGAGGGCATAAAGCACGTGTAGATATTGAGCTAATAAAAAGAAACAGACCAAGGAAAAATTTTCTGACAAATAGAGTTGCAAAATGGTGGAAGAAACTACCAGAAGAAATCATTTCCGCAAAAAGTTTGAAAATCTTTAAGAACAAGCTTGATAAACATATAGATATTATGAAACTCTGATCTCTATGATTATTATGAAACTGTATTTTACCATGCGCTCATAATAGATTCAACATGGAGTTGAATCTCAAGGAGCATAAATAAATAAATAAATAAAAACAGGAAAATAATAAAAATTAAAATTATTTTTTATTTTTCTCAATGCGAAAAAATCAATTTTTCTACTTAAAAAAAGCGTCATAAATGTTAGCTATCTTAATAAAATAAATAGACCGGCAAGTTGAAGGTATAGTAAAAACCGGTCAAATTTTTATGTAACCGGGTCAAAACTTAAAATCCAAAACGCTTGAGCACAGTCTAAAATTTATTCAATTACTATAAGCTTAGGCTTAAAATGATCATATAGACCTACAAATTTGGATAAAAACAGTGCCTCAAAGATATCCATTTTAAAGTTATTTAACCGGTTATAATATAATTTTTGAGGTGAAAATTTGATCTTTGAGCCAGGGCCGCCGAGAGCCTTCAAGCCGCCCGGGACAAAACCTTTTTTGGCGCCCTTATAGATTTCGCTTCATATATATACTTAGCATAGAAGCAAAAAGAAACATTATTTTTTTTTTTTTTTTTTCAGGTGCCCCAAGAAGTCCTTACGGTCTTGTCACAGAACACCGCGGAAGTGCATTTAACCAGGAAGTTCACGCCTCCTTCCTTACCGTGACGCGAAAATTTGTCCAGAGCTCGTTTCGAACCTGGATTTCCTGCTTATAAAGCAAGCGCTCTAACCACTGCGCCACGGTCGCAATTATTATTTATAATATTTATAATTATAATATTTATAATTATATATTTATAATTATAATTAAATATAATTATAATTATATTTATAATTATGCCTTTATAGCTACTTTAACTTTATTTCATTTTTTGCTAACTAACCACAGCATAAACAATTCCTAATTTAAATAAAATTTTCGAGCTTTTTTCGAGGCAAAATTATAAATTACTTCATCATATGACAATGATTTCGCGAGATCATTTTCATTAGACAACATCATAAGATTTGAAAGTCGCTTTTGTTCTATGGTGGCTCTGAAGTGGTTTTTTATAATCTTAAGTTTACTAAAAGATCTTTCACCCTCTGCAACGGATGTTGGCATTGTGTGAAAGATGTGCAAAAGTATGCATATCGACGGGAAAATTGGTTGTAAGTCTTTATATATATTATATTTAATATATATAAAGACTTACTATATTTGATTTAAAAGATTGAGAGAGTTGCCTCTATTGAACAAGGAAGATGCTTTCAACCGGTCAAAGTGACAAATTTCCTCAACAAGATCATCTCCTTTAACGTCATTTGAATAGAATTTCGCAAGTTGACAAGCAGTGAAAGAAGGGTCTTCAGACTGAAGCCAGATAAAGGAAAACTGAGAAGAAACTTTTTTCACCACATTAAACCTTGATTGAATTTAAAGAATTATGTGGTCCAATGCCACGTTAAAAATATTTACTTCAAAATTCTTTTCTGTACCTTCGAGGTAGTGGGCTGTATTTGATGGTTCCTCGTGGAATTTTTTCACTCTTCTTGTGCGTTTCACTTTAAATTCTGTATCAAAGCCTAGGTTTCCAGCCAATAGCTTTGCTTCAGTCAAAATACAATTCCACGACAAACGAATGCGACCTAGATCATCTAGAAAATGTTGAATGAGGATGACTTCTTCTTCAATGGTGATTGACTCCGACTGGAGACATCGACAAACACCATCAATATTTTGCAGTGTGGTCAATGTCCGCAGTAAGGTCAAGTTGATTAACGGTTCTATCCAAAGCAGCAGTGATTTCTCGTGGTTTTTTCACTAAAGGTTTTGCAGCTACAATGTGGGCTGACCATCTAGTATCTGAGAGCTTGTGAAGTGATAAAGCAGTTTCTTCCAAAAGAATTTTCCATCTTGCTGGACTGCAACTAAAGAACATGTAAAGAGCTTGGATATTGCCAAAAAACGTTTTGACCTCAGTGCAAGACTCAGCTGCATGAACTCCAGCTAAATTTAAACTATGCGCAACGCAAGGAATGTATAAAGCGAACGGATTTTTTTTCAGTATATGAGCTTGGGCTCTATCATAGATGCCAGCCATATTAGAACAATTGTCGTATCCTTGGCCTCTCAATTTTTGAAAATCGAAATTCTCTTTCGCTAAAACATTGCAAATTAAATAAGCAATATCTGCACCTTTTTTTTTTTCATATCCTCAACGCAGAGAAATTGTTCTTTAACTTCCCAAATCATCTTACCCGAGTTGAATCGCACAAATCAAAGAATAAACGTCATTTGTTCGATGTGAGATAAATCTGGGGTCCCATCGGTAATTATCGTAAAATACACGGCATCTTTTACTTCTTTCACAACTGCTTTTTGAACTAATGTAGCGCATTCACTGATGAATTTGTTTAGTGATTGCCAGGAGAGTTAGTGAGCTTGCATTCTAGTTCCCTTATTTTGATGACGAGCAACTGTTTCAAGATGATTCTTTAATGTTTCGTTGCGACGAGAAATTAGTTCAAGGCAACTTAAAAAGTTCCCTTTCTCGTTCTTCTCCATCAACAAATATTGCCCTAAAACAATAATTTTTACGTTAGTTAAATGTATATCATAGAAGTTCTGTAATAATAAAGAACTTATTCTTATTTATTTAGAGTTCTGGCCTAGAATATTCACCTCTAAATGATAAGTATTCAGATGCTAAAAATAAAGTTGCATCTAAAATACAACGAAGTATTTCACGCCATCTGGCTTCTTCCTTTCCTAGTGCCTTTTGGAACTCTGAGTCGATTCCGTGCTGATTGACAAGAGATGAGTGCTTCGAAAATAATATATATATATATATATATATATATATATATATATATATATATATATATATATATATATATATATATATATATATATATATATATACATATATATATATATATATATATATATATATATATATATATATATATATATATATATATATATATATTTATATATATATAAATATATACCTATATATTTCTACTAACTCACCTTCAAATCAGTATTTTGATTATTAGCTTTGTAAAACCAACGTAATTCTTGGAGCGTTTGTTTATTTTTTTCACATTCTTTTGCCTTTTTGGAAGCCAATGCCCTATTTTGGGCACCAGAAAGTTTTTTACGATTTATTATTAACAGTTACTGTAAATAACCGTACGCATCAATAAAATAATAGCATAGTCAACTACGCAAGCTCATCAAAAAATTATAAACTGAATCTCAAAAAGCTAACGTCATAAATCAATATTTCAATAGTTAAATATAAATCTTAAAAATGAATTACCATAAATAAGTTAATCGTAAAGAGTTGAAAAATATTTACTATTACTTTCTAAATTCTGAATAGAATTATTTCTAAATTGTATTCACAGTTTGTTATTGCTAATTATCAACGTTTACGTTTTTTTTACTTTAGTCTGATGAATGCAAAAATCTCAAGGGACATTTTTAATTTTATAGAGTGTAGAGTACGAAATCAACGATGAGTTCGTATTTTAAAATTTTTTCGAGGAATAATGATATAACGCGAGTATAAGGTCCCGATGACAAGATCCTTGTAATCTTCTTTCGGAAACCTAGTTTATATTGTTAGTATGCTATATTTATATATTTGTAAAAGTATTTTAACAGTTTATTTTATTGTATAACGACTGACTTTGTAAACTGAAATAATAACAAAAAAAAGATAAAAAATAAATAAAAAAGTAATATGTACATTTCAATTATGGCATTTTAAGATTAAAAAACTATTTTTATTTTACTTTGGCATCTGGCGCTCCATCAACATCTGACGTTCGGGACAAACTGTCCCTTTGACCCCCCCCTCTCGGCGGCCCTTCTTTGAGCCCATTAAGCAGGGCCTAAAAATTGCGTAAATGACTTAAATTATGTTGTTAATTGATCACAGAGTACACCCACAGCACGCGGAAAACAGTGCCTTTTGGTTTTTTAAAATAAGGGGTGTTTGACCCACCCTATTGTGCATGCTTCATGTGCCCAGCTAGCATACTACCTGCATCGGCACCACAGATTATTGGCTAAATCAAATTCTTCACATATTCCAGACGAGTTATTATTTTTTTAACACCTCCGCAAATAGTTAAAAAACCTTTAACACAATTATTGCTTCTTAAATCATTACTATTACTTGGGTAACTAGGGTTAACCTTATTGATTATTGTTAGTGATAAAAACATATCAGATTGAAGACTAAAAAAAAGCTAATTTACATTTTAAATATTTTTAGAAAAATAAGACAAACTAATTATCAGACAAAGTACTTTTTGAATCTCATTAACTTTTTAATTGTAAGTACAAAGTTGTTGATACATAATTTTTTCTATAGATAAGGTATTTCCTAACCTTAAAATTGATAGCCAAGCAGCTATCAATTTCAGAGTTACAATGAGATTTAAAAAAGGCTGTAGTCTTTTGATGTATGGGATAACATTGTTTAAAAATGTTATAAACTCCGATACTAAATCGATAAAGTCAATTGACATATGTGATTCGTGATTGTATAGTACAGCAATACAGGGTTAACCTCAGAATATCCAATTTCATAAAATGTTTAAGTCACTCGTTAAACGTTAATTCTATCATTTATCCAAATATATTAGCAGCGCCAACCAGAAAATATATTGAATTTTGTATAAAGAAATCTCTAAAACGAACAAGTGGAAATATTTATAATGATGTTAATAAAGATCCACTTTGCATTTACTCCCTATCACATTGTTACGCAGATACTTGTTGGCGCTGTTAAAAAAACTAACTTAGTATTCTTTTTAACTCTTCAATTCAAGTAGTTTTTAAAATATATTTTTTTACGTTACCTTTAAATATAGAACACAAGTAAAACGCCATGCTGTATAAACGTTATACTGTATAAACGTTATACTGTATAAACGTTACACTGTATAAACGTTATACTGTGTAAACGTTATACTGTATAAACGTTATACTGTGTAAACGTTATACTGTATAAACGTTGTACTGTATAAACGTTATACTGTATAAACGTTATACTGTATAAACGTTATACTGTATAAACGTTATACTGTATAAACGTTATACTGTATAAATAGTCAAATGTAGAATAATAATATAAAAACTATAATATTGCAAAAGTTTAATTTTTGTTTAAGTTACAGCTGATATTAAATTTGTGGTTTTTTATATTGCCGTAGAAGTTATAGGTTATTTAATATACAATAATTCTTTACTATAAGCTTAAATATTGGATTGAGCTTGTGAGTTTTTCAAAGTTTTTGAGAATATGACATAAGTCTTCTTATGCTCACTTGAACCTGAAAAGCATATTATTAACTCACAAAAAGGGAAAACATAAAGTAAATTTTTTACCTAAACATATTTTATGTAATAAACAACACATCTAGATATGCTATTGCTATGACCTATTAAGCTATATACAAGAAAACAACTTGACTGAAATTTAATTACCATATAATTTTTTTGTGAAGTATAATATTTAAAAAAAAAACTATATTAAAAAAACAACTTAGTATGTGAAAACGTTAAATTCTTATGTGAATTAACTATGGTTCATTCAGTTGGTTCATTCAGTTGGTTCATTCAGTTGGTTCATTCAGTTGGTTCATTCAGTTGTTCATTCAGTTGGTTCATTCAGTTGGTTCATACAGTTGGTTCATTCAGTTGGTTCATTCAGTTGGTTCATTCAGTTGGTTCATTCAGTAGGTTCATTCAGTACGCTAATTAAATAATTTTTATTCTACTAATAACCGAAGTGAAAAATTCTTATGAGGCATCCACAGTTCAATTACTATTGTTGTACATTAAAAGTAACCCAGTCATATTAAAAAGATGAAAACATGAATTATTTGCGATGGTTAATTAGCTAACATCCAACTTGTTTTTAAGTTCTTATTATTAAGTTATATTCGATACAAAGTCCAATTAGTACATATCTACCCTAAACGTCTTATGTGTTTAAAACGTTTGATATTAATTAAAGAAATGCTTACTATACTTCTCTTTTCCAAACTTTTTGTAGATAATACAAAGACTTGACTTTTAAGAAACCTTTAATTTAACAAAATTTTTGTATTTACAAAGGTATTTAAATTGGCTCGTATTTCAAATTTCCGAAGAGTTTGATTGGTTTATTTTAAGTTTTCATGACGTGCTTAGTAACTGTTTTTATTGTATTCGGGTTTTATCTCTTTGCTTTTGCTGTCTACTCCGCATAAAAAGTTCAAACATTCAAAGTAAACTTCCAAAGAAAAGTTGAAGAAATTAAATCTTCTGAGAAGTAATTTTATAAAACATAATAGCTTAGACTGGGCTTGATGATGTTAAGTTTTTTTTCGAAAAATAATAAAAGTATATAATATAATGGCAGAGTAGCACACAAAAATGGTCTGAAATGAAATTAGCTATCAGTGAACTTAAAACGTATTCTTGTATAACTTTTTACGTGAGTCAAAAATCTTTTTTCAAAATTAATTTTCCTATTTCCTCTTAAAAGTTATAAGTAAAAAACATAAAAGATTTTTGGTTCATGAAAAAAATACTTTAACTGTTAAGTTGGCCAATAGGATCTTTATCAATTGTTAACTTGGCAAACAGGATCTTTAGTAATAAATTATGTTTAAGCTAACTAAAAAAAGGCCGTTTTCCACAAGACGAAATATTCGCGCGAAGCGATTTTTTTTGCTATGACGAAACGTCGCACAGTGAAAAATAGTACTACAAAAACTTACCATAAATGTTTTTTGCTCAAATTTTAATTTCACTGCAGAAATTATATTTTAATTTTTTTTAATAGATTAATAGTTAATCTATTAAAAAAAATTAAAATACTATAATGTACAGATTTCTGCAAATTTTATTTAAAAGGATAATTTTTGAAGCCAAACTGTTTCATATTTTTGTAAATCTTCAATTGAAACTCATTTGCTTCATCACTTTAAAAGTTATTTTCTATAAAACTTTTTATGAGTAAGTATAAAAAGTTATACATTTTTGAAAGCATGTTATGGAGATTTTAGAACAAATTCATATTTTTAATTATACAGTTTTTTCATATTTTTAATTATACAGTGCGGTCTTTTAACACTTTTTTTATCTAAAGTTATAGATAAAAAAGTGTTAAAAGTCAGAAAACAGAAAACAGAAAAATGTTTCAGACTATATCTGCTTATAACAATAGTTTTGCGTAAGTTATTTTGTCTATTTTTTATTAAGAATTAATTTTGATGGACATACATTCTATTATTGGTATTATTATTGGTTGTTGTAGATGAAATTAAAATCCAAATATAATCTTTACGGCCATCTATATTTAACAAATATTGTAATGGAATACTAGTGAAACATGAACTTTTTTTAACAATAATAGATGGAAAAGTGGCTCAGGTATTAGGGACTTTTATACGGGGTGGTTTTGGCGTATGAGATTTCGGTGCCATCTTTATAGGGGATAAATGAATCAAACCGTTAAAATAAACTATTATATAAACTCTATCCTTTTTTAATAAAAAATAATGGATGATACTTCAAATAAAAAAAACGATTATTTAAAATGGCTAACTGACTATGATTTACGTACAAGTGGCACGTTACATGAGTTGCGTATCGGAATAAATAAATTAAAAATCTATCCTTTCACTCAATAACTAAAAAGAAAAATAGAAAGGCACTTTGTTCTCGTAACTTTCTTGAATCCTTCCAACATCCCACCTTTATTTTCTCCTTGGAATAATGACGATTCGTTGTACCCTTCTATAAATCCATCTATATTTAAAAAGTATGCTTTTAATAAAAGAGAAGGCAGTTGTGGACAACAACAAAAAGGATATTCTATTTTGTCGAGCAACAAAATTGTGTGTGTTAAAGTTTTAACAAATTTTAGCTCACCTGATACGTTGTTTGTAAGAGGACTTTTAAAAAACACAGAAATGGTATTGTGAATGTCCAGTTGGTGTGAGTGTTGCCATGTTTTTGCATTATTGTTATTTCTAAAACACTTTCATAAGATTAAGGAAAAATTAATATCGCTTTCATGTACTGAACAACTTCAAAAATGGCATTGTTGGAGTAAAAAAGGTTCAATTCTAAAAAAGGTTATATCTGCAAGCGATGAAAATAATAGTATTCAACAACATTTCGAGGAAAAATTACAGGAATTAATATTAACATTCAAAACATGTCCCCTACTGATCCTATTGAATTTCCTATTAAAGTATAAAAATTTGTACAAAATACAAATTCATGGCTAAACATAAAAAAAAACTAAATAACTGGTAGTCGACTTCCAGTATTGTTAGACGTATATACGGTCAAAAGAAATTTGAAAGTTTTAAAAGTTTCCGTTGTGGTCACCACTTTGAAAAAAAACTGTGGATGCCTCATACAGTATTGGTCCTGATGCCTTGGTAGCTCCAAACTTGTTAATTGAAAAAAAATGTTGGAGGAGAAAGTTTAAAAGAACTATTGTCAAACTTATCACTTATTATTATTAATCTAAATAACCTGCCTATTTTACTCAAACACAACTTCAAATGGTATTTACACAATCAAGCTACTGCTTTCTCATGTCCTATCATCCTGAATCAAAATCTTCATACTTCCTTATCCAGAAAAACAACATTTTGTGAGATGTAGTAAAACATTTAACAGACAGTATCCTTTTAAAGATGGCGGTGTCAGACTGGTCACATAAAGAGTACAAATTATTTTCAAGTTTAGAAAAGGAAAACCTTCGTCGAATTCCTAAGTTTAAAAGTGTTAAACCTCTCGCACCCATATTATTAAACAGACACGCAAAATTCCCTCAGCAAATCCCAGTACAACGGCAACAAATTAAAAAATTGTATATATTTCGGTATTCCGGGAAAAAAAAGCAGCACCCAAAAAACTGCAAGGTGTGCCCACCACGCAAAAAAAAAATTCAAAAGTAGTGACTTTTGAATTTTTTTTTTCCGTTCTAGTGTTTGTGCACAAAGTAAAAAGTTTTTACCAAGTTTTAGTAACTAACTAACTAACTGCCCCCCTTAAAGCCCTTAAATGTCTCAGTCAACAGGTCTTTAATATCAATAAAAAACAGTTTTTGCTTCTAAGAAAATGACATTTTTTAAACTAAAAATGAAAAAAGAGAGTTCCACAATGTTGTTATTATTTTCTCTCAAGTTTTTTTATTTATTAATATTATTAGGGGCCTGTTAAATGTTCAAGGGCTTTGAAGTGGCTCTAGAATAGTGATTAAATTTTGTTAAAGTATTCTTTTACATAGTACACAAATACTATAATGGAAAAAAAAAATTAAACTTGGGCGGTTTTAAAAGTTTTTTGCATAGTGAATATCTAGTTTTCACATAATGGATATAAAGTAATTAAAATTTATTTTGTTTATTTCGCTAAAAAATATTATTTTAAATTTAAAAACTTGGTTTAAAAAAAAAGATTTAAAATTGTTTCAAGAGTATTTGATAAATCCATTTATGATTTAATTAAATGTTTAATAAATATCTAATTTAAGTATTTAATGTATACAGTTTATGCATAAAAATATTGTTTGTTAAATATACACCATATAACTTATGTTAGAAATGCATTAACTCATCTGCTATCTAGTTTTTCTGTTTTAGATTGTTGTGTCACACACAGGGTGGACATCAAGAAGCTCCACCCCCCTTCCCTACTGAAAATTGTATAATCTACAGTTATAATATAAACTATAAGTATACTATAATATAGTAGAAGACTTCCATAAAGTGAGTACGCACTAAACCACCATTTTGGCTCCCCTCCCCATCCTTCTTCTGTACAGAGAAGTTTTTTTTAAAGATCCATTCCGCCTCTGCATATGTACATACAAAATAAAGACCGTCTCGTAAAATTTCAAAACATTTAAAAATCAAACTTTTATTGTTTGAAGCTTGCTTTCATTTTTCTTAGGTGTTTAATACACGGAAGAGGACGTTTATTAAGTTTCAGAAACTTTTCCCTCTTACCGCAAGCTTATTAAGATCATTTTTCTACTTATTCAGGCCCGTAGTAACCGGGTGGGCATCAGGGGCATTTCCCTCCCCCCCCCCAATAATTTTTTGATTAAATAACTTTGAAGAAATAGACTGAAAAAATGACTAAAAAAAAAAAAAAAGGACCTTATAACTATTTCGGGGTAGTACTGCCCCCTCCCCCCAACATAACTTTTGTTCCTACAGCCCTGTTATTATCAACAAAAAAACGACATCTCAAAACTAATATATATATATATATATATATATATATATGTATATTAAACGATAAAATATAATTTCGTTAAAAAATATCAAATAATCGACCAATTAAATCATTTTAAAAAAACCTATATTCATTAAAAACGCCTAAAAACGACCCAAACAACGCTGCTATTTTGTAGGGATGCGACGAACATTCGGCTGTTTTGCCGAACGTTCGGTTCGGCCAAACCTTAGCAAATGTTCGGCCAAAAATGCAAATTTGGAATTCATCATTTATCTAAATATAAATAAAATTTAACTCGTAACATAGCTACGGTTTAAATGGATAAAGTTTTTATTAAAAAAAGCGTCATAAGATTTTGTAAATGAATTTCAATACAGTTTTGGTTTAAAAATTCTTATGTATTTTCAATACAGAATAAATTTAATCTGACCAAATGGAATAATAGATTTACCAAAACTATTAATCCACTAAAATAATTGTAAAATAAAAACCCCCTGCATCAATTGAGTATTATTTTAGTTCATCACAAAAATCTAATAATATAAAATCACCATTTGTTAATCTTAAAATAACAAATAGGAATTTAAACGAAAAAGATATTTTATTGAACTTAAGTTTGTTAAACGTGATGCCTATTGTTGCTTGTAAGAAAATTTCTCTTCAGAGAAAGTTTCTTACAAGCTTGTTACTCAACTGGTTGAACTAATAAAAAATATTTGAAAGAAACAAAATTAGGGAAAAACATTATGATGGAGTTCCATAATAACGCTCCAATTAAGTATTTTGTTATTATTGTATAATTGTATTATGTAATAGTAATAACAATCACAAACCAATATTTTCAGAAAAATAAAATGTCAAAAACATGAAAATCAATCATCACTTGCTGCCCTCAAGTTATAATGTATAAACATTAATTTTTCTTACACTTTCTGGTGATAGTCTGTTTCTACATAGTTCATAAATGCTGCCACCTGTACTAAAAAGTCTTTCACTTTCAACAGAAGAAGGTGGTGCTGAAAGAAACCTTTTGGCTATTTTCTTCAAATTTTTTAAAGAGTTTCCACAATTTTTCCACCATAAAAGAGGACTTTCTTTTTCCATAACAAGAGGGAGTTTTAAATACTCTTCAATATCCATGCTGATCATTTGCACATTAGAGAGTGATCTTTTAAACCTTTTGCTATCTTTAGTAATTGAAAAATCGGAATCACATTCATTTATAGTTGTCAGTTTGGAAACTAGCCGAAAACATTCATTAAATTTTGGATACGCTGGTTTCACAAACACTTCATTTGTGTCACTTACTGTGGGTTCTTCACAATCAGAATCAGAGGATTCAAGTTCTAAATTATGTTGCTGCATTTCTTGCATCTGCTCATTTAGCCAATTTTTTGTTACATTCTCATCTTCCTTTTGATACATTAATTTATATCTAGGGTCACAAAAAGTGGAAAGACATAAATACTTATCATGTAAAAATATACTCAATCTTTTGTCTACTGATTCTTTCAATTGTTCAACTAAATTATTAATACTTAAAAAAGCCTCACAAACTAATGCTTGATTAAAAAATACTTTAAGAGCCATAATCGAAGGAATAACATCTGATAAAAATGCACCACGTTTGCTGAGATTAACGGTTAAAGTTTTAAATGGTTCTAAATTATGAAAAATTTTATCTAATAAGCCCCATTGGAATGAATTTAATGTTGATTGGGTAGCATGATCAGCTGTATAAGTTGCCAAAGGAACTCTTTGATCAAGCATCCTTTCAATCATATTGTAAGAACTATTCCATCTTGTAGTAACATCTTGTATTAACCTATGCTTATTTGTACCAAGTTGTTCCTGAATTGCTTCTAATTTTGCTGCTGCTGTTGGTGAATGGTGAAAATGTGTTGCCAGTCGTCTGCAACAAACTAAAATTTCTTTCACAGATTGTTGCGACAAAATTGAGTCATGTATACATAACTGTATTTTATGTATAAAACATGGAATTGACTTAAAACCACTGTTTCTTACGCCAGTTACCGTGTTGGCAGCATTATCTTGTAAAACAATTAGAATTTTTGTGTGTGGAATTTCAAAACTTAGCAAACCTTTATGTAAATACTCACTTATATTTTTTCCTGTGTGACTTTCTAGAAAATGCATAACTCTGAATACTGCTCTCTGTTGGGAAAATTCATTATTGAGCCAGTGTGCTGTCATGCTTATGAAGGGAACATTTAAACTATTTGCTGTTAAAATACCAGTTGTAAGGGAGATATAACTGGCAGAAGATATATTACTCTTGATTTAATCAAACAGATTACCATATATTTGTGGAACAATATTTTCACTAAAGTATCTCCTACTGGGTATTTGGTAATTAGGGCATATCTCTTCAATTAGTTTTCTAAAATCAAGATCTTCTACAATTGTGTATGGTTGAATATCCAATGCCATCATTTCTCCAATGCGATTGTGAATTTTGATTGCTCTATGGTCATTAATATTCCACAACCTTTTTTTATTAATACCCTCAACTGATGTTAATTGTTTTTTTATTTCCGAATCACTTGATGTAGAAACAGTCGATGTTTCAATAATTTTATTTATGAGACTCTTTTTCAGCCAATACATACTCCACAAGATGCTTTTTTTTAAATGGCGCCTAATTACACTAGTGGTAAATATCTTTGGACAATTCCCACCTCTAGAGAGTATTGCTTTGCATACAAGGCAGATACAAAAACGAATGTCTTTCATAGAAACTTCAAAGTATTTTTACACAGTGTTTTCAAAAGACATTTTTTCAGTGTTAATTTTATGTCTTACTAGACAATCATAAATATATTTAGCAATTTCATATCCAGTTTTTGTAGTTGATTCAATAACATCAAGCAATCGTTCATTAGCTTTGCAGTTTGAATCAATATATCTTATACATACAGCCAATTGATCTTTGTTAGATATATTTGGTGTGGTATCAGCCATAACAGAAAACAGTTCTGATTTGGAAACTTCTTGAATTATAGTTTTTTGAGTCTCTGCAGCAAGAAGATCTATAAATTCCTTTTGGGATTGACATCCAAGATATGTAACATGGTGAGTACGCATATTTTTATCACTAAACAATCTTTTTATGATTGCATTGTGTCTAGAAAGTAAAAGAACTATTTGATAAAAGTAGCCATCTTGAGACTCATTTTCTTTTTCTTTGTGGCTGCGAAAAGCCAACCCTTGTCTTCCTAAACTGCGGGCCATATCAATCAAAAATCCGACTGCTTTTCTATTAAACTCTTGTTCATAGTTTTCACCAATTGCCAGTTCTCGAGCAGACTTATTAAAAATAAAATCAAAACCACTTGATTGGCTAGTAAACGCACAATAATCTAACATAACTCTTTTATGATATACAGATGAAAAATGTTGACTCAATTTTCCCTTTTTTAATTTTCCTCTGCTTTTCATTTTCTGCGATTGCCTTACACCACTATTAACCCAAACTTTTTTTCATTTATTTGAGAAAATAATGAACAGACAAAACAAAATACAGAATCAGCTACAATGCTATACTCCAGCATAGCATATTCATTAAACCATATAGGAGTAAAGTGTTGTTGTTTATTTACTGGAATGTTGTTGTCTCTAGGATATCTGGCTTGTTTAGGTTGATGGTGTCCTAATGATATTAAAAATTGTCGTTGTAATATTGTTAAATTGTGAATACGTTTACCTGGATCATATTCCATAAAACTATCTTTTGCACTAATGTTGTCATGTTCATTTCCAATCATTAAGTCATCTAATGCTTTTGTGGCGTAACTTATGTAATCACAAATACCATTTCTAATACTTGATATGTGTTCTATACTATTGATCATAAAGAGTACAGGGTTTGGAAACTTTGAATTCTTAACATTATTTTTTTTCATTACATTGCTCAAATTCTTAACTTATGGCTTTTTTTTACTTCGACTAGAAATTAAAAATGAAAGTTTATTGTTAAATAGTAATATTTTATATAAAAATAATATGCATATATATGTGATAATATACAAACAGTCAAACCATTTTTTGCATTCTTCGATCACTACTAAATAACACTATAACTAGATAATAAAAATAGTATGTCAATAATTATTTAACAAATGAAAAATACCTTTTAACTTTCCTCAATCTATTTTGTTAAATGCAATTTGTTGATTAATGACTTTTTTCCACAAAAGTTTAAATCAATTGGATGTTTTTGTTTTAAATTCTGCATAACTAAAGATAAATGATAAAGTTAAAAAATCTAGAAAATCAACATCAAAACAATCAAAACTCATTTAAAATCAACCTTTTATCATATAGACTCGTAAAAATTTACTTGTATAGTTCTGAGCTACATCATTTATATTTGAACATGTTACTTCCATTTCAGAGATCGATAAAAGATTGGTTTCTGCAAGTGACTCCTGTAAAATAATATATAACCTAAGTATATAGTTATCTCGAGATAACACAGATCTCTGTTATTCAATGGTTATACATTATATAACTGCTAATCATAGCAGTGATTTGACGATAAAATATATAAACTACTGGTGCTAATTAAAAATTATTAAATAAATTATAAAGCTAAGGGACCAAAAGATTGACTTTGTTTCTATTTTATTGATGTCGGTAATAGAGTATTGATATCAATAAATAAAAATCAGGAAAATACTGAAATATTGTCATACATGTAAATATTAAAATATTAATGTAATATATAGTATTTTATTAATGTAATATATTAATATTAAATTGCTCACTCATTAAATTGCTCACAAAGACCTTTTATAATAAATGGTCTTAGAGTGAGCGATTTAGATCTAACACCAAGATTTGGTCTGAAAACACAAAGACTTGATGAAGACAAAATTTTTACACATATAATATCTATTTATTTTATTTATGCGATATAATGCAAATTAAGAAAAAAAGAACAGATACTTACAAAGCTGGGTGTTGGAGCTCTCAACTTTTTGGCAACATCAAACGGATTTCTAGGGGCTCCAAAATGTTTCGTCTTTATTTGTTTTCTATTATGAACTACATGTTGATGTAGGTACTTTGATAAAAAATTCAATATAATAATACAATTACAAAACTTATACTTTTACATAGAGCTTAATGAGAGCTATCCAATGACGCCTCATTTGTCTGTCTATGTTAATTATGACGGAAGTTATGATTTTTTTTCCGCATGTTAAAGTGGTAATTTCTGCTATAGAAAATTAAGAAAAACAGTGACCAATATTTTATTACTGGCACTAAAAACTGCATAACTAAAAAACCAACTGAGATAATGTAATAAAATTTAAAACAGTGATTCATTATTATTAGGTCTTTATGTTATTACATTTTTTATGGATCAAATAGGTTATTTTCATCTTATTAGATACAAAAAACAAAATGGGGTGGGGTGAATTTTGACGAGGGTGCATTTTAAAAATTAATAGTTCACAAACTAAGTGAAAAGAAGACTAATTTTTCTAAGGTATATGACTCATTGCATAAACTTTATGCTTAAGGTACAAATTACTAGTCTGCTGAAAGGAGGCTCATATAAATATAAATTATTAATATAATATTGAAAATCTTTTAAAATGGAGTAAAATTGGCAACAACATAAAGTTAAACACAATTAATCATAAAAAATTATACGCTCCAAAGAACAAAAAAATTAAAATGCATAACTAAAATAAAATACTATTGTAAACATTTGTCTAATATTTAAATACCGGTAAATAAATGCAAAACTTGAATCAATAGAAAACTAAATCACCAAGAGCAACGTCAGCCAAGAGGCTATCTACTGATATTTTAAAGTCTTCTGCATCATCTTCTTCTTCATCCTCTTTCCAATATGCTATTCTAAAACTAACAACTTTTCCAGTAACAGGTGGTAACTTCATAACTATTCTTCCCTCATAAGCTACATCATTCCCCTCCTCATTCCATAAATGTTGAACTCTAGCTCCTTCAATTTTAACTGGATCTTCATTTAACATTTCTAATACTTTGACGCTTGAGTATTCTGAGAGCAAAGAGAAAATGGAATTATGTACAATCTAATCTAAACTATTTTCTAAAATAAGTTTTTTTATATCACTAACTAATCTACTTCTCTGTTCCATTTCTCTCTCCTGACCTTTTTCTTTTAACTGTAACTTTGCTAACTCTTCTCCTCTTAATCTTCTCTCTTTACTTTGTTTTCTTGAAACTGCACCCCTAGATATACAAAATTTAACTATTTTTTCTTGCTCTTTTTTTGTATTATTACACAGCCAGTCAAGAGATTTGTTCACTTTAACCTTTGTCTCGCCATCTAAAAATGAAATTTCAGCATTGGGCGCCCTGGGAGTAAAAAAGTCTATCATGCCAAGGGTTTTCTCAGCTCAAAAATTATTAACAGGGGCACTAACTGCCTTATATTGCATGAACTGGGTCGGTGTAGAGAGTCCACCAGTCAAGTACCTTGACAGCTGTCTTTTTAAAAATGCCACTGTAGCATTTGCTATCATTTTTAAAACAGAAAGCAATTGCTCCAAATACTTCCCTTCAATAATGCGTAATGCAACCTATGTCTCATCAGAAATCAGTGGGCGACCAAATGCATCTAACTGTGACGACATTAGAAATTCCGGCTCATCACAAAGTATTTCCGCAATCTTAATTGCAGACTTGAGATACTCAGCCTAAAAAGAAGTTATTTTTTATTAAAAGTTATTTTTTTAGATCATAAATAAATACATGCATTAAATGTTTAAATTACATTGTAAGAATAAAAAAAAATTGCATACCGATTCAAAATGGTTTCTTTGTTTTTCCTCTGCATAAAAAAGGCCCATCCAAGGTCCAGTTAAGAATTTGCCCCAGAGTCCAAGGGCTTGTAATTGAGTCATTATCTCCTCATTCTTGAACTCTCTTAATAGAGATGTCCTCAGTAAAGTCGTGTTGTTGCAGTACTCCTCCAGATAATTGACTAGTAATTGTCTGTGCCTAAAAACAGAATAAAACAAAATATGCATTTGCTATTGGAAAATCAAGTGCATGAACTAGATAGTTGAATACCAATTGTCAGTACCTGTATACAATGCCAGCTGAACAAAACAGTATGTGCAATTGGTCGCCAACATACCTTGGAATAGTACTGCAAGATAATCCACTTTGCTTGAGAAAGGATTTAAATCCATGCGGATCTCCTTTGGCCTTGTATCTGAAATACAATAATGCAGACTTAAAATATAGCGAGCAATTAAACTCTGATTTTATTAAAAAAAAGTAAAAATATGCAGTTTGTTTTACATTATTTGGATCAAATACATAATTCAAACATTGACCTTAACTTTGAAATGCTGTACAAAAGGTTTGCAGCTCTGCAATCTGACCCATAAGTGGTACTGGATATTGTATCATCCAGCTTTTGAAGAGCTTTCCTGGTCTCACTGGCTATTCCATCAAGTGTATGCAGATGACAGTTTAACTCTAACAGCTCTTTTTCAAGTATGCTGTTTAGCTTCACAACTGCTGCGTGGTTAACCGAGGCCCTGTCTGTCAGCATTGACATTATTTTGCCCATTAGTTTTTTCCTTACATCAGCAATCTCTAATTTATAATATGCTGCATATGTGTTGGCTAAATCCTCAATGGTATCAGTAATGTGTTTTACATAGTCCTCTGCCTTGCCTCATGGTAATTCAGTGATGCTGGCTGTAAGAACTTGTTGCTTAGTAGCAAAATGAATTTGATTTATGTGACTGCCCTTAATTGTTGTTGCATCAAATGTCACAACATCAGCATTTATTATTGTTTCTGCCACTTGTAGCAGAGCATTTACTCCCATTTCTCTGGACATCTGCGCAATTGTCGACAGATTGGGCAGATCTTGAGGCTTCAAACTCAGGTTACCAAGACTTGCACATGACATGATCGCTTTAGTTATGGCATCTAAAAGAACGTTGCTTTGAAGACAATGGTAAACAACCAAACGCACTGAGGCATTGAAACTTTTCTTTTCTTTTGTACAAATTGAACCCTTTTCAATTTGATTGATGTCGCAGTTTAGATGGTCTATGGTAATATCATTTTTTTTCAATGCTAAGTCTTGAGCTCTAAGTTTTTTCGCTTAATCTAAAATAGCAGATTCTAATTTCAAGAGTAGATTCTAATGTCAATGTAAATCTTCTTCTTACAACTTTTATTTTCTTTAACCAAACTTTTGCATTTGAGGTTCAACTTTTTTAAAGATTTTGTTAAAGATATAACATCAGCCTCAAATTTTTGGGCCTTCAACTGGTATTTTGAGATCCGGCTTGAGGTTCTTTTAATTAGTTGGCTCAATCTCTTAACTTGAAAAGTCTTACTGATAGTTGTTTTCTCTTTTTTTACTGTTTTAATCACTGTCTTAAGCTTTTTGTTTTGAGTAATTAAGGCTTTATTATAAAGTTTCATTTTTTCACAGGAATGACATTCTCTGTCAATCCTTGTCTTTAATGGAGACACAGAAGGAGGTGTCTTTGGCTGAACAGGGAGAAGTGATGCCGTGGCTAGCGGAAACTTGAAGTCTTCACTTAAAAAAACAACTATAATGTATAATCCCAGCTATAATGTATGTGTCTTTTAAAAAACTGGATTTTTTCGTTAACTCTCAGAATTGATAGTGTTAATGATGAAACTTTACATTCATTTTTATTGAATTGCTGAATTAAATATTTAGCTGTTTCTGTATTAAATATTTAGCTGTTTCTGCCTTTTTAATTATTTTCTCCATGTCACAAGAACAAGTTATTGTAAAAAACTGAAATAAAAAAAAAGTGATTTATATATTTAATAATTAACAAGGCAACTTAATAAAAACAAAGAAAAACTACTAAGTATTAATTTTTAAATAAATCTTTGAATTATTTGAATTTATCGTAGATTAGCAACTAATTTATGATAAATAAGACTAAGCTATTTTAATTATATTATTATTGATTTATTTATTATTATGCCATTTAAGCTAAGCACAATTTACTACACTTTATTATCATTATAACTAAGTAAAAAAAATGTCAAATTTTATGAAACTAGTATTCAACCATATTTTGAAAAAATAACATTAGTAGTTTAAGAAACTTGTGTTTAAAACATTTATTTTAAGTTGGATTGTGCAACACCATAAATGCCCATTATCGGTTTTAATAATAGGTTACTTGTGGGTAAGTTCGTTGGGAAGCTTTTATTTTTAAAATTGGGTAATTTATTTACATAAAAAATGCATAAAAGTAAATAAGATACATATACGCTCATGCAAAATTAATAAAAAAATGACTATCTAGCACAAAAAGCAAAAAATTTTGAAAATAAAAACTTACCTTGTTGTGAAAATCAAATTTTTTACTAACAACACACTGGATGAAGGATTTCCAAATTATTAAGTATTCAATGTTGATAAAATAAGCCTATTTTAAAATCTTGAGAATTCAAAGAGCAGTCTGGTTTTAAAAAAACACACTATACAGAGATGACTAAAAATCGGGTTTATATAAGTATATGAAAAACCAAGGGCAATTTCCGACTCAAGTTAAGAAATTTACCAAAAAATTTATTTTTAGTCGTTTTGAATCTTCGTTTTCATCTAAGGCCGCGGAATCCCATAATTTTTTTTTTAATTATAAATCTTCAACTAGTTAAGTACTTTAAAATATAAAAAAACATTTGGGCAAGTAAAGGCTTAATCGCAAAATCCAACTTAAAAATGAAAGTTTAGTCGTTTAGCGCTTTTTTTGTGAGCTCATAATGGCTAAAGCCCTGGGTTTACAGTAAAACTTGATTTTCAAAAATGGGTACTGACCTTTAACCGATCTAATTTATAAAAAATACCTATGGGTTATTGCAATAGTATCTAAAAAATAACATATACCTCATATTGATGATTTCTATTTTGAATAATAAATGTTTTATGTAAGAAACAGAAGGAGCTCAAATTATGTTTTTTGAGTATAATTTTTACTCTGAATATTTTTTCTGAGTATGATTTTGAGTATGATTCCTTTATTTGATAAATCAATTTGTAAACCCAACCGATATTTTGTGCGTGTATAGTTAGTTTATATTTTTAACTTTTTTCGAAAACATTTTTGAAAATGTCAAAAAATATTTCTTACGAAACATGTTGCTGCTTTGAATGGAATAATTGTGGACCTTACATGCAATCTACTCCAAATGTAGAGGAAATGTTTGAAACAAGCCTACTCACTGAAAATATACAACCACATCTTACAAACCTAAAGGTAATTTTTTGTAATTTTAGTAAAAACTTTTATTTAAATGGATTTATAACAATATCTTGTATATGATAAATTTAGGTTTTAATAATTATTTTGAATAATAAAAAAGATAGTAACAAAATAATAAAATTGGTTTGAAGGTATTAAAGAGTTATGAGTTAGCTTGTGATTGGGACGAAAAATCTCTGATTGAAAATCGATTAAACAGAAAATTTAACAATGTAGAGAAAATATATGCATATTATCGCTACACATTAGGAATAGGATGGAAACAAGGAAAAAAATGTATGCACCCTAATCAAAAACTACAAACACGGAAGAAAGCAACAATAGGGCGACGCTCACCAATATCTATGACACTTCAAATATCTTTCCAATTGGTTCGATAATATGTGATCGTCATCGAAAGGAACACTATTCCGAGACAAAGAAAAAAGAAACAATTATAGAAACTGAACAAGAATCTACATCAGCAGCATATGATATTGATTTTTTACCAGATGAGTTCTTACAAAATCAAGAAGAACTCAATACTTCAAATGAAATCAGAAAAAGTATTAGAGATTGTCATGGGACCAGTCCAATTAAATTCCAGTTTAAAAGAAAACTTGAGCTTATCAATGAATCCACAAAGCAACAAATGCGAAGGAAATATAAACGTATGGAAGAGGCCTTGAGAAATAAATTTGCAAAATGCATTGCACCTGGTCAATCGGAAAAGTTTTTGAAAGTGCTTGACGGTAATGAAAGTACCGAAACAGAAGTTCCGGATGAAATTGAAAAACTCGTGGAAATGTATAACAACAGTGACGCAACAAGTCAACTGGTAATTTTGGCATTTATTGATCATAATAAATACACAAAGCAATTTATATGCGATACATTTACATGCACAAAATATAAAATAGAACTTGCCAGAAAATGGAAGTCCTTGCAAAATGGGTTTGTACTACCCCAAAAAAATTTATTTACAAGAATTAGACTTTCAATTCCAAAATGTGAGCATTTTTCAGATTTTCTCTTCTCAAGTGGATTACTACAAGACGTTTCTTATGGTATTTCCAAAATGAAGTATGACAGTGGTGATGTTGAAACTATAGTCCGTGTCATTTTAACAGCAAAAAACAGTCATACCATTGCTTTAAATTGCAAAAGCTGCAAAGAAATTGGATACGAACGTCTGTCCGAATCAAGTTTATTGCGAATACTAAACGCAATTAAACCTTCTCATAGAAAATGTCTCGCTGGTTTAAATGACACGGCTGGTAGTGGGATGAACGCATTTGCAACACTTGAACAATTCGCAACTATGTTCAATAAAAAATCAACTGTTGAGAAACTCAAAAGATCAAAAAGGTATTTAAAAACTAAATATAAGCTTCATTGCAGCGATTTGGAAAATGAAATTGCAACACATTCAACTAGATTTGCCCTTTTTGATCCTGAAAAAATTAAATTGCAATCATGTAGCATTTTGAATGATTCTGTATGCTATGAATGCAAGGAATTATTTGAAGTTTTAGATGAAGTCAACCAAATAGGAAATGAAAATAATGTTGGTGATGATTTATTATATGACATTAAAGTTTTAATAAGCAGCATCGCAGAGTATATGAAGCACTTACTAAGAGATGCACAGCAAAAAAAAGCAAAGAATGATGCATATAAACAACTAGATGACAAATCAGCACTTTGGTTGAAAGACTACTCACAAAAAATATTGCCCGTGAAAATTCGAGAGAGCCAGAAGGACTACTTTGGAAAGAAAGCATCAGTATGCACATTGATGTTTTTTTTACAAAAAAATAAGACATTGTCAAAAACCACGTTTACCTAACAATTGTGTATCGATGCGATCAAGGTGTTTCCTCTGTTATCTCTATTGCTGAATCAGTTTTAAATCAGTTTTGCCTAGATGAGCCAGAAATAGTAAATATTTTTGCGAAGTCAGATAATGCTAACTGTTATCATGCTAATTATTCAGTCGAATCTATGTACAAGCTCTGCAATAAGAATTTTAAACTTCTACGGACTTTAATGAGCCTTGCTGTGGAAAAGACCAGTGCGATAGGGAAAGTGTATCCGCTAAAACAATATTGAGAAGTTATGTAGACGCTGGCAATGACATAGTAACAGCAGAAGATGTTGTAAAAGTAGTGAAATACGGATATGGCATCAAAAACGCAATGGTTAGCTTTGCAAAAATTGAGAATGTTACTTTAACTGGTCCTAAAATTCCAAATATAAGCAACTACCACTCCTATGAGTTCCAAGAAGACTACATGACTTTGTGGCGATACTATGAAATTGGAGAAGGAGTTAAAGTGGTATACAACAATTGAATTGATTGTTCCATTCACAAGTACTGAAGGAAACTTTCAGCGAAAAACTCAGGGAAAAAATAAGAAAAGAAATTATGATTTAAATACACTACATTTTTGCCAGATGACAGATTGTATGGAATATTTTAAAACAATTATTGAGTTAGAAGGACATATATTGATAGGGCAGCACAAAAGATCTGAATAATTTTCTTCTTTAGATAAAGTAAAAAAGATTTACACTGAAAAGATGAAAGCAAATTCACAAGTTCATTCAAATTGTATAACCGCATAACCCATAAACAATATATACTCTCAAAAGTTCAAAAAGTTAGGTTAGGCATTACCAACAAGAAAGACGTTTCGTTTTTCCATAAAGCAGAAAAAACTACTTTATGAAAACTTCATAAATGGAGAAAATACAGGAAAGAAGATGTCACCAGAAGAAGTTAATACACTGATAAGAAAATCTCTTACCGCGGATGAGTTCGTTTCAAGTCAACAAATAAAATCTTTGTTTACTAGATGGAGTAATCTATTAAGAATTGGAAAATTGATTGCACCGACCATTGAAGAAAATGATAACAATGAATTTGAAGATGAAGAAGCCGAGAAATATCAAGAAGAAATACATAAACTTGCAACTGAACTTTCTGTTATATGGAAGAAAGATGATTGGGTGGCAGTTGTTCACAAAAATCAATGGTATCCAGGAGTTATTGCTGAGGTAAACGAAAAAACTAAAAACTTAAAAGCTAATAGCATTGATAACAGTATTAGAATTTAAATCATTATTTATTATAGAAGTATTATGTTTCATTATGTTATTCATAGATTTTTTAAAATTTGTTTTAATATTTTCAGATAACTGAAGACGGTATTGTAGTTGACTGCATGAAAAGTGTATCTTTCGGAAAAAATTGTTATCGATGGCCTAACCAGAAAGATAGCATTGTATATTCTGATGACAACATCTTATGTAAAATAAGTCCCTCGACTTTAATTAATCGAGCTGGGGATTACTTCATAGCAACAAATGATTTTGAAGAAGCTAACAAACTAATGAACAAGTGAGCTTAAAAAATAAGTTAAGAAATTAAGTGTAAAACAACATGTATGTTTTTTTGAATAACAATTAAATATGCGCATACCCCACAACTATTATTTTTCTATCTGATCATTAAAAAAACAATGTTCACTTTCTCTTATACTATTTCTTGTAAACCCAGGGCTTTAGCCATTATTTGGTCACGAAAAATGCGCCAAATGACTAAACTTTTATTTTTGAGTAGGATTTTGCAATTAAGCCTTTACTTGCCCATAGTTTTTTTTATATTTTAAGGTAATTAACTAGTTGAAGATTTATAATTAAAAAAAAAATTATGGGATTCACCCGGCTTTAGATGAAAACGAAAATTCAAAAAGACTAAAAATAAATTTTTGCGTACTTTTGATGCATGATATTTAGACAGGCCAAAGTCGCTGTTTTATCTAACTTATAATTTTTAAGCCTAAACTAGCCAATAAACAATAATCAAGTGCAATTCCTAATTTAAAGTATTTAGTTTGTACTTTTTTTAAGTTTAAAAATGCTTACGGCACCATTTAGTCAATACTTCTAAAAAATTAGACAAACTTTGAAATCTAATATCTAGAGAACCAATGAATATTTACTGTAAAAATTTTGGAATTGAGCTTCTAATGTGAATATCAACAACATATAAAAAAATTAGTGATTTTGAAGAGGGTCACTATTGAGCCTTGCCTGATTTTTACAGAAAGTTTTTCTTAAGCATTATTAAATACGATTTTGATAAAATGGGAAGAACTAAATGTAAAAGAAAAACAAGTCGAGAAAAGAGTTCTATACAGACAAACTCAAGAAGGCTGATTTATTTTCTTAAATACCCACTGAATGAGCTTTCACAGAATCAACTTCCAAGTTTTGGCAGTGCGTTGAGACATCTGGAGTATGTCCGGTCAATAAGGTGACAGAATAACAAAAGAATTGATTTTTTTCATGCTTGCCTTTTTAAAATCTAGCTCATGTTTTTAGTTTATTTTAGATCTGCATGAATCAAACCAACGAAGCAAACTCGTTGCACGTCTACAAGCTCATTTAGGGTTTGATTTATTTTGCAGAGATGTACCTTGTTCTACAAGTAAAAGAGCTGGTTTTTGTGATTTCATTTTGAAGGGAGCTTCTGTAAGAGAAAAGATTCTAAAGCTAGATCAGAAGTATAAAAAAATGCGAAAATTACGCAGTTTAAACTGGGATTCAAGTCAAGAGAGATTTGAAAAAATGCAATTGGATTTTATTGGGGAAAGTAACTGTCTCTTTGATATTTCTGTTCCTAATATTAAGGATAAGATTCTTGACCGTCTTCGTTCTAAGATTGAAAAAGATGAGGATTTTCTTTTCTACAAAGACAAAAAGAGTGAAAGGAAACAATATATTTCAGAAAAATTAGACAAAAACTATCAAAAAGCCATGATTAACAAAGAACAAAAATATCAGAGACGTTTGAGGATAAAAGAAACAGAAAATCAATACATACTTTGCTTCAGCAGAAATGCTAACAGGAAAGTTCCATTGAGTATAAAAATTCTGACTCTGAATCTGATAGTCAATCATCCTCTAAAGAAGATGCTGATAAGGAAAATATCCGACATAATCTAAACCAAAGGTCTTCATACATATCAGTTCTGAAGAACTGTTAGAATGCACAACTGCAGCTGCTGCAAGACATAATGTTGGCATTTTGATGGAAAACAAGTGAAGCAGATAGAAAAACAGCTAAACATTACTGTCACAGTTGAAAGAATAGACGTAAGTGTCACTTCTCCAAACATAGGAGATAGAGATGACATACTCTTGAGAGTGGTTCAAGCCAAGAGCTCCAAAGGTTGTGATCAAGTAAAAGTTACCCAACCAACATTGACAGACGGGTACCTTATGGTTTTTGTCTGGGCTTACTGGAACAGGATTTTAACGGGTAAGTGTTTTGGTTTCATGTAGTTAAGAAATAAAGCAAATTTTCTTGATTGGGTTTTATCTGGGTTTTAACAGGGCCGTAGGATCTGGGGATTTGACAGGTTTCCCATAAGGTTCCTAAAAGGTTTAAACTGATAGTTAAAAAAATCATAACAAAACTTACTCGATGGTTGCCATTTATAATTCGTATTGTGCGTGAAATAAATTTAAAAATTTAACTTTTATGCGTTATATTTTTTTTATACATTATATTTACATTGTAATTAAAGAGAAATGTTAAAAGCCATTTACTACTTGAAGATTCAGATATTGAGTACACATTTGCCCTATGATTTGACTGCTGCCCAAAATAAAGAGTTGAAGACAATGGCAGAATTTATCTCGATTTTTTATTCTGTCTGGTTTCTGAGAACCTCATTGCCGTCAGCGGCACCATTTCAGGATGTAAAAGGCTATTGGCAAATGGTGCAGTACAAAAATATGTAGAAAAACGCGACTCTGATTCCAAGAGAGTTCTAAACGGAATTGAAAGTACAATGATGTCAATGAAGAGACACACCTGGTACTTAGATGAAACTTTGGTTCCACTTGCTCTCTTTGACTCTAGCCTTCCTGATGTGGAGAAAGAAAACATCGGAGAAACATTACTCTCTAAACCAGTTCCTGATCATTTTCAGCATTCAGAAGTCAAACTTGATAAACGAGTTAAAATTTAAAGAAGAAGTGCCACCAGGACTTGCTCCATTAATTTGAGAGAACTCTTGGTTCATCTTCAGTTTATTAAACCTGGCAAGAATGGAGGACAATCTTTGGTTAAACTGTCCTGCTCCTATGTGATGCTATGTTGACCAGTTCAAACATTCTTCATTTTTGTAAGTAAAATTGAAGTAGTAAACGATTGTTCTAAAAGGGCTGTAAAACTTGTATTAGAGTTTGTGAACAATGTTCACAATGAGGATGATCGTTAAGAACTTATACTAGCTGTGCAGCAAAGACGAGATCACCTCCGTGGGTCAGAATCCAAGGAACAGTTGCAGCAATAGGAAAGCAGAGAAAAAAATGACATGATTTATATACTATATTTATGAATTGCAATATATTATATTATATTTACATATCATGATTTTAATATTTATATTGCCAAATGATGTTTTTTTTTGCTAAAGAAAATAAAGTAATTTTGAATAATACATTTAAATATCTTCGCCCCACCCCCCTTCCAAAGAAGAGATAAAGGGGGTATAAATCTCCAATAATAGGGTGAGGGGGTGGGTAGCTTTTGACATGCCCCTTCTATATAAACATTATTAATGCTTAGTTCTAATATTAGTTTTCAAAATTTGGCATAAATATGAAGAATAACCCAGCGTCAGTTATACATAGAAGTGCGTCGTTTTATGTAAAAAAAACGGTTTTTTCGCCACTTCTCCACATCATGTAGAAAAAATACCACCGTATTTCTTTTTGGTCCTACCCTATTATAAATAAGTAGTCTAAAATAAAGAAAAAAAGTTGGCTTTCCGTGTTGATTTTAAAAGAAGAAAAGTTGGCTTTCCGTGTTGATTTTAAAGGTCCCCGCCAGACCTCGAAGTTTGCTATGTTTTTATACATAGATTTGACTGGCAGGGGCCTCTAAATTCACGTAACATTAAATTTTTGGGCTTAAAATTATTTTTATATTGGTGGTTAACAATTCCAGGTAGGACCATTTTAATTTTCAAAAATTCGTCAAATATTAATCACCCTATTTTATATATATATATATATATATATATATATATATATATATATATATATATATATATATATATATATATATATATATATATATATATATATATAGATCAGGATGTAAATTAGCCTTGTGGAGTCCCATCAAATGTGGTTTCCCAAATGCTAACAAAATTAAAAAAAAAAAAAGTCCTCTAAAAAAAAATGGCGGTGTTGTCAGCCCTGCTTATTAAGTCTTACTGCAAAGTCTATTTTAAGTAGTACATGTGCAAAATATTGAGAAGTCGTTTGAGTCAGATACTTACAAAATTTTAATCAATGCGAGTATTAGGGTAAGTCTTTAGTTATTGTTTTTCTATTTTTTGTTTGGTAGTTTATATCAACTGAATTAAGTGAGGACAATGATCTTTTTTTACTTATCGGTATCAACTAAAATCTTTTTTTACCTATCTACTATTTTTTCTTGAATTTTTTAAAAAAACGCTGCTGAAATATAAGTTAAATACAAAAAAAGTTTTATGATTATAACAAACCGGTACTAGAAATTTATTTAACAAAGAAAATAGATTCTTTTACTTTACTG